>NC_046319.1:83492403-83797210 GCF_009819535.1 Lacerta agilis
CTTCCACTCTAGGATTCTATGACGCTGCTGTTGCCACGGGACTCGTCTTGGCCAGCCCCTGTCAAGGACTGCAGCTGCAGTTGCTCAGAGGGCAGCTGGCTCTGCTTCTCCAAGGATCTCACGGCTGCTTCTCCTGTGTCCTTCTGCGCCCCCCCCATGGCCCATCTGGTCCAGCATCCTGTTCCCACAATGGCCAAATAGATAGACTGCCTCTGGGCCTGGAGTTTCCATAAGAAGAGCCTGGCTGCTGGATCAGGCCAATAGGGCTCATCTAGCCCACCACCACTGCTTTCCCAGTGACTGCCCAGGTGCCCCAATGGGAAACCTGCAAACAGATCCAAGCACATGTGCAGCTCTCCCCACCCCCACCTCCCCGTGAATGCAGCTGGCATTCCGGATCCTTGCTGCCCCCAAGTGTGCAAGGCAGAGCAGAGCCATCCTGGCTGAGATTCATCCATGGGCCTCGCCTCCATGAATTAGTCTCGTCCTTTTTTAAAGCCAGCTAGGTTGGTTCTTTAGTACTTCTTTATGCAGCTCGTTAAACTACGGAACTCACTGCCACAGGAGGCAGAGATGGCCACCCATTTAGAAAGTGAAATGAAATTTAGATACAAATGCATCCTGCCCTCGTGGGGAAGAAGATTGTGGCCAGGTGAGCTGCCAGGTGGGCTTGCTTGCTCCGTCTGCTGCTCAGAGACACAAAGGGTGAAAAGGGGAAGAAGAAGAAGAAGAAGAAGAAGAAGAAGAAGAAGAAGAAGAAGAAGAAGAGGAGGAGGAGTTGGATTTGATATCCCGCTTTATCACTACCCGAAAGTGTCTCAAAGTGGCTGACATTCTCCTTTCCCTTCCTCTGTGAGGTGAGTGGGGCTGAGAGACTTCAGAGAAGTGTGACTAGCCCAAGGTCACTCAGCAGCTGCATGCTTTCCTTATCAATGTGGAGGAGTGGGGAATCAAACCCAATTCACCAGATTACAAGTCCATCACTCTTAACCACTACACCACACTGGGAAGAGAGTGAAAGAGCGGCCCAGGGCCTGGGGGGGGGAGGCCCCTTCTTCAGCCCAGCTTCACTGCACCAAGGGCCCTAAGGAGCAGTCAATTCACCAGGCTGAGAAATGGTGAGGGATCTGGGGATGTTTAGCGTGGATAAGAGGTGGCTGAGAGGTGGCATAAGAACCATCTTCCAATATCTCACGGACTGTCACATAGAAGGTGGAGCAAGCTTGTTTTCACCCTGCTCTGAAGGGTAGGACCGGAACCCATGGCTTCAGGTTACCAGAAAGGGGATTCTGACTAAATGTCAGGAAGAACTTTTTGGTGGTAAGAGCTGTTCAACCATGGGACAGACTGTGGGAATGTTGTGGATACTAGGAGAGGATATATGGATTAAATATTATCCTTCCTCACTCACACTTGTGAGTCAGCAGCAGGGCGGCATTCCCCAATATATAGCAGGAAGCTAGTGGGTAGATTCGTTTGAATCTCTTTGCTTAAGCAACCCAGTCTGGCTTTGTTCAGATTGGAGTCTATTCCTGGTAATTTCCCCCTTTATCCCTCCTAAAGAGAATGAAGGCACAACAATCTTCTTTAAAAAGTAAGAAGAAGTTTACTCACATTCAGTTCACAGCTGGATCCCTGAAGGCAGGCTTCAGCTTGTAGTTACAGAAGAGAGTTTGAGTTCATCCCAACTGGGAATGAGCCCATGTGCTGCTGGCTGAGAGCCAGCAGACAGCAAAATACACCAGTATCAGAATGAAATGGAGGAGGAGGAGGAGGAGGAGGAGAACAAGGAGGAGGAGGAGGAGGAAGAGGAAGGAGGAGGAAAAGGAGAAGGAGGAGGAGGAGGAAGAGGAAGGAGGAGGAAAAGGAGAAGGAGAACAAGGAGGAGGAGGAGAACAAGGAGGAGGAGGAGGAGGAGGGAGAACAAGGAGGAGGAGGAGGAGAACAGGAGGAGGAGAGGGGAGGAGGAGAACAAGAAGGAGGAGGAGGAGGAAGAGGAAGGAGGAGGAAAAGGAGAAAGGAGGAGGGAGGAGGAAGAGGAAGGAGGAGGAAAAGGAGAAGGGATAGACAAGGAGGAGGAGGAGAACAAGGAGGAGGGAGGAGGAGGAGGAGGAGAGGAGGAAGGAGGAGAGAACAAGGAGGAGGAGGAGGAGGAGGAGGAGAACAGAAGGGAGAGGAGAGGAAGAGGAAGGAGGAGGAAAAAGGAGAAGGAGGAGGAGGAAGAGGAAGGAGGAGGAAAAGGAGAAGGAGACAAGGAGGAGGGGGAGAACAAGAAGGAGGAGGAGGAGGAGGAGAGGGAGGAGAACAGAAGGAGAGGAGGAGGAGGAGGAGGGAGGAGAAGGAGAAGGAGAACAAGAAGGAGGAGGAGGAGAGGAGGAGGAGAACAAGGAGGAGGAGGAGGAGAAGGAGGAGAGGAAGGAGGAGGAAAAGGAGAAGGAGAACAAGGAGGAGGAGAACAAGAAGGAGAACAAGGAGGAGGAGAACAAGAAGGGGAGGAGGAGGAGGAGAACAAGAAGGAGGAGGAGGAGGAGGAGAACAAGAAGGAGGAGGAGGAGGAGAACAAGAAGAAGGAGGAGGAGGAGGAGGAGGAGGAGGAGGAGGGCAACAAGGGAAGATGGCTGCGTGACCAGCCCTTTTATGGGGTCTCCCTACCTGGTCACATGCAGGGAGAGGATGCTCCAGACCAGGTGAGACAGGAAGTCCTCCTGGCTGGAGTTACACCCCCCCCCCGCGTGTCCACTCTGGGCAAACAGGAAGTGTTTATTTGACTGCTTGTGTTACATCCCACACAAACTCCCTTTGGGGGGGGGGAAACCTTCCTTGGAGTTTTCCAAGCTGAGGTTGGATGGCCCTCTGCCAGGGATGCTTTAGCTGAGCCTGCATTGCAGGGGGTTGGACTAGATGACTAGTGGTCCCTTCCAGCTCTACGATTCTATGAAAAAGTGAAGCGAGTGAAAGGGCGTTGGCTGTGGAGGAGGACCTTCCCAAGCCAGTTCTGCTGCTGCCACGGCTGGGCAGAGCTAGGCTGCTCTTTGCCACCAACCTGCCCCAGATGATGGACGGACGGATGCCCACGTCTCTTTCGCCTGCCCCTTGCCACCTTCCTCATCCCGCAGCTGCTTCTCCAGAGACGTGTGTCACGTGCTGAGCCCTCCGTCTCTGCGGGAGGAGGACGTAGTTCAGAGCCTGGCACAGAACAATGAGCCAAAATGGGGTCTTGAATAGTTTTAATCTCTGTTTACTCCATAAAAACAGTCCCAGGTGCCATCCATTACTCGCCGGAGGAGCGGCTTTACAGCCTATAAAAAGAAAAATTGTGTTACATATTAAAGCTCTCCTTGCTTAAGCCTTGCTTGTGCGAGAAAGATTTACAAATAGCTGGATTGAGACCAGGGGCATTAACAAGACGAAATGCCCCGGAGGCCGTTACAAATCTGGGGCTGTCAGGTAATGGGGGCCGTATCTCAGCGCAGAGCCACGAAGGAACAACAACAGGGTATAAACAACAAGCCACGTATTTGTAGCCACTCTGGACTGGCTCCTTCAGTGGGAGAGAGGGAGGGGGACACACTTCTGAAAGGGCCTCCTTTCTCTCAGCCTCACCCTCTGCTGTGGGGCAGAAGCAGTGTTCTAGGTGAGCTTCTGTGTGTGTAGTGGTTAAGAGCGGTGGACTTGTAATCTGGTGAACCGGGTTCGCGTCTCCGCTCCTCCACATGCAGCTGGGTGACCTTGGGCCAGTCACACTTCTCTGAAGTCTCTCAGCCCCACTCACCCACAGATGTTTGTTGTGGGGGAGGAAGAGAAAGGAGAATGTGAGCCGCTTTGAGACTCCTTCAGGTAGTGATAAAGCGGGATATCAAATCCAAATTCTTCTTCTTCTTCTCTTCTTCTTCTCTTCTCTTCTTCTTCTCTTCTTCTTGCAGAAGGGAAGGTGGCAGGTGCCCGCCTAGACATGGATACCTGGATGGGCCTGAGCTCCACCAGCTGTGCTCCTGTCCCAGGGGGACGGGAGGGCCGGTTCCTAAAGTGCTCACAAGAACATCAGAAGAGTCTGGCAGGGGGTTGGTGGGGGTTTTGGGTCAGGTTAGCCATATTGATTTGTATGCTGTTGGAAGATTTTTGTCATTGTCTTGTTGGGCTGTGTGTGTGAGATGAAGGGGAACCATACGGGGTGAAGGTGTCTTCTCCTGTTTGTCCCCGTGTCAGTTTCAGCTTATGGTTAGTTTTTCTAGTAGGGCTGTTTCCCATACTACTTGAGACCATTGGTCCATGTTTACTCCTGACAGGTCTTTCCAGTGTCTGCTTATGATGTTCTGGATGCTGAGAGTGGATGGATTATGAGTTCTTTGTGTTGCAAGTGGTCATTATTGTCTTGGAAGATGTTTGTTGTTGTTGTGTTCAGTCGTTCAGTCATGTCCGACTCTTCGTGACCCCATGGACCAGAGCACGCCAGGCACGCCTATCCTTCACTGCCTCTCGCAGTTTGGCCAAACTCATGTTAGTAGCTTCGAGAACCCTGTCCAACCATCTCCTCCTCTGTCGTCCCCTTCTCCTTGTGCCCTCCATCTTTCCCAACATCAGGGTCTTTTCTAGGGAGTCTTCTCTTCTCATGAGGTGGCCAAAGTACTGGAGCCTCAACTTCAGGATCTGTCCTTCTAGTGAGAACTCAGGGCTGATTTCTTTGAGAATGGATAGGTTTGATCTTCTTGCAGTCCATGGGACTCTCAAGAGTCTCCTCCAGCACCATAATTCAAAAGCATCAATTCTTCGGCGATCAGTCTTCTTTATGGTCCAGCTCTCACCTTCCGTACATTACTACTGGGAAAACCATAGCTTTAACTATACGGACCTTTGTCGGCAAGGTGATGTCTTTGCTTTTTGCTTTTAGTAAGACCAATTTAACACTTGCTTGGTTATTTTACATATTTCTCGCGTGGTGGTTGTCCAGAATGTTTGGATTTTGGGGGCACTCCCACCACATGTGGAAGTATGTGCCTGTGGAGGTGCACCCTCTCTAGCTTTTGGTGAGGTTCCTGGGCGTATCAGCGCTAAACACCACCAACCCCACTCACAACAGGAAACCAAAGATCACCACAGCCAACCACAAACGAACAATCACACCTCACGCCAACCCCGACCTCTCTCACCCGACCAAAGGAGCACAAGCAAACAACAGAGAACCTACATAAACAACGCTGACACCAAACCCTACTCATATCAAGTGAAAAAAGAAACATCGTCACCCCACCCCACCTATCTCCCCGCCCCACCCACCTCTCTCCCCCGCCTTTTCCCCTAATGTCTCAACACACTGATTGTAAAAATGTTATATTGAAAAAATATGAGAGACACATTGCACTACCTTTGAAAATCTTTAATAAAAATATTTTTAAAACAGAAGAGTCTGGCAGATCGGGCCAATGGCTCTCTAGTCCAGCATCCAACAAGATGCCCCAAAGGGAACGCCACAAGCAGGATCCAAGCGCGAGGGCAACTCTCTCCTCCTGCAGCTTCCAGCAACTGGTTGTTGTTGTTGTTCAGCAGATGCAGGCCGTTCAGTGCGTGTCCGACTCTTCGTGACCCCATGGACCAGAGCACGCCAGGCACGCCTATCCTTCAACCGCCTCTCGCAGTTTGGCCAAACTCATGTTAGTAGCTTCGAGAACACTGTCCAACCATCTCATCCTCTGTCGTCCCCTTCTCCTTGTGCCCTCCATCTTTCCCAACATCAGGGTCTTTTCTAGGGAGTCTTCTCTTCTCATGAGGTGGCCAAAGTACTGGAGCCTCCGCTTCAGGATCTGTCCTTCTAGTGAGCACTCAGGGCTGATTTCTTTAAGAATGGATAGGTTTGATCTTCTTGCTAAGCAAAACCGCGTCTTCTTTCTGCAGCTTGCTCTGAAGTGGTCCAAGGGAGAGAGCTCCACCCACAGCGGGAGAGTGGCCCAAGGATCTTCCCCAACTGCTTCTCCTCCTCCTCCTCCTCCTCCTCTGTGTCCCTGTAATTTATCCTGCTTGTTCCCCATCCTGTTCTCCAAGAGGGGGCAACCATGTTTTTTCCTCCTGCTCCTCCTCCTGACATAGAGCTGTGGCTCTTGAATCCTCTTTCCCCAAAACTGAGCATCTCCCTTCTCTGCTGCTGCTTCTGCTTCAGACAGAGATCGCTAGCCAGGTTTGGCTCTGCTCTCGGAGGCAACCAAAAAGCTTCTGATGACCAGTTGCTGGAACTTCGGAGGGGAGATGCTGTTCTTGCACCCTGGTGCCGCTTGTGGGTTACCCTTGGTGTGGCATCTGTGTGGGGTGTGAAACACAAGAACAGTCAAGTACAACATCCCTAGAGTGACATAGAAGGGATGTCTGGACCAGCCAGTCAGAACGTCCTGTTCTCTTCTCCGAGGCTGGGATACACTTCCTCTGCATGTGACTAGAGGGTGGGCGTGGCCTCACCTGCCCAGTAACAAAGGGGCAGGACTGGTCAGTCATGTCTCTCTCTGTGACCTCATTCGTCAAAGAAGCAACATCTGTTCACCAAGAGAGGAGAAAAGGGGCTGTCTCCTTATGGGATAGTTTCCAGGTGTAATATTACTTTTGTAACTTAAAGTCTGCCTTCTGGGATCCATTTGTGAACAGAATTGTGAGTAAACTCTTTCTATACTTTATTAGAAGACTGTGTCGTGTCTATCGTTTTATGAGGGGAATTACCAGGGGAAATTTCCAAGGAAACTTATTTTAGAGGCTTTAGCAAGCCTGAGCGAACACATCCGCTGTGCAAGTTTAAAAAGGGGAATGTTACTCTGCTAAATTGTACAACTTGTTAACACAAGTTGGAAGGATATATCAAACAATATACCTCTCCTGCAGCCCTGAACATTCCCACAATCTGGCTGGTCAACTGTGAGAGCAGGAGGCTGGACTAGATGGGCCCCCTTGGGCCTGATCCAGCAAACTCTATCTTAGGTTTTTCTCACAAGGTCCCCACAAACTCACTCTCTCTCTCTCTCTCTCTCGTCTCTCCTCTCTCTACTCTCTCTCTCTCTCTCTCTCTCTCTCTCTGTGTGGTGTTGTGTGTGTACATAGTTTTTCACTGATCCAACCACTGTGAGCCAATGCAAGATGATAAGTAAGTAAATTGCATTTTAAAACTTTCTCTACGCTTTTGATTTTTCTGCCAAGGATGGGATTTTGAAGCTCTGTTTGACCCACACATGTGGGAGCCTGGAGGGATAAATTGCAATTAATATACCCTCCTCTGCCTGTTAAAACCCATCCCACAGAGTCACCTGGCGAGCTGGCGGATTCTGGAGGCTGTGGCGCAAGTTGGGTGGCCCTGGGATGCTCTACTCTTGGGGTGCTGTGAGCTCATTTCCCTTGAGACATAAAAGAACCTGCCAAGAAGGGGCAGGACTCAGAAACTCACGGCTGTGAAGCCTGGAGGCAGGATTGATCCCCTCCTTTCCACCCTTGTGTTTGTTTTCATCTGGAAGTAGGGAAAGTGGTGTTAAAGTTCAGGCAGGAAAGATATCTCTGAGCAGGACAGGAATGCAGGGAGGGGACGGGGACACTTATTACGGGACCACGACAAAATATCTCAGATCCAATAAAACACAGATCAGGCAACAGCACGCCAGCTAACAAAACACAGGGAAGAATTAATAGGGCAGATATTAAAGCGGTCATAAAATCAAATCGCAGCCTCTATAAACATTTGCCATCTTTGGCTGCATTCCCAAAGCCAAAGGCCAAAAGGAGGAAATGCGGCAGAATGGTCACGCTCCACGGCGGCTGGAAGCAAAGGCTCACTGGCAGAAGGAGGGCTCTTTTGGCACCAAAGTGCCCCCCCTCCAGATACACCCAGTGGGCATGTTCCCTGATGGTTGTGGGGGTCAAAACAGGCTTGTTGTGGGATGTGGGTGGAGCCAGGGGAGGGCCTGGAAGGAGCTCTGGAGCCAGTGTGGTTAATTCCCCCCCCCCATTCCCCACAATGTGTTTGTGGGGGTGGCCAGAAAAAGAAAAAGAAAACCCCCAGCCCCGTCCATCATGGCTGGAGCAAACAGGAACACAGGGCTGTGGAATCCTCTTGGGCAGAGGGCAAGAATTTCCTCCTTCTCATTCTGAAGACCAGCTGCTCTTCACTGCAGGGCTGTTTTTTCCAGGAAGAAGAAGAAGAAGAAGAAGAAGAAGAAGAAGAAGAAGAAGAAGAAGAAGAAGAAGAAGACGCCTCTGTCTCCCCTGAGATTAAGTAGCTGAGATGCATGGGCGTACCCAGGGGAGCGGGAAGGGACAGCTGCCCCCCCTAGGAGCAAAAATACAGTGGTACCCCGCAAGACGAATGCCTCGCTAGACGAAAAACTCGCAAAACGAAAGGGTTTTGCGAGTTTTTAGTTGACTCGCAAGACGAATTCGTCTATGCCTGTTTTTCGCAAGACGAATTCGTCTGGCGAGGTACCACTGTAAGCTGGCTTACCTTTTCGCTGCGGTCGGGAGGGATGTTGTCCGCGTCCGCCATTTTGGATCGACTGTGCATGCGCAGTCGATCCAAAATGGCAGAGGCGGACAACATCCCTCCCGACCGCAGCGAAAAGGTAAGCTCCGCTGCCGGTCGGGAGGGGGCCGTGGGATCGTGCCCAATGTCGGGCATCATCCCACGGCCCTCTCCCTCCTTCCCGGAGCCCCGCCGCTGCGTTTTAAGACTGCAACGATCGTTGCAGTCTTAAAACTCGGCGGCGCGGAGCTCCGGTGCCGGTCGGGAGGGGGCCGTGGCATCATGCCCGATGTCGGGCATGATGCCACGGCCCCCTCCCTCCCTCCCGGAGCCGCGGAGCTGCGTTTTAAGACTGCAGCGATCGCTGCAGTCTTAAAACACAGCACCGCGGAGCTCCGGTGCCGGTCGGGAGGGGGCCGTGGCATCATGCCCGATGTCGGGCATCATCCCACGGCCCCCTCCCTCCCTCCCGGAGCCGCGGAGCTGCGTTTTAAGACTGAAGCGATCGCTGCAGTCTTAAAACACAGCACCGCGGAGCTCCGGTGCCGGTCGGGAGGGGGCCGTGGGATCGTGCCCGATGTCGGGCATCATCCCACGGCCCCCTCCCTCCCTCCCGGAGCCGCGGAGCTGCGTTTTAAGACTGCAGCGATCGCTGCAGTCTTAAAACACAGCACCGCGGAGCTCCGGTGCCGGTCGGGAGGGGGCCGTGGGATCGTGCCCGATGTCGGGCATGATGCCACGGCCCCCTCCCTCCCTCCCGGAGTCGCGGAGCTGCGTTTTAAGACTGCAGCGATCGCTGCAGTCTTAAAACGCAGCACCGCGGAGCTCCGGTGCCGGTCGGGAGGGGGCCGTGGGATCGTGCCCGATGTCGGGCATCATCCCACGGCCCTCTCCCTCCCTCCCGGAGCCGCGGAGCTGCGTTTTAAGACTGAAGCGAGCGAACAGCAGCGCAGCTGTTCGCTCACTGTAGTCTTAAAACGCGGCTTGGCTTGGCTCCGGTGCCGGTCGGGAGGGGCCCCCGGACTTTTTTTCCCATAGGAACGCATTAATTAAATTTTAATGCGTTCCTATGGCAAAAGGTGCCTCGCAAGACGAAATTTCCGCAAGACGAAGAGTCTTGCGGAACGAATTAATTTCGTCTTGCGAGGCACCACTGTAAATAAAAATTAAATGGTTATCAGAAGGGAAAAAAGGGGAAAAAAACTCTCCTAAAAAAGTTGAACTACTGGTCTTTCTCCCCCTCCCAAAATCTCAAAAAAAATTGAGCTCTTGGCCGACACTGTGTGTGTGTGTGTGTGTGTTGTTGCGCCGGCTGATCGTTGCAAGGGAGCTTTGGAAACTGAGTCCCCTTGCATGGTGAGTAGTTCTTTTGTGAGGGCTGAGGATCCTGGGAAACTGAGTTTTTGAGCCATTTGGGGCTTTCTGTTGGGGGGGGGAGTTTTTCTGTTTTTTGAAGCTGTTTTTGTTTGCTGATTACATAATGTGGTCAGTAATCTAAAAACGAACCAAACCCCTAAAAAACAGGGCATTCCTCATCCCCCAAAAAGGTCAAAAACTAAAAAAAAATTCAAGCAAATAATTGTAATAACTACCGTAATAAAGCACTGCTATAATTATATATAATTTTCCTAAAATTTTGGTTTCATTCGCCTTTCCGTGCTGAAATGTCACAACCTGAACGACCATGGCTCCCCCCCCCCCAGTTTTGATCCTGGGTACGCCCCTGCTGAGATGGGCTCACTTGACGAAAAGAACGCCTTCTCCCAGCCGGCTGTTGCTGCGATGGGCACGCGGCTGAAATTAGTTCTTCCCCAAGCGAGATTGCTTCCTCGCAGGGCTCCAACACGTCATTTGCATTCAGGCAGGGGAGGGAAGGGAGGCTTTGCATTCCGCTCATCGGCACCCGGACACTCGCCAAGGACACAGGCAGCCAGGGAGTCCAGCCACAGCAACAGCGGGCTGGGTGGGTGGGCTCTCCCCTTCATGATGGAGATCCCTTCAGACCTACAGTGAAAGGGAACCTTGCGGGCTGGGGGGGCAATCAGTCACCTGCGACCCTTCGAAGCACCTGGCCCCACCCTGTACGTAGGAACATCGGAAGGGCCTGTTGGATGAGGCCAATGGCCCATTTATACCAGCATCCTGCCCTCACAGGGGTTGACCAGAACTTGGCCCCACTGCTGCACCTTGCCAGGTTGGTGGGTCTCTTCCCAGGTTCTGGCCAGGTTTGAGGAGCTCCTGGCCTGGAGATAAAGCAGTGATGAAGGAAGAAGAGACCTCACTTGCTTGTGCTGAGGAGCAGAGAGGAAGGGCTATAGCTCAGGGGCAGAGTGTCTGCCTTGGAAGCAGGAGGTCCCAGGTTCAATCCTTGCTGGTGTCATCTCTAGGTAGGGCTGAGAGAGACGTCTGTGCCTGAAACCCTGGAGAGCCTACTGAGGCAGGTGGACCCAATGGTCTGACTCAGTCTAGGTCAACCTCCTTCATTCCTATGTTCCAGAGTCAGGGAAAGTGGAAGTGGGAGAATAGTTGTACTGAAAGGCATTTGCCCCCCATATGAGCTGGAAAGCATCCCGAGGGTCATCTAGTCCAACCCCCTGCAGTGCAGGAATCACAGCTCAAGCACCCCTGACAGATGGACACCCACGCTCTGCCTAAAAACCTCCTGCAAACCATAAAATTGTAGTTCTGTAGGAGGAATTCATAGAATGCTAGAATCCTAGAGTTGGAAGAGACCCCAAGGGCCATCCAGTCCAACCCCCTGCCAAGCAGGAAACACCATCAAAGCATTCCTGACAGATGGCTGTCAAGCCTCCACTTCAAGACCTCCAAAGAAGGAGACTCCACCACACTCCTGGGCAGCAAATTCCACTGTCCAACAGCTCTTACTGTCAGGAAGTTCTTCCTAATGTTTAGGTGGAATCTTCTTTCTTGGAGTTTGAATCCATTGCCCCGTGTCCGCTTCTCTGGAGCAGCAGAAAACAACCTTTCTCCCTCCTCTATATGACATCCTTTGATATATTTGAACATGGCTATCATATCCCCCCTTAACCTTCTCTTCTCCAGGCTAAACATACCCAGCTCCCTAAGCCGTTCCTCATAAGGCATCGTTTCCAGGCCTTTGACCATTTTGGTTGCCCTCCTCTGGACACGTTCCAGCTTGTCAGTATCCTTCTTGAACTGAAGGATAACTTGAATTAAAGAACCTGTTAATGAGGGTGAAAGAGGAGAGCGCAAAATATGGTCTGAAGCTCTACATCAAAAAAACTAAGATCATGGCCACTGGTCCCATCACCTCCTGGCAAATAGAAGGGGAAGAAATGGAGGCAGTGAGAGATTTCACTTTCTTGGGCTCCATGATCACTGCAGATGGTGACAGCAGTTACGAAATTAAAAGACGCCTGCTTCTTGGGAGGAAAGCAATGACAAACCTCGACAGCATCTTAAAAAGCAGAGACATCACCTTGCCAACAAAGGTCCGTACAGTTAAAGCTATGGTTTTCCCAGTAGTGATGTATGGAAGTGAGAGCTGATCGCCGAAGAATTGATGCTTTTGAATTATGGTGCTGGAGGAGACTCTTGAGAGTCCCATGGACTGCAAGAAGATCAAACTTATCCATCCTTAAAGAAATCAGCCCTGAGTGCTCACTGGAAGGACAGATCCTGAAGTTGAGGCTCCAAGATTTTGGCCACCTCATGAGAAGAGAAGACTCCCTGGAAAAGACCCTGATGTTGGGGAAGATGGAGGGCACAAGGAGAAGGGGACGACAGAGGATGAGATGGTTGGACAGTGTTCTCGAAGCGACTAGCATGAGTTTGGCCAAACTGCGAGAGGCAGTGGAGGATAGGCGTGCCTGGCATGCTCTGGTCCATGGGGTCACGAAGAGTCGGACACGACTGAACGACTGAACAACAACAAGGAGGATCTGCAGCCATTGCTAGATAATCACAGACAGGGGACTCTATGACGTCATGTCCTCTAAACTGGGGACAATGCAATTTAATCTGAACTTCTTCCTGTCACTCACACTCTTGTTTCTTACCTGCAATGGGGCAGCGTGCCAGTGAGTTCTCCTCCAGAAAGCACACTCCATTTTGAACCGGACCATGGACTGCATATCTTTTAAGGTTTATTGCCTGCCTGATTTTCAACACTGCAATTGCTGGATCCAGGCAAGACTTTTGATGTGAGTAAACCTTATATTTTTCTTGTTTTACTTAAGAAGCCGAGAGTGGTTTCTTTGTTCAGAGGGAAACATAAAGAGGAGACAGTAGCCCAGGTCCATTGCGGTTAGTAATGTGGTGCATTTGGAAGACGTGGGGTGACTAAAAACTGACTCCTTGAAATTAAAAATTGTCCAGTCCAAAAATGTGACTCAGAAGCTTTACTAACAGAACTTGCTTCAAAACAAGCATAAACCAAATAATGTTACATCCAGATTGTTGCATAATATCATGCGCTGGTCCCAGCACAGGTAGAAATCTGAGATAACTTCATCCAGAGTTTGAAATCAAAGCTCTGTCTCGCCAAACCATCTCCATTAGCCTGAGGGTGAGTTCCTTAGAGAGAGTTTTGCAGACTTTTCTCTTTGGTTGCTTTCAGAGCAAAGAATAATAGTAATATAATAATAATTTTTTTATTTATACCCCACCCTTCCCTGCCAAACCGGGCTCAGGGCGGCTAACACCAATAAAATCACAACAAAAACATAAAACAATTCATTAAAATACAGATTAAAATACAATTTAAAATTAAATCTAAACTGCAGCCTCATTTTTAAGTAGCCCACCAACAACACGAAAAGAATGAAACATCAGGGTTAAACTGAAACCAACCCAAAGGCCAGGTGGAACAGCTCCGTCTTGCAGGCCCTGCGGAAAGATGGCAAATCCCTCAGGGCCCTGGTCTCTTGTGACAGACCGTTCCACCAAGTTGGGGCCAGTACTGAGAAGGCCCTGGCCCTAGTTGAAGCCAACCTAGCATCTTTGTTGCTCGGGATCTCCAAAAAGTTATTATTTGAGGACCTTAAGGTCCTACCCGGGACATACCAGGAGAGGCGGTCCCTTAGGTACGAGGGTCTTAAGCCGCATAGGACTTTAAAGGTCAAAACCAGCACCTTAAACCTGACCCTGTACTCCACCGGGAGCCAGTGCAGCTGGTAGAGCACTGGATGAATGTGGTCCCGTGGCAAAGACCCCGTGAGGAGCCTCGCCGCGGCATTTTGCACCCGCTGGAGTTTCTGGGTCAGCTTCAGGGGCAGCCCCACATAGAGCGAGTTACAATAATCAAGTCTGGAGGTGACCGTCGCATGGATCACTGTGGCCAGATCAGGGCGAGAGAGGAATGAACTCACACACCCAAAATGGAGACTTGCAACCCAATACCTCATGTGATCTAAGTTAAACACCTCCTGAGAGCTAGCAGAGATACATTCTCAGCTAATCGTTGAACTGTTAGGCTCTCTGAGAGCTTCTGTTTAACTCAGTGGAAATTTCCATGTCTTCCTATGTTTTGAGCAGTACACACACAGACCCATACAGAATTAATTTTCCATTTCAATGTACAATTAGACAATCATACTCAACAAAGTCTGCCTAAAGCATCCTTGGATATCATGATTGTTCTGGAAGGTTTTGCAAATTTGTCCCAAAAGCTTCTAGAGTTCAGCTGCGTACAGATAGAGATACTGCTCTGCTGAAATAGGTATTCGCATTCTGACAAATTTACCAAATAAAATATCCTCTCCTACTCATCTAAATCCCTCCAGCAAGTTAGAAGGCAATCTAGTCCAGCGTTACAAGGTATCACAGAGGTTGTGCGTGAATCTTGGGGGTGAAGGAGGCGAGGGGGGGCACTTCTGCTTGGTGCTGCAGCAGCAAAGGAGCTCCAAGGAGCCGTTCTGCCAAGGCCGCCTTCTGTCACTGCTGGCCTCTGTGTTGCGGTTAATTGAGCTGTGTGAGGGGCAGGCGGCGGCCGGGGGGGGGGGGCCGTGCTGAGGAGGCTGATGGAGAGGCTTTCTAACCTGGTGCAGTGGAATGAGAAGATCATCTGGGCAGCTGTTCATCAAGTGGCCGGTAAGGGATGGTACCTCTCTTTCAAATCGGAACCAGTAAAGGCAGTGAAGGTCCTGTGTGAGTGCCTAGAGGCGGTTGGAGGATGGATGGCGGTTAATGGATTGAGGTTGAATCCTGACAAGACAGAAGTAATGTTCTTGGGGGACAGGGGGCAGGCTGGTGGGTGTGGGGGACTCCCTGGTCCTGAATGGGATAACTGTGCCCCTGAAGGACCAGGTGCGCAGCCTGGGGGTCATTTTGGACTCACAGCTGTCCATGGAGGCGCAGGTCTATTCTGTGTCCAGGGCAGCTGTCTACCAGCTCCATCTGGTACGCAGGATGAGACCCTCCCTGCCCACGGACTGTCTCTCCAGAGTGGTGCATGCTCTGGTTATCTCCCGCTTGGACTACTGCAATGCACTCTACGTGGGGCTACCTTTGAAGGTGACCCAGAAACTACGACTAATCCAGAATGCGGCAGCTAGACTGGGGAATGGGAGCGGCCGCTGAGACCACATAACACCGGTCCTGAAAGACCTACACTGGATCCCAGTACGTTTCCGAGCACAATTCAAAGTGTTGGTGCTGACCTTGAAAGCCCTAAAGGGCCTCAAAGGCCCAGTAGACCTGAAGGAGGGTCTCCACTCCCCATCGTTCAGCCCGGACACTGAGGTCCAGCGCCGAGGGCCTTCTGGCGGTTCCCTCACTGTGAGAAGCAAAACTACAGGGAACCAGGCAGAGGGCCTTCTCTGTGGTGGCGCCCGCCTTGTGGAACGCCCTCCCATCTCATGTCAAAGAGATAAACAACTGCCTTACATTCAGAAGACATCTGAAGGCAGCCCTGTTCAGGGAAGTTTTTAATGTGTGATATTTTCATGTATTTTAATCTCTGTTGGAAGCCGCCCAGAGTGGCTGGGGAAACCCAGCCAGATTGGCGTGGTACAAATAAATTATTATTATTATTATTATTATTATTATTATTATTATTATTTTCAATCCACCTCTTCCGAGGTGTTGCTGGAGGGGGGGGGGCTGGCCCCTGATGTCAGAGACTGGGCAGAGGAGGAATGGTGCAGACTACCTCTACCAGTGTGGTGTAGTGGTTAAGAGTGGTAGACTCGTAATCTGGGGAACCGGGTTCGCGTCTCCGCTCCTCCACATGCAGCTGCTGGGTGACCTTCGGGTAGTGATAAAGCGGGATATAAAATCCAAACTCTTCTTCAAACTCTTCTCTCCATCCCAACCCTTCCACGGAGGAGCAAGAGGAAGGCAGTGTAGATTTACAACAGGGGGTTGGGGGAGGTCGCAGCTCAGAGGCAGATGAGGGGGGAAGCTGGGGAATCGTGGGAGAGACAGGACAACACCTGGCAGACGTGTTCTCGATAGAAAGCATCCCAGACCCTTCATCTCCCAGAACCCAGTGAACCTTAAAAGTAGGAGAGCAAAGAGCTCAAAGACAGAAGGCACATAGCAGCACCCATAGAGGAGGCGATGAAGACAACGAATGAGGAAGATGTTGGAGAAATGGGCAGGTGGAGATTCACTCGGGACAACACCATTCTCCAAGAGGCTGGGTTCTATAGCCTCTCTCTGTATAAACTGAAATAAAAAAGGACTCTAAGAAACTTTCCCTCCTCTTCATAATTTCCTGGGCAACCAGCCGGGAGACGCTGACAGCATCCTGACACCTGCTAACTCCCTGCGTTTGGAAAGCCTCCCAGGAGAGGAGGGGAGGGGAGGGAGGGGGCCTGCCTGCTCTGATTGCTCTCAGTCATCCTGCCACTCAAACGTCCCCGATGGATCACATGGCGGTGGGGAGGAGGGCTCCTCCCTCCGTCTGCCTCTTCACATTTTATCCCATCTCCATAGAACAGAAAGACATGCTTGCTTCATGAGCTCTGCATAGAGGCATAGGAATGTAGAGTTGGAAGGGACCCCCAAGAGTCATCTAGTCCAACCCCCAGCAATGCAGGAATTGTGCTGAATCAGAGCCTTGCTCTGGTTAGCTCACTAAGTCCACAAGAAGGGCCTGCTGGATGAAGCCAGTGTCCCCTCTAGTATAGTCCAGCACCGTCTTCACACAGGGGCCTACCAGGTGTTTGTTGTAAACAAATACTGCTCCTTTTTCCCTTCTGGGGTACCCAAGATCCCTTACAGAGTCCTTTGTAGGTTCTCCATCGGTAGGAGAAAATAACAGAGGCCAACCAGAGAATATTGAGAAGCAAAGCAGCTAGTAAGCCTGATCTTTATGAAGGCTGTTGCAACAGGGTGCTCCCCCCACACGGAGAGAGGAGGAGGAGGACCCAGAACAAAGGTGTGCCAGCCCTTATATAGACTTTTGAACTGCCCACCCTGGAGCCCAAGACCACCCCTCCATACATCATACATATGTCAGAGAAGGGGCGGACTTCAACAGAAATCTTGTGTTGTTTTTATCCTGTCTGCCAGGTTACAAGGAGAAGGGGACGACAGAGGACGAGATGGTTGGACAGTGTTCTCGAAGCTACTAACATGAGTTTGGCCAAACTGCGGGAGGCAGTGGAGGATAGGGGTGCCCGGCGTACTCTGGTCCATGAGGTCACGAAGAGTCGGACACGACTGAATGACTGAACAACGAACAACAGGTTACCTGATTGCATTACCTGGGTTTTGGCCACTCTTCTGTTATGTTGTTCAGTCATTCCATCGTGTCCACCTCTTCGTGATCCCATGGACCAGAGCACGCCAGGCACGCCTATCTTTCACTGCTTCCCGCAGTTTGGCCAAACTCATGCTAGTCGCTTCGAGAACACTGTCCCACCATATCATCCTCTGTCATAGAATCATAGAGTTGGAAGAGACCACCAGGGCCATCCAGTCCAACCCCCTGCCAAGCAGGAAACACCATCAAAGCATTCCTGACAGATGGCTGTCAAGCCTCCGCTTAAAGACCTCCAAAGAAGGAGACTCCACCACACTCCTTGGTAGCAAATTCCACTGCCGAACAGCTCTCCCTGTCAGGAAGTTCTTCCTATTGTTTAGGTGGAATCTTCTTTCTTGTAGTTTGAATCCATTGCTCTGTGTCTGCTTCTCTGAAGCATCCCCTTCTCCTTGTGCCCCCCATCTTTCCCAACATCAGGGTCTTTTCCAGGGAGTCTTCTCTTCTCATGAGGTGGCCAAAGTACTGGAGCCTCAACTTCAGGATCTGTCCTTCTAGTGAGCACTCAGGGCTGATTTCTTTAAGGATGGATGAGTTTGATCTTTTTGCAGTCCATGGGACTCTCAAGAGTCTCCTCCAGCACCATAATTCAAAAGCATCACTTCTTCAGCTATCAGTCTTCTTTATGGTCCATCTCTCACTTCCATACATCACCACTGGGAAAACCATAGCTTTTAACTATATGGACCTTTGTCGGCAAGGTGATGTCTCTTGTTATGATAACTACTTGATTCCTGGTCACAGGTCACAGGCTCACCCTATTCATATCTTAAATGCACCCTTGAAGCAGGATTTGTGAACAAAGAGACAATGGGGAGGCTTTCCCATTTCCTTCCACCTTGCAGAGAAATATTTGAGGTCAACTTGGAGAGAGACAAAATGGTTTCAGGACTTTTTCTGCGGGTTTCAGACATGCGGCTCAAATATTTATGTATGGTTTTGCTCGGTACATTTATGAACACTTATTATTCTTATAACATGCTTTATAATTATAAATGATAAAGAATTATAAATTCTTATAACATGCTCCATCTGAGAAACCCATAAGCAGGATCCGAGCACTAGAGCAACTCTCCCCGCCTGTGGTTTCCAGCAACTGGGATCCGGAAGCGTCGCTTTCTCCAGCCGTGGAGACGGAGCGGACCCCCTCGAAAGGTGGGGGACTCTCTTTCCTTGGGGTTGGGCTAGATGACCCTCGCGGGTCCCTTCCAACTCCACCATTCTATGACGCTATGGATCCTGCCGTGTGTGTGTGTCATTTCTGGGCCAGGAAGAGGGGATGTGTCCACCGGCAGAACAGCCCCATGGAGACAGGGCTCTCCCTGGAGGCAAACCTACCCATGTGAGAAATGCGCTTTCTTTGGAGGTCCCACAACCTTTCCCTCCCAGCCAGGACCAGTGCAAGGGGTTCTGGCGCCCTAGGAAGACCACCTTCTGGTGCCCCCCGCTGCCCGCCCCCTGCCAAAGCCTGCTTTAGCAGGGGGGGGTGTGGAGAGGCAAGCAGCAGTTTCTCCGCTGTAGCAGAGAAGCTGCTGCTCACCTGTCCCGCCCCATCCCGCGTCCCGCCCCCTGTCCAAGCCTGCTTTAGCGGGGGGGGGGGGGAGACACAAGCAGCAGTTTCTCCGCTGTAGCAGAGAAGCTGCTGCTCACCTGTCCTGCCCCCCGCCCAAGCCTGCTTTAGCTTGAGGTGGGGGGTGGTGTAGGGGGCAAGGAGCACCTCTCTGCTACAGCGGAGAAGCTGCTGCTAGCCTGCCACGCCCCCCCCCCGCCCAAGCCTGGCCAGCGCCCCCTCCATTTTGGCGCCCTAGGCAATTGCCTAGTTCGCCTTAATGGACGCACCAGCCCTGCTCCCAGCCTAGCAAGCAAAGAGAGGGGGTTGCTGTGGAGCGCAGGGCCGCATCTGCTGGGCAAGGCCTGGCACACCCCACTTCTGCGACCCCCCCAGTGGGGCCAGGGGAATCAGCGGCTATTTTTACCCTTTCTCCAGAACCTCCTAAGCAGTCTCTGCTGCTGCTCAGAAGGCAGGGAGGAGGGAGGGAGGGGGACCAGCTGTCCTCCCCAAGTAACCCTGGCGGGCTTTTTGCCGCATGGAAGACGCTGTCCACAACTCGATGCCAAGCAGGCTGCCTTTCAGTTGGCGGGAGAAGAAGCTGAAGCGCAGGCATTTCCTTCTTCTCCACTGACGGACTGCGGCCTCCCAAGGTCTCCGTCTTGCCCCCCATCCCCGCCCCCCACCAAATTTGGATCTCAGCATTTGGCCTGCTGTGTTTAGCAGCCACGTGTTTTTTTTTTTTTTGCAAAGGGCTTGTAAAAGTGCAGGAGGTGGCAAAACCTCTCCATAAAGTGCCCAGATGGAAAGGGGGGGGGGGAATCTAAAGAAGCAGATGGCGTTTTTATAGCTCCGCGTTTATGGAGCCCTAGGAGTTTTTCACAGAGGGGTCTCCTGCTGGGTGTGTGTGGGGGGGGGACAGAGGGGAGGGGGCTGAGGGGAGACTTAACAACAGACCGCCTGTTTTGGGGGAAAGGGGCTGGGCACGATGGCTTTGTTTGGAAGCGCTGCGTGTCAGAATGTGCCACCCCATACTTTGTGGGGAGGGCTTGAGGCTCCCCAGTCCTGTCTCCAGAAATCCCTGCCATGAACAGAACTGGGAAAGGCTTCCTGGCATGAGTAATGATGGGCACAGTGGCTTCTGGAGAGCAGGGAGAGAGACTCAGTCTGACCAGCTGCCGGAAGAGGCTCTTTTAACTGTTAAAACCAGGAATGGGAGGGGGGCAGTTAAAAGGCTCCCCAAAAATCCCACCACAGCCTCTAACTAAGGACAGAACAATGACCGTTGACACAGGCACCAGACGTGCACAACAGCAGAGAGGCTCAGAAAAGCAGTCTATAAAATAGTAGCAATCAGTGGATGCCAGGAATCGTACTGTTTCCTCTGACAATCCAATATAGAAAACTGTAGAAGCTTCAAATAAGCGCCAAAATTCAACGGTTTGACGGATTTCCTTGGTCCCAAGGGGTAATGGCTCCTCTGGAAGACAGGAATCCGGGGCTCCCCCTGACTCCATAATCCCTCAGGCATAAGGTCACATACTCCTCCCCCCTCCATTTTAAATACCGTATTTTTCGGTCCATAGGGCACACCGGACCATAGGGCGCACCTCGTTTTTAGAGGAAGAAACAAGAAAAAAAATATTTTTCTGGTTTTCCTCCTCTAAAAGCCCTGTTTTTTGAGGATCAGCTAAAGGTTTTGCAGCTTTTTTGCAAAGGGGAAAAAGCAAAGAGGAGAAGCCCCATTTTTATGGGGTTCAACTCACATTTCTGCAGCTTCTAAAGGAAAGGGAGCCTTTCCTACAGTTTCCAGACAGATAATCTAATCAGCCAGTCCCATGTCGCTGGGGAAACAAACAACCTCCCTCTGCAGCACATTCAACAATGGAGGGCGGGTCTGAAAGGGAGCCGGGACTCTTATCTCTCTCCTGATCTCTTGCTGATCAGCTGCTGGGTGGGGTCCTTTAAACACCCCCTTTTCTCTTTGTAACATAAAAAGCATGATCCTCTTTTGGCCCCTGGGCAATTCAGCTCCAGGGACCATGCATTCGCTCCATAAGATGCACAGATATTTCTCCTTACTTTTGCGTCTTATGGAGCGAAAAATACGGTAAAAGCACACATTCTACTCATGTAAAAACACCAGGCAGTCCCCACAAATAACCCAGAGATGCATTTTAAATAAAAGGACACATTCTACTCATGTAAAAACACGCTGATTCCCGGACTGTCTGCAGGCCGCATTTAGATTTAGAAGGCGATTGGGCCGCATCCGGCCCCCAGGCCTTAGGTTGCCTACCCCTGGTCCAGATCAAGGGAAGTCATAGTCCCACTCTATTCTACCTTAGTCAGACCTCACCTGGAATACTGCTGTGTTCAGTTCTGGGCATCACAATTTAAGAAGGATGTTGACAAGCTGGAAGGTGGGAAGAGGAGGGCAACCAAGATGATCAAGGGACTGGAAACCAAGCCTGATGAGGAACGGTTGAAGGAGCTGGGGGTGTTTAGCCTGGAGAAGTGAAGGCTGAAAGTCGACATGAATGCTATCTTCAGATACCAAAAGGGCTGCTGTATGGAGCAAGCTTGTTTTCTGCTGCTCCAGACAGGAGATGCTAAACCCATGGTTTCAAATGACAAGAAAGGAGATTTTGACTAAATATTAGGAGCAGGTTTCTGATGTTTTAGCTGTGATTCCTGCATCGCAGGGGGTTGGGCTAGATGACCCTTGGGGTCCCTCCCAACTCTACAGTTCTATGATTCTATGATTTATTTCCTCCACCCACCCACCCCCACACTCTATCAGAGCTGGCAGCCACTGATGACCCCCAGCAGGTAGTGAAGTGGTATTTGGAGGAGAAACCACTTTCCTGCTCTTCCCAGGGATATTTGTCTGCAGCAACAACCCAGATGATCAAGACCCAGCCTGTCTTTTCTCTTTGAAAATCTAGAGATGAGAAAACTCTCGTTCCTGTTCAGGTTGCTGCCTTTGCGGGGTTTCTGTGGGTCAGATTTCTGAGTTTAGGATTATCACGACTGCAGGTTTCGGTGGTTGTGATGAGGAGCCTCGTGGCTCTTTCATTGCCTAATTTTTGTTTTTTTTAAGAAAGGAGATTGCAGATTCACAAAGTGTGAATTATTAAATTGCAAATTCCCAGATTATGAATTGCAGATTGTGAAACGCAAAACAAGCAAATTAATCAGAGGCAGGGAAGGTGACTGAGGTTCCTGGAGGCCATAAATCTGGAGTCAAGTATTTGCCAGCGGAAACAAACATGCCTCTTTGATTCATGAATTTGAAAGCCCTTGATTATTTCAGCTCAACTTTGGAAAGATGCTTTTTGCTCACAGCTCCTCAGGGGAGTGGAAACCACTTTGCATAAAGCATTCAAGTCCAAGAGTAATGAGCTCAGTGGGTAGTGGAGAGCAGCAACAGGGACTCAGACCCAGTTGCCAGCAGAGCTTATTTGAAGTGGGGAGCAGGACTTCTCATTCAGCAAGCTGGGAGGGGCAGCCAGTGCCAAAGAAGACAGAATTGGGGTTCAAAAGGACCTCAACAGATTGAGGAACTGGGCCCCGGAACTAACAGAATGATTCTCAATAGGGACAAATGTTAGTGTCCGGGCAGAATGATGGGGGTGGAGATGTTCCTTCAGGTCTACTGGGCTGATGACGTTTGGGGCTTTCAAGGCCAGCACTTTTGCCCCACTCTTTCCAGGCACCAGTCCAAGCTCAATTGCACCATGTCCAAGCATTGCTTCTTTGCCCCGGAGGTTCCCCTGCGGAAAACCCTCTTTAATGCTCAATCACACCCAACGTCAATGTAGATTTCCTGTGGATTGATTACCATTTGTTCTGATTGAGCTTTAAAAAGCAGGTTTTTGTGGGGGAAGTTCGGGGGGGGGGAGTAGACAGACACTCAGACATGGCGTGGTCTGACCAAACCAGAACAGAGCGGAACTCTGACTTCCCTTGATTGGGACACTAGACTTAGAATCCTAGAATCCTAGAGTTGGAAGAGACCCCAAGGGCCATCCAGTCCAACACCATGAAAGCATTCCTGACAGATGGCTGTCAAGCCTCCGCTTCAAGACCTCCAAAGAAGGAGACTCCACCACACTCCTTGGCAGCAAATTCCGCGGACCATTTTGAACATGGACCATTTTGGTTGACCTCCTCTGGACACGTTCCAGCTTGTCAGTATCCTTCTTGAACTGTGGTGCCCAGAACTGGACACAGTATTCCAGGTGAGGTCTGACCAGAGCGGAATACAGCGGTACTATTACTTCCCTTGATCTAGATGCTATACTCCTATTGATGCAGCCCAGAATTGCATTGGCTTTTTTAGCTGCTGCATCACACTGTTGACTCATGTCAAGTTTGTGGTCCACCAAGACTCCTAGATCCTTTTCACATGTACTGCTCTCAAGCCAGGTGTCGCCCATCCTGTATTTGTGCCTTTCATTTTTTTGACCCAAGTGTAGTACTTTACATTTCTCCCTGTTCAAATTCATCTTGTGTGCTTTGGCCCAGTTCTCTAATCTGTTAAGGTCATTTTGAAGTGTGATCCTGTCCTCTGGGGTATTAGCCACCCCTCCCAATTTGGTGTCATCTGCAACTTGATCAGGATGCGCTCAAGCCCATCATCCAAGTCATTGATGAAGATGTTGAATAAGACTGGGTCCAAGACAGAATGTTCTTCCCAATATTTAGTGGGAATCCCCTTTCTTGCAACTTGAAGCCATGGATGTGAGTCCTGCCCTCCGGAGTAGGAGAAAACAAGCTTGCTCCTGCCTGTGGGCTTCCCTGGTTGGCCACAAGGGGAAACAGGATCCTGGAACTGACGGCCGCCCTTTGGCCTGATCCAGCTGCTGCTTGGGGGCTCTTCTGGTGCTCTTGGGATCATGGAACTGACTCCTTGCAATTCTTCTTTGAGGCAGCTGCCACTCCAGCCACCCAGACAAGGATTCTCTTCCACAGAAACCCACCTGGCCAGACCCCTGCTGGTTGCCTCCAGGCCTTCCCATCACCCCAGACATTTGCCCCTCTGCTTCCCACCATCCCTGGACCCCTCTTCTCTCTCTTGCACCCAGCCAGTGCCCCCTCCCATTTCTCCACCACCCCTCAGGAAGAAGAAGCTCCTGGGGGAGACGTTGTGCCTGTCACTGGCTCGGGGTGTCCCTTGTGGGCACCACAAAGGGGGCAGCTTTGGCTCTTTGGCCTCGAGGGGACCCCCTTTCCAAAGGAGGAGGCTCACATCTTCAGGCAGCCCCTGTTACTTGTTTTCCAAAACATTGTTACCAGATATTTTTGACGAGACCAAGGGAGATGCATTGTCGAAAGAACCAGTCTTAGGCATTTTCACATGCCACTCCAACCTCCCGAGGGTTCCAGGCACTTTACTCAGTGCTGGTGTTCCCTTTTGGGAATGAGGCTCAGCGGAGACTGTGGTGTCTTTATGATATATGGTTTATTTACAGAGATATACAGCCTGGGGCTACGATGGAAGGGCTCAGAGCATTAGCACTTGAAGAGAGTCTTGCTTCTCCCATGGCCACAGTCTGGGATGCCAGCAGAAATCAGGCAAGGCTCTCTGTCCTGCTCCAGCTTGCTGCGTTTTACAAACGGACACTTTTTCTCTGCTCTCTCTCTCTCTCTGCATGGAAGAGTTTCATGGAAGGAGAGGGTCACACCCATCTGTCATATCTGCTTTGCTAATCACCCATACCTTCCTTTTCTTCTTCTTGTAGGCAGGTTTCTGAGCACAGAAAAACTGGTTGGGCCTGTGTTTTGACACTGCTGATTTTAGCACTTGTCAGCCCATCTTAATACTCAAAGCATTGATTAAACTCCAAAAACCACAAGACCCAGGAATCCAGGGGAGTCATAACAGTATGATCTCAGCAGCTCAAACAGTCGTAGAATCGTAGAAGGGTAGTAGTTCACATGAGACTTGTGCTTTGCAAGCAATAACAGGCTCCGGGTCCTTTATCCCAGCCTCAAACTAGTCGGGGATCTGTTGCTCACTTTTGCTAAAGGAGGACCTAGGTATGTTGTAGATCACCTCTTCCATGATATCTCTGGGGCAGTTCAGCATGTGGGATGTGATACCTAAGTAGCAGTCAAGTAGAACATTCTTTGTTTTCCATTAACCAAAATGGTTTATAGATGGTACTTGACACCAGTTAAGATTGCTAAGATGAATACCAAAATGTCAGATGTATGTTGGAAATGTAAACATGCGAAAGGTACCTTTTTTCATATGTGGTGGTTGTGCCCAGCGGTAAGCGCTTTCTGGGATAAGATTTACAATGAGCTTAAGAAGGTAATGAAAGTTACCTTTTGTAAGAAACCAGAGGCATTTCTCCTGAGCATAACCAATGAAGAGATACCCAGTCAGGATAGAGTGTTTTTCATGTATGCCACAACAGCAGCTAGAATTTTATTGGCGAGAACATGGAAAGGTGAAGAGATACCAACGGTGGAGGAATGGCAGATGAAGATGATGGAATACATGGAACTCGCAGAACTGACCGTCAGAGTCCGGGACCAGAGGGAGGGGAAGGCGTCGCAGGAGTGGAAAAAATTTAAAGACTATTTAGTTAAATCAGTTAAATTGAATATCTGAGCAGAATTAAACAGAATATCGGCTTTGGTAGATATGTGTTAGATATGAATGGTAAGAGGAATTGTTGTTATGTGAAAGATGTATGTGTCAAAATATGTTAAGATAGGTTGTTAAGATAAGATACATAGTTATTGAGATATTTGACTAAGTAAAAGCTAAGTATATTAAAATTTGGGTAAAAGTGAATTGAACAATATATAAAGCTATCTTGAAGAAGTATATGTTTTTCGAAGACAGTGGAGGGAACGGGGGAAGTCCCCAAACAGAGAAGTTAGAAACAAGAAATATTTAAAGAAAGATATTGGTTAAGGTTTGTATATGTTATTTTTATGTTTTTATTGTTGTTATTGTTTTGAATGTTGATTATGTTTATTGTTGATTATGTTTAATGTTGATTGTGTTTCTATTGATGTTTATGTTATGTGTTGATGTTGTATTTTGTTTTCTTTTTCTTTTACTGGAAAATAATAAAATCTTATAAAAAAAAAAAAAAAACATTCTTTGTTTTCCTAGAGTAGACATGTGGGGGAATGTTTGGTTCAGCCAGTCGAAAACTTCCTGTTTCCTCCTGGCTGGGACAAACTTCCTCTTGCATGTGACTAGAGGTGGGCGTGACCTTACCTGTGCAGGTAACAAAAGGACAAGGCACACAGCACACTCTCTCTTTTTGACTTCCTCCATCGTTGGAGCAGCTTTTAGTTAGAAATCCTCTGGACACTGGGATTATCCCCATATGGGATAGATCCACATGTATATACTTTGTAATTAAGTCTGCCTTCAGGGATCCAACTGTGAACTGATGATGCTGTTAGTAAACTTCTTTTATATACTTTACACAAGATTGTGGCTTGTTCATTCCTTTGAGGGATATAAGGGAACTTACCAGGAACCTAGTTACAGGTAGGTAGCCGTGTTGGTCTGCCGTAGTCGAAACAAAATAAAAAAATTCCTTCCAGTAGCACCTTAGAGACCAACTAAGTTTGTTCTTGGTATGAGCTTTCGTGTGCATGAAGAAGTGTCTGAAGAAGTGCGCATGCATTCTTGTTGTTGTTGTTCAGTCGTTCAGTCCGACTCTTCGTTACCCCATGGACCAGAGCACGCCAGGCATGCCTATCCCTCACTGTCTCTCGCAATTTCGCCAAACTCTCGCATGCATTCTTACCAGGAACCTAATAGTGAGAGGCTTAAACAAGCCTGCAACCAGTTATATGCTGTGCATTTAAAGGGGGAATGTAAAACCTTGCTAAGTTATAGAACTTGCTAGTGAAGGTTAAGAAGGATATTAATAAACAATATCATAGAATCATAGGATCCTAGAGTTGGAAGAGACCACAAGACCTCCAAAGAAGGAGACTCCACCACACTCCTTGGCAGCAAATTCCACTGTCCAACAGCTCTTACTGTCAGGAAGTTCTTCCTAATGTTTAGGTGGAATCTTCTTTCTTGTAGTTTGAATCCATTACCCCGTGTCCGCTTCTCTGGAGCAGCAGAAAACAACCTTTCTCCCTCCTCTATATGACATCCTTTGATATATTTGAACATGGCTATCATATCACCCCTTAACCTTCTCTTCTCCAGGCTAAACATACCCAGCTCCCTAAGCCGTTCCTCCTAAGGCATCGTTTCCAGGCCTTGGACCATTTTGGTTGCCCTCCTCTGGACACGTTCCAGCTTGTCAGTATCCTTCTTGAACTGGGGTGCCCAGAACTGGACACAGTATTCCAGGTGAGGTCTGACCAGAGCGGAATACAGTGGTACTATTACTTCCCTTGAGCTAGACGCTATATCCTCTTCTGCCTCCCTAGAATCCTAGAGTTGGAAGAGACCCCAAGGGCCATCCAGTCCCACCCCATGCCAACAGACAACACCATCAAAGCATTCCTGACAGATGGCTGTCAAGCCTCCCTGAACATTCCCACACTGCAGAGCTTGTTCGACAGAATCAGAGAAGCGTTCACGAAGTTCAGATATGGCTGTTCAGGCAGTGCTGATTCGCGGCTGCACTTTCTGCTCCAGGGAGCAGCTTCAGCTGGCCAGCTAAACCAGGTGAGGGGAACCAATGGGTCTCAAACCCTCCCCCCCCACCGCATTAGGGGCTTCTCCTGCATGCAAAGACAGGCTCATGTGGATGAAGAAGACAGGATCAGTTGTGGGTCCAATGGTGAGTTGGATGTTTTATTGTGTTTTTAATATCCTGTTGGAAGCTGGCCAGATGGAAGGGGTATCAGTAATATGAAGAAGAAGGAGGAGGAGGAGGAGGCAGTTTCTGCACAAGCTGCAGGGGGAATTGAGGGGCAGATGCCGCTTGTCAATCTGGGAAGGTAGATCTAAAAATAAAGATGCCGAAACTAAATAGAAACAGAGCTACAATTGAGAAAATTGCACATGATTTGAGATTTTGACAGGGTCTAAACCCCCAAGTGCTTTTTATACAATTTGGCATTCCTTTATGGCATATACATTCTCCAGACAAAACTCATCACAATCCTGGCAAATCTGGAACCAGACTTGAGGAATCAGACGATGCTGAAACTTTTCGCCTGGACTTGGTTCTTTGGTGCAACTGGACTCATCCCATGTCCCCGTTTTATAGTCTTTTAATTCTCCTCTTTTTAAATTTTAATGCACACAAAACAGAGAATACTGCTTTAGATGAAAACTAAAAGATGAAAAACCAAAACTATAAAACAGGCACGCTGAGTGGGTTATAAGGGAACAAGGTGCAGGAACGGCCCACCCACACAATCAGATTTTGAAGTCTCCTTCCAGGTTTGCGCCGAGGGCCGTCTCGGAAAATGATGCGTCCGCTCTGCATGCCGTAAAAGAGCATCAAATTGTATGTGTTCTTAAAAAGAGTCTAGAGAGGTTCTAGCTCTTGTCGAAATCTCAAATTACAGATAATCTTCTCAATTATTCCCATCTTTTAATTCTCACCTGTTGTTACAATCACTCCCACTGTTTTATACACAGTATAAAATGAAATTTGAAAAACTTTACAAGAAAAAGGGGGGGGGGGGTTTCCCGGCAGCCGAGAGTGCCTTTGACTTCCTTGTGCAGCTGCTGAAATGTTCTTTGCAAGAGCAGGAGGTCTAGGCTGTGCCCTCGGAGCCTCTGCTCAAAGCTTATGACCAGCACAGAAGAGAGATAAGAGCCGCTTGGGGTCCCAGGAGGGCAACCCTTTCATGCGCCCTCCTGATGCTCAGAGGTGGTGCCCTCGCCTTGCGGTTCTCTGGGCTCCCACAGAGATAAAGCCAGAAGGGGCAACCACCCCCTTGTCCTGACAGGATGTGGGTCGCGGGAGGCAGCAGGGTCTCCGAGGATCAAGGGAGAAGCAGCCGGCACCTGTCAATTCCTCTTAGATTCATAGAGTCATAGAGTTGGAAGAGACCCCAAGGGCCATCCAGTCCAACCCCCTGCCAAGCAGGAAACACCATCAAAGCATTCCTGACAGATGGCTGTCAAGCCTCCGCTTAAAGACCTCCAAAGAAGGAGACTCCACCACACTCCTGGGCAGCAAATCCCACTGTCCAACAGCTCTTACTGTCACGAAGTTCTTCCTAATGTTTAGGTGGAATCTTCTTTCTTGTAGTTTGAATCCATTGCCCCGTGTCCGCTTCTCTGGAGCAGCAGAAAACAACCTTTCTCCCTCCTCTATATGACATCCTTTTATATATTTGAACATGGCTATCATATCCCCCCTTAACCTTCTCTTCTCCAGGCTAAACCTAACCAGCTCCCTAAGCCGTTCCTCATAAGGCATCGTTTCCAAGCCTTGGACCATTTTGGTTGCCCTCCTCTGGACACCTTCCAGCTTGTCAGTATCCTTCTTGAACTGTGGTGCCCAGAACTGGGCACAGTATTCCAGGTGAGGTCTGACCAGAGCAGAATATAGTGGTACTATTACTTCCCTTGATCTAGACACTATACTCCTATTGATGCAGCCCAGAATTGCATTCTCTGTGGCTCCTCAAATTCTGTTCTCCACAATTTCTGCAGCGATTCGTGATTTGGAGGGGGGAGACCCTCGAGGATAATTTGCCAGCGTTGCCGTGCTAATGTCTCCCGACCGATACATTTTGCCGAACAGACACCTTTTTGCAAAGACATTCCTCCTCCTGTCATGCACCTTTTGTATGCTCTTCTCAGTAATCTGTGCATTCCCCCCCATGCATGTTTCACCCTGGTTGATGCATCGCTGCTCACAGTCCTGCCACAGAGAGATGCATTGCAAAATTCAGGTAATTGCAAGGCGCATGGGGGCGGGTTCATTTTGGGGGATTTGGGAAGCACAGGTTTTGGTAAGTTCATCTTTAAGTGCAAACAGAATCAAATGCTCTCCCCCCGCCCCAGCAAGCCAACTCTCCTTCCAAGCCCCCAGGGCTTGCTTGTCTCAATCTGTCCCTTCCTGGCCGGTCTCAGGGCTGTGGGAAGGGAGTATTGCAGGCTGCAGAGGGAAGCAGGCACAGATGGGGGTGTGTTTGTGTTGGAGATTCATTCCCCTTGTGCAGTCATGGGTTTGTTGTCTATCACATGACTGGGTGTGTGTTTTGATTCCACAGGAATGGGATGTGACGAAGACAGGATGTTTGTCTTACTGTGTTCCCTGAAGTGGGACTATTGTCCTTTGTCCTTTCTCTTTGAAGTCTGATGCTAGAGAGAGGGGGGGGGGTCATGTTGAAGTGTTCCATGTGTATTTATATGTAAATAAAGTAGATTAGCCAAGATGCTGACTTCTGTTACGCAACTGCACAAACCTCTGCGGATCCCTACGTGTGCTGATGTCTTTTGGCATCAGTCGCTGTGATGTTCGGGCTGAAGAAAGCTTTTGAAGCTCCCAAACGATCGACCAGGAGGGAGGGAACATGCCTGTTGGGCATGTGTCTCTGCCAAGGTCCTACTCGTGTGTAGGACATCCTGACAGTTGGAGCCAAAAAACACCTTAAGCCCCCTGCAATGGGGCATTTCCATACCCCTCAATTGTCCCGATTTGAGCAGGACACCTCAGAATCACAGAAGCCATCCTATCTTCTGATTGGACCCTGGAATGTCCCACTTTTTTGCATTGCAGGGGGTTGGACAAATCTATGATTCTGGGTAGCCAACATCTCCTTGCCAGGGGTGCAAAGGAACCTACTGTAAGTACACCTCTGGGTGGCGGCAGGACTGAGACCTTCGGCTTGCAATGGAGAGCTGGAGTGAGATGTCGACTAAACATGTGGCAAATTCAAAGCTTGGCGTCCTTAGGAAGGAAATTGAAAATAAAGCGGCCTGGTATCACAAGTCCCTTATACCAATCTATGGTGCAAGCACATTTGGAATAACTGTGTCCTGTTCTGGCTGCCTCCCCTCAAAAAGGATAATGTAGAGTTGGAAAGTGTTCAGAAAAGGACCCCCCCCCCCCCGCAATGATCCAAGGGGACAGAGAGATGCCCACAGGGAGAACGGCTGCAGTGTTTTCAGTCGGGAGCAAAAGGCAAGTGAGAGGCAGCGTGACGGGGGTTTATAAAATGATACACGGCCTGGAGAAAGTGGACAGAGAAAAGATTTTCTTCCTGCAGCTCAGTGGGGACCTCCAATGAAGCTGAATGTTGGAAGGGCCAGGGCAGAGTCAAACTGTGGAACTCACTGCCACATGAAGCAGGGATGGCCACTAGCCGGGATGGCTTCGAAAGAGGATTAGACAAATTCATGATGGAGGAGGAAGAGGAGGAGGAGGAGGAGGAGGAGGAGAGGGCTTTGGATGGCTGCTAGCCAGGATAGCTGCGCTCTGCCTCTTCAGTTTGAAACAGCAGTGCTTCTGAATCCCAGATGCTGGAAACCTATGGGGGGGGTGAGTTTCTCCCGTTCTTGACTCCTGCTTGCTGGTTTCCCACTTGGGCATCTAATTAGCCACTGTGAGACCAGGATGCTGCCCTAGGTGGCTCCCCTCTGGCCGGATCCAGCAGCCTCTCCTTGCCTTCTCATTCCAGCCCCACACACCCCACAGCCTATTTCCAGGGTCTGCCCGCTTTGCGTGTTCCGCTGGGCTGAGAGCTTGGCATTCTCGTCAGGGAGCCTCTTCAAGAGGCAGGCCCAAATTAAGAGATCAGCTCAATGCAGATGCAGGCGCCCACTGCCTCCATATCCAATATACCTGTGCTGAATTCGAAATGAAAGGTGACACCTAGGCTTGTTCCGTGTCTTGTGTTTCCTTTTGTAGAAGGGGAGAGCAAGGCAAAGCTATTTTCAGGAGCAGGTCCCAAAGGACTGATCAAATGGACAGGTGGGTCCAATTTCAAACCTCCTGAGATGTCCTGCCTTGCCAAGGGAGGATTCAAAGCAGGCAGAAGACAAGAGGGGCACCCCAGCCAACACCGCCATGGCCCCTTCCTCAGAGGAAAACGTCACGTAACATAAAGCGAGCATCTTCTGAGTGAGCTGCTGAAGGGGGCCCATCTGGTCCAGCCTCTTTCCTTCACAGTGGCCAAATGCCCCGAAGAACCCAGGAATCCAGATAGACTGCTCCTGGAGATGGAGGCTCCATAAGAACATAAGAAAAGCCTGGCTGCTGGATCAGGCCAATGGCCCATCTGTTCCAGCATCCTGTTCTCCCAGTGGCCCATAAGCAGACCCTGGGTGGAAGTGTATTCTCCCATTGTTGTTGTTGTTCAGTCGTTCAGTCGTGTCCGACTCTTCGTGACCCCATGGACCAGAGCACACCAGGCACGCCTATCCTTCACTGCCTCTCGCAGTTTGGCCAAACTCATGTTAGTAGCTTTGAGAACACTGTCCAACCATCTCATCCTCTGTCGTCCCCTTCTCCTTGTGCCCTCCATCTTTCCCAACATCAGGGTCTTTTCCAGGGAGTCTTCCCTTCTCATGAGGTGGCCAAAGTACTGGAGCCTCAACTTCAGGATCTGTCCTTCTAGTGAGCACTCGGGGCTGATTTCTTTAAGAATGGATAGTTTTGATCTTCTTGCAGTCCATGGGACTCTCAAGAGTCTCCTCCAGCACCATAATTCAAAAGCATCAGTTCTTCGGCGATCAGCCTTCTTTATGGTCCAGCTCTCACTTCCGTACATCACTACTGGGAAAACCATAGCTTTAACTATACGGACCTTTGTCGGCAAGGTGATGTCTTTGCTTTTTAAGATGCTGTCTAGGTTTGTCATTGCTTTTCTCCCAAGAAGCAGGCGTCTTCTAATTTCGTGACTGCTGTCACCATCTGCAGTGATCGTGGAACCCAAAAAAGTGAAATCTCTCACTGCCTCCATTTCTTCCCCTTCTATTTGCCAGGAGGTGATGGAACCAGTGGCCATGATCTTAGTTTTTTTGATGTTGAGCTTCAGACCATATTTTGCGCTCTCCTCTTTCACCCTCATTAAAAGGTTCTTTAATTCCTCCTCACTTTCTGCCATCAATTCTCCCATTGTAGTCACTGGTTATCTGGTATTCAGAGGTAGACTGTCCCTGGGCCTGGAGGCTCTGCTATCACAATGGGCCTCCATAAGAAGAGCCTGGCTGCTGGAGGAGGCCAACAGGGACCCACCTTGTCCAGCAACCTCTTATCAGAGGAGCCAATGATGTGTCCCCAAGGGAGCTGAGCACACCTTTCCCCACCTGGGACCCCCCAGCAGCTGGTGTTCAGAAGCAGAGCCATTGATATCGTTCTCCGTGACTTTGTAGAATCCTCCAGCATCTGGCCCAGAACCAAGTTTATCGACTGGAGCCGGAAGTTTGATTTTTGTTTTCATCACATGCCTCCCGATCAAGATTTATGGGAGAGTCTATTTGGGAAATTTCAGTTTTCCGGCAACCTGCCGTCATTGTAACCTGATTTGGTTGAGTGCCGGGGGGGGGGGGAGATTGAAGAGAAATTGCTCTTACACAGCATTGATTTACTCAGGAGCCTGGTTGCAAAACCTTCGCAGCGATTTGTTACGAAATCTTGCCGTGAAAAGAGCTCCCAGCGCCAAAATATGCAGCTAGGATGAGAAGAAACATCACTTCTCCTACCATAAGACGTACTTTTTTCCTCCTAAAAAGTAAGGGGAAATATCTGTGCGTCTTATGGAGCGAATGGTGGTCCCTGGAGCTGAATTGCCCAGGGGCCAAAAGAGGATCATGCTTTTTATTTTACAAAGAGAAAAGGGGGTGTTGAAAGGACCCCGCTCAGCAGCTGATCAGCAAGAGATCGGGAGAGAGATAAGAGTCCCGGCTCCCTTTCAGCCCCGCCCTCCTTTGTTGAATGTGCTGCAGAGGGAGGTTGTTTGTTTCCCCAGCGACATGGGACTGGCTGATTAGATTATCTGTCTGGAAACTGTAGAAAAGGCTCCCTTTCCTTTCCTAAAGAAGCTGCAGAAATGTGAGTTGAGCCCCATAAAAATGGGGCTTTTCCTCTTTGCTTTTCCCCCTTTGCAAAAAAGCTGCAAAACTTTTAGCTGATCCTCAAAAAAGCAGGGCTTTTCCCTTTGCAAAAAAAGCTGCAAAACTTTTAGCTGGTCCTCAAAAAAACAGGGCTTTTAGAGGAGGAAAACCAGAAAAATATTTTTTTTCTTGTTTCCTCCTCCAAAAACGAGGTGCGCCCTATGGTCCGGTGCGCCCTATGGAGCGAAAAATACGGTAATTCCTTCTTCCGCAGCATTTCAGGGTCTTCCTTGGACCTCCGGCACAACTGGAGCATCGTGCCATAAGGACATAAGAAGCAGAGCCTTCTGGATCAGGCCAGTGGCTCATCAACCAAGGATCCTCCTCTTGGAGGGGACAGAAACCTCAAGGGACCTGGGGATTGAGATAAACTGCCTCTTAGCCTGGAGGTTCCATAGGGACAGAAGAAGGGCCTGGTTCCTGGATCAGTACAATGGAGACCCACATAGCCTGGCATCCTTTTTTCACAGTGGACAATAGCTCTGAGTTCGAGTATATTATCCAGTTGTTGTTCCCCATTATTGTAACTATCTCCATCATGGGATAGTATCCAAGTGCATGTAACTTTTTACTAAACTAAGTCTGCCTTCTGGGATCCTTCTGTGAACAGATGTCTGTAAGTAAACTCTTTTTATACTTTTATAAGAACACGGCGTCGTGTCTTAGGAGGGATTAAGAGGAAAATACCAGGGCAGCATTATTATAGAGGTTTTAGCGAACCTGAGCAACGCATCCGCTGCGTGTGTTTAAAAGGGGAATGTAAACTCTGCTGATATTATTGAACTTGTAAACACAGGTTGGAATGGGATATCTTGAACAATATATCCTCTCCTGCATCCCTAAACATTCCCACTGTTTGCTTCTTTAACTTGGCTGGAGACTCCTTCTTTTGCTGACCAGAAGGGTCCCGTGGGGAGTGGCACCCCGACGAGCTAGGCAGCGGAGTAAACCTGCACCCAGGATTTTCCCGTAACAAACCAAACCAGCCTTCAGGTGCCTTCATTCAAGACTGTCAGGAAACGCCCCCTCCCCACGGCAGGTAGCGTCCCGGGATCGTTTGGAGTACAGGGACCCTCCTCCGTTGTTTACCAGCTCGTCCTCCCCCTCCTCAGCCGGAAGCGACCATTCCTCCAGTGGGGAGGGGGAGTCAGGAGAGGGAAGGCGGCGCAGGGGCTCTGAGAGGATCGCAGAGCCTCAGCGCCGAGGAGATAGCGGGGAACGGGGTCAGGTTCCCACGCTCCGAGGTCGCAGGCAGGAAGGACGTGGAAGGGGGAGGCGGGGGTTCAGGATCCCGCGCCTTTTTTGTTGGACAAAGAACCAGAAGGGTTCATTCCTGGACTCTGCAGAGGGATGAGATGGACGTTTGGACTTTTGCTCCACTGTACATAACTTGCACAATGAAGAACTTAGTTTAGAAGTTCGGCGTTTTGGCGTTTTACTCATGAGCAACCACTGAACGTCCTTACAAAGACGGAAGCCTTTTGAGGCCCTGCCAGATGCAGCTACTGGCTAGCAACAGCCTCCTCTCCCAAGGAGGACGGAGGAGGGCTTCAGAAGCCTAGCAACAGAGCAGCCAATGGGAAGAAGCCAGCCAGGTGTGTGTGTGTGTGTGTGTGTGTGTGTGTGTGTGTGTGTGTGTGTGTCCCCGTCCAGGGGCTCCTCTTGGCTCAATCTGCCCAGAGGTGGCCTGGAGGCCCTTTGAGTTGCATCCCTGGGCAATCCTGGCCACAGTCGGGGGCCCTGGCAATGTCACCTTGGCAAGGTTGCCCCGGATGTTGACAGGTCCAGCCCCCCCCCTGCCAGCCGCCTTCCTCTGCAGCACAGGAGCTCACAAACTGCCAAAGTCTCTCTCTTTTCCTTTTTTTCTGTTTTTTTTTTTATTAAAGATTTTCTTGGTTTACAAAGTTTGTGTAATGTCTCTCGTATTTTTCCACAAAGCATTTTTACAGATCAATTTTAGTTGTTGAGACATTAGGGAGAGGGGGGGGGGAAGGAAGTGGGTGGGAGGGTGGGGTGGGGAGATGATGTTTTTATTTTCCTTAAAATATGTAGGGTTTGGTATCAGCGTCGCTTGTGTTGGTTCTCTATTGTTTGCTTGTGTTTCTTTGGCGGTGAGAGGTTGCGATTGGCGTGGGGTTTGATTGTTCATTTGTGGTTGGCTGCGGTGGTCTTTGGTTTCCTGTGTGAGTGGGGTGGGTGGGTGTTTTGGATCAGGTTAGCCATATTGATTTGTATGCTGTCGGTAGATTTTTCTTTTCCTTTTCACTTAGACACCATTGATGAGCTTTTCCTGCAGAGTCCAGGGGACAGGAGGTGGATATGCCCCTCCAATATGGATCAATATGCGTCCATTGATTTGTGCGCATGGAGAGAGTGGGAGGAAGAAACAAGAAACAATAACTTGCTGGGGGACGACGACGACTGTGTGTGCCACCCTCACTCCAAAGCGTTCCTGATTAATGTAATATTGTGAAACTGTTTGCATGTCATCCTAATTCTCCGTGGATTTATTAACTGGTACAGCTTTTTATTCATCTTCCTTTTTAAATTTATTTATTTGGGTTTTTTTTTCAAATTACAGTTTTACAATCACATATCCAACATACAACATGAAGACAAGATTCCATAGAATCTCCTGGACTTCCCTCCTCCCCTGTTGTTAATCATTTCCTCCTGCATCTTTTATAATAATCCAGATTTTTTACCTCTCCATTATATCCAAAATTCACCTCATCTTCTAAACCATATTTTAAAAAGAAGTAACATAAAATTCTTTTTTAAAAAGAAGATGGTGAAAGTCCACCGCCAGTTTCTCCAGCTCCACCACCTCACAGAGGGCTTGACACATGATGGTGGCACTGAACATAAGATGATCTCGGCTGGATCCGGCCAGTAGCCGATCTCCTTCAGCACCCTTATACAACATCTTCATCTATGACTTGGGTGATGGGCTTGAGAGCATCCTGATCAAGTTTGCAGATGACACCAAATTGGGAGGGGTGGCTAATACCCCAGAGGACAGGATCACACTTCAAAATGACCTTAACAGATTAGAGAACTGGGCCAAAGCAAACAGGATGAATTTTAACAGGGAGAAATGTAAAGTACTACACTTGGGCAAAAAAAATGAAAGACACAAATACAGGATGGGTGACACCTGGCTTGAGAGCAGTACATGTGAAAAGGATCTAGGAGTCTTGGTAGACCATCAAGTTGACATGAGTCAACAGTGTGATGCAGCAGCTAAAAAAGCCAATGCAATTCTGGGCTGCATCAATAGGAGTATAGCATCTAGATCAAGAGAAGTAATAGTGCCACTGTATTCCACTCTGGTCAGACCTCACCTGGAATCCTGTGTCCAGTTCTGGGTACCACAGTTCAAGAAGGATACTGACAAGCTGGAACGTGTCCAGAGGAGGGCAACCAAAATGGTCCAAGGCCTGGAAACGATGCCTTATGAGGAACGGCTTAGGGAGCTGGGTATGTTTAGCCTGGAGAAGAGAAGGTTAAGGGGGGATATGATAGCCATCTTCAAATATATAAAAGGATGTCATATAGAGGAGGGTGAAAGGTTGTTTTCTGCTGCTCCAGAGAAGCGGACACGGGGCAATGGATTCAAACTACAAGAAAGAAGATTCCACCTAAACATTAGGAAGAACTTCCTGACAGTGAGAGCTGTCCGACAGTGGGATTTGCTGCCAAGGAGTGTGGTGGAGTCTCCTTCTTTGGAGGTCTTTAAGCAGAGGCTTGACAGCCATCTGTCAGGAATGCTTTGATGGTGTTTCCTGCTTGGCAGGGGGTTGGGGGTCTCTTCCAACTCTTGGGTTTTATGAAATGCACCCTCTTCTCCCAGTGGCTAGCCAGAGGCCCATTAGGGAACCCCACAAGGAGGATACAAGTGCAGGGCCCCCTCCCCTCCTGGGGTCTCCAGCAACTGGGATTCTGTACCATTCCTCACTCTGATGAGGGAGAGAGAGCAGAGCCATTCTGGCTAGGAGCCATCGATAGACTGATCCTCATCCATGAATTTGTCTTGGCCGGTAACAACTACTACAACAACAACAATTTATTATTTGTAACCCACCCATCTGGCCGGGCCTCCTCAGTCACTCTGGGCGGCTCCCAACAGAATATTAAAAACAAGATAAATACATCAAACATTAAAAGCTTCCCTAAACGGGGCTGCCTTCAGATGTCTTCTAAAAGTCAGATAGTTGTTTATTTCCTTGACATCTGGTGGGAGGGCGTTCCACAGGGCAGGCGCCACCACCGAGAAGGCCCTCTGCCTGGTTCCCTGTTACCTCACTTCTCACAGGGAGGGAACCTCCAGAAGGGCCTCGGAGCTGGACCTCAGTGTCCGGGGTGGAGATGCTCCTTCATGTCTACTGGGCCTTTGAGGCCGTTTAGGGCTTTCAAGTTCAGCACCAACACTTTGAATTATGCTTGGAAACGTCCGAGGAGCCAATGTAGGTCTTGGTTGGTTGGCATCTGTCTATCTCAAGAGACAATGGAGGAATGGGCCATTGGGGGTGAAGCCAAACCTCTGCAGAGTTACAGTACCTGCTGTGGCTGCAGAGACCGATATGGGAGAGACATGTTTTGGTGCAGTCGGGGCAGATGAAGGAGTCCAGTTGTTGCTGCAGATGCGCCAGGGCGTTTCTTCTCTCTGTGCTCCTCCCATCAGTCATTCCTCCTCTGGCCACTGCTGTGGATACATGACTTGACTCTCCGTCTCCAGGCACTGCGGTTGTCTGCCAGGGAGTCCCACACAGTGATGCTGATGTCGCCAGCCTTTATGGCACGTTGGCAGGCATCTTTGTGACACATCTTTGATGCCTGAAGCCAGCTCCCCAATGGGGCATGTCCTTGATAATCCTGCCATCTTCCATTCTGTGGACGTGGCCAAGGCAGCATGGACAGGAGTGTGAGCAGGCTGGATGCCAGGGAATGGGGCAGAGGAGGAATGGGGGAGACTGCCTCCCCAGCCTGACCCTTCCCAGAGAAGAAGGAGGCAGCTCAGAATTACAACTGGGGTTTGAGGGAGGTCACAAAGCTGATGGACACAATGTCTCTAGGAAGCACTCCAGACCCTCCATCTCCCAGAACCTGGCAGGCCTTGAAAGTAGGAGAGCAGAGCTCAGAGGCAAAGGGCATCCATGACTTGGATGATGGGCTTGAGGACATCCTGATCAAGTTTGCAGTTGACACCAAATTGGGAGAGGTGGCTAATACCACAAGAGGACAGGATCACACTTCAAAATGACCTTAAAAGATTAGACAACTGGGCCAAAGCAAACAAGATGAATTTGAACAGGGAGAAATGTAAAGTACTACACTTCGGCAAAAAAAATGAAAGGCACAAATACAGGATGGGTGACCCCTGGCTTAAGAGCAGTACATGTGAAAAGGATCTAGGAGTCTTGATAGACCATAAACTTGACATGAGTCAACAGTGTGATGCAGCAGCTAAAAAAGCCAACACAATTCTGGGCTGCATCAATAGGAGTATAGCGTCTAGATCATGGGAAGTAATAGTACCACTGTATTCCGCTCTGGTCAGACCTCCCCTGGAAGACTGTGTCCAGTTCAGGGCACCACAGTTCAAGAAGGATACTGACAAGCTGGAACGTGTCCAGAAGAGGGCAACCGGGGCAATGGATTCAAACTACAAGAAAGAAGATTCCACCTAAACATTAGGAAGAGCTTCCTGACAGTAAGAGCTGTCCGACAGTGGAATTTGCTGCCAAGGAGTGTGGTGGAGTCTCCTTCTTTGGAGGTCTTTAAGCAGAGGCTTGACAGCCATCTGTCAGGAATGCTTTGATGGTGTTTCCTGCTTGGCAGGGGGTTGGACTGGATGGCCCTTGGGGTCTCTTCCAACTCTAGGATTCTATGAAAGGGCACATCTCAGCACCCGTTGTGATGAAGGGAGAGAGGGAGCAGGGTGGAGATTCACTCGGGACAACGCCATTATACCAAGAGGCTGCATTCCAAACCTCTCTCTGTGAATATTGACTATAAGCAGACGGTAAGAACTTTTCCTTTTCTCACCCGTTCTTGGCAGCCTGCCGCGGGGGTTGGTTCCTCTGCCACCTGACGCTGGGAATGTGACCTTGGCAGAGCACACCTTTGTTTGAGACTCTGTCCTGCCGTGTGATGCCCAACATCTTCCTGGCGCAGCGTATGTGGAAGGCCTTGAGGCGTCGCTCGTGGCAGGTGCAACGAACCTCCGCTTCACACTCTCCCCTTGTTACTAAGTGAATTTCTAATCAGGTGTTCTGGGTCAAATTTCAATCCACCCCACCTGTCCCTCTGAGGTCCGTCTGTGATGTCAATCCCCTTTTATTAATAATCTGGGGGTCCCTTAGTAACGGGAGTTTTCCTGTCCAGCGGCCGTGGCCGGTTATATCCTCCGCTTTGGGCTTCAGGGGTTAAACTCTTCTTTGCCTACAGTTCGGGGTCTCTCTTTCATTAGATCCCCTCACTATATCAGATAGCTAAGCCCTCTTAGCAACTCTGTGGCAATACCAGGGTTTCCGCCCGCTAGCCCCTCCTGAGGGAACTCCAAGACACAAACTATAATAATAATAATAATTTTATTTATACCCCGCCCTTCCCAGCCAGAAAACCGGGCTCAGGGCGGCTAACATCAATTAAAATCACAGCAAGAAACATAAAAACGATCAATTTAAAATAACAGATTAAAATACAAATTTAAAAATTCAATTAAAACTGCAGGTCTCAATTTCAAAATAACCCACCAATAAAAGATGAAGCATAAATATTAAACAGAAACCAACCCAAAGGGCAGGTGGAACAGCTCCGTCTTGCAGGCCCTGCGGAAAGATGCCAAATCCCGCAAGGCCCTGGTCTCTTGTGATAGGCTGTTCCACCAAGTCGGGGCCAATATTGAGAAGGCCCTGGCCCTAGTTGAGGCCAACCTAGCATCTTTGTTGCTCGGGACCTCCAAAAGATTATTATTTGAGGACCTTAAGGTCCTACATGGGACATACCAGGAGAGGCGGTCCCTTAGGTACGAGGGTCCTAAACCGCATAGGGCTTTAAAGGTCAAAACCAGCACCTTAAACCTGACCCTGTACTCCACCGGGAGCCAGTGCAGCTGGTAAAGCACTGGATGAATGTGGTCCCGCGGCAAAGACCCCGTGAGGAGCCTCGCCGCGGCATTCTGCACCCGCTGGAGTTTCTGGGTCAGCCCCGCGTAGAGCGAGTTACAATAATCAAGTCTGGAGGTGAACTATCACCCTGCAGGTCAGTTTTGTCTTTTCCCTGAGTTCCCCTCCTCATGAGCATACATAAGTCGCTGGACCAAATGAACGACGATATTTTCTTACCTGAACAATAAGAAGTCTTTATTCCTTTCAGAACATAACGGTTTCAGTAAAGCAATCGTTTATAACCGTGTAAGCTCTTTCTTTCAGCATCATATACACATCTTCAACGTATCCTAACCTACCCACCACTATCCTGGCCCCCATGCCCTCCTTCTTCCATTCACCACCCACCCTGACTAACGGCTGCTCCCTCCTTTTAAAGAGCGGAATGTCCCGCCTCCCATGGGGTACCTGCCACTCAAACTGGGGTGCCCATTAACTCATAAAACACCGTGGGTTTCTGAACATCCCTTAACTTAGGTCCGATTCATTACAGCAGGTACAAGATCCCAGTGGCGTCGCTAGCCTCTGCGCTGCTGGGGGCGGCAGCAGCGCAGAGGCACCCCCCTGGGGGAGGGGCACGACACGTGCGCCGTGACGTCATCATGACGTCACGACACACGTGTATGCAGAAAGGGGGGGTTTCCCCCTTTCCGAGGCTTTTTTTCGGCGGGGGGTGGTGACAAGCGAGGAGGGGGTGACAAGCGTGACACACACCCCCGCTGGTCGACCCCCCCCCGCTGAAAAAAAGCGGCGGAAAGGGGAAAAAGAAGCAGAGCGGCGCTTAAACGCGCCTGCTCTGCTCCCTTTCCAGGCTTTCCCCGCCCCCCCCCGCGGTTTTTTTCGGCGGGGGGTGGTGGCCAGCAAGGAGGGGGTGACAAGTTTGACACACACCCCCCTCGCTGGTCGACCCCCCCCCCGCCGAAAAAAAGTGGCGGAAGCACCCCATCCGTGTGCTGCTGCTCCCGGGGTGACGGAGGGAGCGGCGGCGCGTGGGAGTGGCGGGAGGGGCCGCCGCTTGTCACCCCCACCCGCCGCTGCTCACCCTGTCACTGGGGGCGTACCGCCCCCACCGCCCCTCCCCAGCGACGCCCCTGCAAGATCCCCACGACTCGCTTCCGTAAAGCAGCGTATTCAACACGCAAGCCTGGAAGACCTTCATCTTGGTATTCAACCGGCAAGGTTGGCCGCCAATCTAGAGGACTTTGAAAGAGGTTTGGACAAGATGATGGATTTGTCTTGGCCTCTTTCGAAGCCAAACTCACCGGCTGAATTTCTGGCCGTGCCTTTTTCAGTTCCCTCTGTTTGCAATTTGGCAGCCCGGAACTGTCTTTCCAGCACTTGGAAGGGCAACCGGCGGACGTGTTCCCAGAGCCAGCCGCCAAGGCAGCCGGCAGAAAGAGGCTGTTCCAGAAGCTCCCCGTCCCATAACCGACACCCCTCCATGTGGCACCTGCCACTTTCCTCCAGCTCTCCTCCTCCTCCATCATCATCATCATCATGGCCACATCTCAGCAGATCCCGGGAGGTGCCTTGGCCCGGCTGGCCTGCCCAGCGTTTGGCTGCTGGTGCTTGGGGACTCTGCTGGCTCGGCTTCCTGGCAGGAGGGAGCTGGGAATTCTGCCTCCTCGTTCCGAGAAGGGCTGGAGGGGACCTCCGGGGCCAGGTGAGAAGAGGAGTAAGCAGGAAACAGCACAGGGCAAGAGCTTCCCTGCCAGGAGAGGCAATGCACCTGTGGCAGGCAGGTGTGCTTAGCAATAGGCCGGAAAGTCCCCTGCACATTGAGAGTCTGCCTTTCCTAGAATTATAGGGTGGTAAAGTTGGTTTTTAAAGGATCATGTTGTCTATATATAACAACAACAACAACAACAACAACAACAACAACAACAACAACAACAACAACAACAACAATTTATTGGTGTATTGTTTTAACATTCGCTTGGGAGCCGCCCAGAGTGGCTGGGGAAGCTCAGCCAGATGGACGGGGTACAAATAAAAAATTATTATTGTTGTTGTTGTTGTTGTTTCGTTGGGGTTTCATCTATTTGCTTTGTCGCAAAGCACACTGTGGCTTGTGCAAAGGGCACAAACCATTTACAGTGGACGCTCGGGTTGCGGACGCGATCCGTGCGGGAGGTGCATTCGCAACCTGAAGCGTCCGTAACCCGCAGCGCTGCGTCTGTGCATGTGCGGGTTGCAATTCACTGTTACTGTGCATGCACGAAGTAACCCGTTACGGTACTTCCGGGTTTGGCACATTCGTATCTTGTAGCGGATGCAACCTGAGGTATGACTGTAATCAATGAGGAAATCTGCCATATTGTGGTGGGCGAGGCATCTCACGAAGACAAGCAGACTGAAGCCAAGCGCACCCCTGGGGTTCAGGGCCACCGGCTGGCTCCCTTTGAGCTCCTGGGGCCCAGAGAAGCCCCCCCTCCTTCTCCAAAGCCAGCTGGAAGAGAGGAGGCTCCTCTTGGATCCTGCCATCTTTGCTCCTTCCCCCTCTCCCCAACCCCCTGCTCTGTAATTATGCAATCATTCTCAAGCAAACGAAATAATTAGTGTTTATGCCAAACACAGCGAGGGTACCTGGAATGCCAAGTGTGCGGGAAAAGGCATCTCCTCCTCCCTTGTTGGCGGGGTCTGGCTGGCACGGCACCGTTGCGTGGGGCAAGACCAAGTGGGCAGCGTCTCCCAGCCAGAGGGTGGCCAGTCCCACGAGGACTGGGGGGGGGGGCAATGAGCCTGCAAAGCCCACCCACCCAGGCCAAGGCGATGCCTCCTGAGGGAATGGTGCTCAGTCTGAGAGCTCACTCCTGCAGGAGGCTCCTTGCCAGCCTCTTGCCAACTGCACCCCCCCCCCATCATTCCTGGCAGGGACCCACTTTTGTTGTTATTTGGGGGGTGGATTCAGCTGAAGAATGGCTGGCCTGATGCTGCCGAGAGCCTCCTTAAGCGTAAATGGTGGCATTGATTTAGAACCAACAAAGGAATAAAAATGCAGAGGGAGCCAAGGCTGCCAATTGAGAGGCCAGGAGACTGGAACGAAGCAGCAGAGTTTCCACCTCTTAGTTTTTTTCCCTCCCACTTGTTTCAAGTAGCGGAATATCCAGCTGGAAAAGCAAAGTGGGTGAAGCCAGGAGGCCTCCTGTGAACCCAGCTTGTCAGGAAGGGCTAGAAACATAGAATCGCAGAACTGTCGTCTTGGAAGGGGACCCCAGGGGTCATCTAGTCCAACCCCCTGCAATGCAGGAATTGCAGCTGCAGAATCCCACCTGGCAGGTGGCCACCCGACCTCTCCCAAGGAAGAAACATCTACCACCTTCCGAGGGAGTCCGTCCCACTGTCCAACGACGGTTCTTCCTGGCGTTTAGCTGGAATCTGATCCTGTGAGATGTGTTGCAAGAGCGGTCAAGTACCACGTTCCCACAAAGGGGGATGTGGCTCCAGACAAGGAGGACTTTCTGTCCTACCTGTTGGGAGCCACCTTCCTCTGAGTGTGACCAGGTAGATGGGAGTGACCCTGACTGCTGGCCCATGGCTCATCCTTTGGAGCCCACAAATAGCAACTCTGAGATTTAGCTCAGACTTCCTTTTCTCTACCAATGAAACTGTAACCACAAGTTGAAGCCTGCCTTCAGATTACCACCGTGAACCGATTGGGAGTAAAAGTTTATTCTTATTTTCAAGAAGACTGTGTTGTCATAGAATCCTAGAATCCTAGAGCTAGAAGAGACCCCAAGGGCCATCCAGTCCAACCCCCTGCCAAGCAGGAAACACCATCCAAGCATTCCTGACAGATGGCTGTCAAGCCTCCGCTTCAAGACCTCCAAAGAAGGAGACTCCACCACACTCCTTGGCAGCAAATTCCACTGTCGAACAGCTCTCACTGTCAGGAAGTTCTTCCTAATGTTTAGGTGGAATCTTCTTTCTTGTAGTTTGAATCCATTGCCCCGTGTCCGCTTCTCTGGAGCAGCAGAAAACAACCTTTCACCCTCCTCTATAGGACATCCTTTTATATATTTGAACATGGCTATCATATCACCCCTTAACGTTCTCTTCTTTGTGTTGTTCTTATTTTAAGAGGGAAATACAGTGGTACCCCAGTGAGCTTCATAGAATCGTAGGGCTGGAAGGGGCCCTGAGGGTCCTCTAGTCCACCCCCTGCAATGCAGGAATCTCAGCTAAAGCAGCCATGGCAGGAGGCCAAGGAAGAAGAAGAAGAAGAAGAAGAAGAAGAAGAAGAAGAAGAAGAGTTTGGATTTGATATCCTGCTTTTCACTACCCGAAGGAGTCTCAAAGCGGCTAACATTCTCCTTTCCCTTCCTCCCCCACAACAAACACTCTGTGAGGTGAGTGGGGCTGAGAGACTTCAGAGAAGTGTGACTGGCCCAAGGTCACCAGCAGCTGCATGTGGAGGAGCAGAGACCCGAACCCGGTTCCCCAGATTACTAGTCTACCACTCTTAACCACTACACCACACTGGCTTTGCCTCGGTCTAAGAATGGAATCCTGCCTCCAAATCCTGTGATCTGGCGTGATGAGCTTGGCCTTCTGAAGGTTGCAGCACCTGTCAGCACTCACCTGGACAGGTAACCACGCTGCCCTGAGGAGGAAGTGGTTGATGTCAGAGGGGGTTTCTGGGTGAGCACAGACTGAGCCAAAGGCAGGCTGTCCCCCCCCCAGGGTCCAGGTGGGGGTTGGGGGCAGGGCAGAGAGACAGGCTCTCCAACCCAGACTTGCCCCAGCAGGCAGTTTGCTTAGCAGGGGGTTGGCGCTTAGGGTCCCTTCCAACTCTGCAGTTCGGTAGTTCTGTGATTCTGTGCCTCTGCCCCGTGGGCATCCAGGGGCCTTCTTGACTCCCCCAAGATATGCACCTCCAAGGCTGGCCTCTGGATCCAGCCACTCCTTCTCAATTTCCAAAGCCCCTCACAGCCTTGGAAGCAGCAGTAGCAGCAGCAGCGGAAAGAGTTGCAGACAGCTGTAATTTGGAAGCCTGATAAAAATGTAAATTAGGTCTCTGCCTGCATGGGAAATTAGCGCAACATTTAGCTTCAGGCGCCGCTGAGAAGCGGCTTCAGCAGATTCGGGTGCTGCGCGCAGCTTTACGCCTGGAGCACGGCAAAGGATGTCCTTGTTTGTCTCCATTACGACGACAGGAGCTACGAAGAGGAGAAGAGTCTGCTGGGACAGGCCAGAGGCACAGCCAGCCCAGCCTCCTGTCCTCACAGGGGCCAAATGCCCCTAAGAACCCGGGGGTCGAGGTAGACTGCCTCTGGACCTGGAGGCTCCATAAGAGGAGCCCGCTGGATTGGGCCAATGGCTCCCTCTGATCTAGCCTCCTGTCCTCTCAGTGGCCAACCAGGTGCCCATTCTGGGAAACCCGCAAGCAAGATTTGGGCACAAGAGCGACTCTCCCCTCCTGCGATTTCCAACAGCTGGAACTGCCGCCTCCAGATGTGGATTCAGAGCAGAGCCGCCCTGGCTAGTGGCTACCCATGAATTTGTCTTGTTACAGAAATTACGGGGGGGGGGCACATGTTTAAAGATGTTAAATGTTGCAAATATTATGCCTGAATGTATCCTTTCGACTTGCCAGCTCAGGGAAGATACCTAGTTTTATGAAACATCAACCCCTTTGCCAAGTTCCTCCACTCCAACGCCATTTCTCCCTTGGAAAAAGGACTCTGTCCCCTGCCACCTCCCCAAGCTTGAAGACATGTATACACACCTCCTACCCCTGGGAATATGCCTGTTGTCTTTGTCCATGGAGTTAAAGCTGTGGTTTCCCCAGTAGTGATGTATGGAAGTGAGAGCTGGACCCTAAAGAAGGCTGATCGCCAAAGAATTGATGCTTTTGAATTCTGGTGCTGGAGGAGACTCTTCAGAGTCCCATGGACTGCAAGAAGATCAAACCTATCCATTCTGAAGGAAATCAGGCCTGAGTGCTCACTGGAAGGACAGATCCTGAAGTTGAGGCTCCAAGACTTTGGCCACTTCACGAGAAGACAAGACTCCTGAAAAAGACCCTGGTGTTGGGAAAGATGGAGGGCACAAGGAGAAGGGGACGACAGAGGATGAGACGGTTGGACAGTGTTCTCGAAGTGACTGGCATGAGTTTGGCCAAACTGCGGGAGGCAGTGGAAGACAGGAGGGCCTGGTGTGCTCTGGTCCATGGGGTCACGAAGAGGCGGACGTGACTAAACAACTCTCAAGAGTCTCCTCCAGCACCATAATTCAAAAGCATCAATTCTTCGTCGATCAGCCTTCTTGATGGTCCAGCTCTCACTTCCATACATCACTACTGGGGAAACCATAGCTTTAACTATACGGACCTTTGTCGGCAAGGTGATGTCTTTGCTTTTTAAGATGCTGTCTAGGTTTGTCATTGCTTTTCTCCCAAGAAGCAGGCGTCTTCTAATTTCGTGACTGCTGTCACCATCTGCAGTGATCATGGAACCCAAGAAAGTGAAATCTCTCACTGCCTCCATTTCTTCCCCTTCTATTTGCCAGGAGGTGATGGGACCAGTGGCCATGATCTTAGTTTTTTTGATGTTGAGCTTCAGACCATATTTTGCGCTCTCCTCTTTCACCCTCATTCAAAGGTTCTTCAATTCCTCCTCGCTTTCTGCCATCAAGGTAGTATCATCAGCGTATCTGAGGTTGTTGATATTTTTTCCGGCAATCTTAATTCCGGTTTGGGATTCATCCAGTCCAGCCTTTCGCAAGATGAATTCTGCATATAAGTTAAATAAGCAGGGAGACAATATACAGGTGGGTACTTAAGACATAACAAAATATGAAATCAAAAAATCCTTCCAGTGGCACCTTAGAGACCAACTAAGTTTGTCCTTGGTATGAGCTTTTGTGTGCATGTTTTGACTATGGCAGACCAACACGGCTACCTACCTGTAACATTTTCCTTGTGTTAATCTTGTGTAACCCTCCCCTTTTGTGACATGTTAGTGATGTAGCAATAATGTATTGATGATGCTGTGTGCATTGTATTCTGGGATATGGTAAAGGTAAAGGTAAAGGGACCCCTGACCATTAGGTCCAGTCGCGGACGATTCTGGGGTTATGGTGCTCATCTCCGAGGGAGCCGGCGTACAGCTTCTGGGTCGTGTGGCCAGCATGACTAAGCCGCTTCTGGCGAACTGGAGCAGTGCACGGAAACGCCATTATCTTCCTGCCAAAATGGTACCTATTTATCTACTTGCACTTTGACGTGGTTTCGAACTGCTAGGTGGGCAGGAGCTGGGACCGAGCAACGGGAGCTCACCCCGTCGCGGGGATTCGAACCGCTGACCTTCTGATCGGCAAGCCCTAGGCTCTGTGGTTTAGACCACAGCGCCACCCACATCCCTTATATGTTAGGAATGGGATATGGTGGGAAATCTTAAAAGTCAATGTCGCCCCATGCTCTGGGTTCACTCGCTGCTGTTGAACCTGTTGCACAACAATAAAGGATCTAAGTCTACTGACCGCTGTTTTGCTCCAAATTGCTTGGCTGGAATTTCCTTCTTTTAGTGACTGCATGGACCCACGGGGGACTTGCACCCCGAGGAGCTGGGCTGTGGAGTAGTCTCTCAACCCAGAATTTTCCTTAACAGCCTCATCCACTTCTAAAATGAAAGGCACAAATACAGGATGGGTGACACCTGGCTTGAGAGCAGTACATGTGAAAAGGACCTAGGAGTCTTGGTAGACCATAAACTTGACATGAGTCAACAGTGTGATGCAGCAGCTAAAAAAGCCAATGCAATTCTGGGCTGCATCAATAGGAGTATAGCATCTCGATCAAGGGAAGTAATAGTACCACTATATTCCGCTCTGGTCAGATCTCACCTGGAATACTGTGTCCAGTTCTGGGCACCACAGTTCAAGAAGGATACTGACAAGCTGGAACGTGTCCAGAGGAGGGCAACCAAAATGGTCCAAGGCCTGGAAACGATGCCTTATGAGGAACGGCTTAGGGAGCTGGGTATGTTTAGCCTGGAGAAGAGAAGGTTAAGGGGGGATATGATAGCCATGTTCAAATATATAAAAGGATGTCATATAGAGGAGGGTGAAAGGTTGTTTTCTGCTGCTCCAGAGAAGCGGACACGGGGCAATGGATTCAAACTACAAGAAAGAAGATTCCACCTAAACATTAGGAAGAACTTCCTGACAGTAAGAGCTGTTGGACAGTGGGATTTGCTTCCAAGGAGTGTGGTGGTGTCTCCTTCTTTGGAGGTCTTGAAGCGGAGGCTTGACAGCCATCTGTCAGGAATGCTTTGATGGTGTTTCCTGCTTGGCAGGGGGTTGGACTGGATGGCCCTTGGGGTCTCTTCCAACTCTATGATTCTATTCTATTCTATTCTATTCTATTCTATTCTATTCTATTCTATTCTATTCTAAAGCCACCCAGCTTGGTGGCCATCCCTGCCTCCTGCGGCAGGTAGTTCCAAAGTTTAACTGCATGAGCTATGAAAAAGGACTTTCTTTTCTCCGCCCTCCTGACCCTTTCCGGTCTGAAACCAGGGGGGGACCCCCACCCAGTGTCCTGAGCTAGATGGACCAGTGGTGGGACTCTGCCTAAGGCCGTTCTCCCTGTCCCTCACAGCCGCCCCCCACTTCTCCTTGCCGCCAGGCATAAGAATGGAAGAAGGCAAGCAGCGCCTGCAGGGTCAGGCCAAAGGGGGATTGCCAGCAACTGCCATTCAGAAAGATGATAATAATAATTATTATTATTTAATGCTTGGTGTTTTGTTATGTTTTTATATCTGTCGGAAGCCGCCCAGAGCGGCTGTGGCAACCCTGTCAAATGGGCAGGGTGCAAATAAGAAAATTATTGTCATTATTCACATTATTATGATTCATTCGTCGCTGGAATCACAGCAGGGCCGTTGCAGCTTCTGACGGCCAGGCAAAAGGTGTCAGAGCCCTCCCTCCCTGCATTGCTCTTTTCTTTCAAGACCAAGGGGGGGGGAGTGCCCCAAACATCTGCAGGTCATGTTGGGGGGCTAGGGAGTCGTGGCCCACTCCCCTCCATGTTGGGTGTGGCTTTTTGCGGGGGGGGGGGGGGAAGCTGCCTGCATTCCTGACGGATCCTTCCTTCTTGGCCCCCCTCCTGTTTCCCCCCCCCCCAGCGTTTGCAAACCTCTTGTCTCCTGGCTGGCTGTCCACCTCCTCCCATAAAGGCATTGTCAAATCGTTCAGCCCAATGGGATTCCTGCTGGATCTCAGCGGGGGGGGGGGGGCTTGATATTCTCCCTCTCCCTCATCCCCACCCACCCACCCACTCTTTGAAATCTGGAGGTGCAGAGTCATCCATGGCACTTGGGCGACCTGGGATGCGGTTGCCATGGTGACAAGGTGAGCTTGCTCTCCTCATCACTGGCTGCACAGCCGAAAAGTGGCAGCATCACACACACACACGCACACACACATTTCTGCCTAGTAACCCTTGGGCAGGACTTTCCTTTTCCCATTTTTTCCTCTTTCCCTCTTAATCCTTTCCATATTTGCTGCACGCTAGCTGGTTTTTCTTTACAAGCTGGTGAGATATATACAGCAAATATCCGCTGCAACAGTCTGGTCCCAATGCGGAAAAGTCCCAATGAAAAGCTATGTCTTTAAAATAAACAGCTTATCTCCCATAATGCATTTTTTAAAAAACCATGTAAAGGGACTGAATTGAGCAGGGAAGAGTCACAGAACTTAAATTAAAAAGTGTGTGTGTCTTTTTTTTAAGTTACAAGAAAGGAGATTCCAGCTGAACATCAGGAAGAACATTTGGAGGGGAAGACAGTGGAAAGGTCTCCCCCAGGGAGGTTGTGGACTCTCCTTCCTTGCAGGTTTTTAAGGAGAGGTTGGGTGGCCATCTGTCGTGGATGATCTAGTTGAGATTCCTGCATTGCAGGGGGTTGGAATAGATGACCCCCTGGGGCCCCTTCCGGCTCTATCGTTCTTTGATTCTCAGGACGGTAAGATGGGGCTCAGGAGCCCTGAATGGGACTTGATCCAGCAGCCTGGCTCTTCTTATGGAGGCCTATTGTGACAGCCGAACCTCCATGCCCAGGGACAGTCTACCTCTGAATGCCAGGTAATGGAGAACTGCAACTGGAGACTATACTTGCGCCCAGGGCCTGCTTGTGGGCTTCCCTTTGGGAGTATCTGGCTGGAACAGGACGCTGGACCAGATGGGCTCCCTTTGGCCTGACCCAGCAGCCAGGCTCTTCCTATGGAACCTCCAGGTCCAGTGGCAGTCTATCTGTCTGGATTCCTAGACTTTTAGGGGTATTTGGCCACCGTAAGAACCGGGCGCTGGACCAGACGGGGGCCCCGTTGGGCCTGATCCAGCAGCCTGTCTCTCCTTCTGCTCTTCCGTTCCTCTGCTCCCTCTGTGCCTCGGACTCCCTCAACCTTTTCCCTGCAATAACCCTGTCAATATCACTCACGGCTTTTATGGGGCATAATCTTGTTACAATCTCGCAAAGAGGGCTCTTTATCTCCAGCATAAAACGCTCCTGACATTTACAATCTCGAGGTCAGAGGAGGTGTCCCCCCCCCCAACCCTCGCTTTCCCCCAGGTGATCGAGGCAGAGAAGAGGAGACCTGGCCACCAGCTGTGGCTTGCGCAGGGGGAGGGCCCCACCCCCACCCTCCCTAGGAGGGGAGCCAAAGTAGCCCTTGGCTTGCTTGGCTCCTTGGACTGAACCCCTCTCTGAACCCCCCACCCCACCCCACCCCTGATCAGGTCATTTCCAATGCTGGGTGGGGCAAAGGGAACAAGCAACACCCACAGCCACAATCTGTTGCCCCCTCTCCCCTAGGAGGCAGGCAGGGACCAAGCAGGTGAGGCTGAGAGATGCTGACTGGTCTAAGATCACCCAGAAAGCCTCCTGGCCGAGGCAGCATTTGTACCTGGTCCATCTTTATCCAGCAGAGTTAAACGGTGGAACTCCTTGCCACAGGAGGCAGCAATGGCCACCAACCTAGAAGGCTTCAGAAGATAATGAGACGTATTCGTAGAGAGAAATGAGACTACTGATGGCTACCAGCCTCAATGGCTAGACTCAGCCTCCTTGGTCAGAGCCAACAATGCGTCTGAATACCAGTTGCTGGAAACCGTGGGAGGGGAGAGTTGCTCCTGTGTTCGAATCCTGCTTGAGGGATGCCCACAGGCAGCAGATGAGCTGGCCTCTCCTTCCTTGGAGGTTTGGAAGCAGAGGTTGGATGGCCACCCGCCAGGAATGCTTCTGTCGTGTGCGCATTTGGCCAAAGCCAGGACAAGATGCTGCAGCGGGGGGCGGGGGGGGCATTGGCCTCATCCAGCAGGCTCTTCTCATGATGAGTGTCCACTGGGAGAGGAGGAGGAGGGGGAGCTCCTCTTTCCACCTTCTCCCACCTGCTACAAGTGGCTCCGGGGGAAGGAGCTGCTCAAGTCCCTTATATTGTTTGATTATATCCTTTGCAACTTGTGTTACTGTATTTTTCGCTCCTTAAGAAGCACTTTTTTTCTCCTAAAAAGTAAGGGGAAATATCTGTGCGTCTTATGGAGCGAATGGTGGTCCCTGGAGCCGAATTGCCCAGGGGCCAAAAGAGGATCGTGCTTTTTATTTTACAAAGAGGAAAGGGGGTGTTGAAAGGACCCCGCTCAGCAGCTGATCAGCAAGAGTTCGGGAGAGAGATAAGAGTCCCAGCTCCCTTTCAGCCCCGCCCTCCATTGTTGAATGTGCTGCAGAGGGAGGTTGTTTATTTCCCCAGCAACATGTGACTGGCTGATTAGATTATCTGTCTGGAAACTGTAGAAAAGGCTCCCTTTCCTTCAGAAGCGGCAGAAATGTGAGTTGAACCCCATAAAAACGGGGCTTTTCCTCTGGTTTTCCCCCTTTGCAAAAGGAGCTTTGCTTTTCACCCTTTGCAAAAAAGCTGCAAAACTTATAGCTGATCCTAAAAAAAAACAGGGCTTTTAGAGGAGGAAAACCAGAAAAATATTTTTTTTTCCTTGTTTCCTCCTCTAAAAATGAGGTGCGCCCTATGGTCCGGTGTGCCCTATGGAGCGAAAAGTACAGTAATTAGCAGAGTAACATTCCCCTTTTTAAACTTGCACAGCAGATGTGTTTGCTCAGGCTCGTTAAAGCCTCTAAAATAAATTTCTTTGGTAATTTCCCCTTTAAAGCTAAGGTAAAGGGACCCCTGACCGTTAGGTCCAGTCACGGATGACTCTGGGGTTGCGGTGCTCATCTCGTGTTACTGGCCGAGGGAGCCGGCATTTGTCCGCAGACAACTTCCGGGTCATGTGGCCAGCATGACTAAGCCGCTTCTGGCGAACCACAGCAGCGCACAGAAACGCCATTTACCTTCCCGCCGGAGCGGTACCTATTTATGTACTTGCACTTCGTGCTTTTGAACTGCTAGGTGGGCAGGAGCAGGGACCGAGCAATGGGAGCTCACCCCGTTGTGGGGATTCGAACCGCCGACCTTCTGATCGGCAAGCCCTAGGCTCTGTAGTTTAGACCACAGCGCCACCCGCGTCCTAATTTCCCCTTTAGTCCGTCATAAAAAGATAGACATGACACAGTCTTCCTTAAAAGTATAAGAAAAGAGTTTACTCACACATTCAGTTCACAATTGGATCCCAGAAGGCAGACAAAAGTAATATACCGGTATACCTGGAAACTATCTCATAAGGAGACAGCCCCTTTCTCCTCTCTTGGCTGCCAAGAGAGCATCTTGGGATTAGCAAATGTTGCTTCTTTGGCGAATGTGGTCAGAGAGAGAGAGATAGATGGCTGACCACATGCAGAGGAAGTCTGTCCCAGCCTCGGAGAAACAGTTCTCCCTGCCCAACTTCCCCACTGCCAAGGTGGCTGGGCAGTGGGGCTGCCCCTTTGCAGGGGGAAGGAGCCAGCTCTCCATTTGCCACTCCCCAGCCCCAGAAGAGAAGGGAGAGGACAGCCGGGGTCGGCAGCCAGGGCTGTGGTTCTGAGGGGCTCAAGGGAGCTGGGGGTCCCCGGCAGGACAGCTGGAGCGTAGATGTGCCGGCCGCCGAAAGTCGTCTCATGATATTATCTGTTAATAACTGAGGAGATGAGCCTCCAAGCTATTCTGAGCGCCTTGGTGGAAGATTCAGTCCTCCTTTGTGCAGTACATTTAGTCAATCTGTGGAACTCCATCCCACAGGAGGCAGCGGTGGCCACCAACCCGGATGGCGTGGGAAGAGGATTGGGCAAATTCACGGAGGAGAAAAGGGGTAACCACGGAGGAGAAGCTCAACCACGACTTTGCTCTGCCTCCACAGTCGGAATTGCCGGGAATTGCGGGAGGAAAGAACTTCCCTTGTGCTCAAACCCTGCTTCCCACAGTCATCTGGCTGCCCCTGCAAGAAGAGGAGGCTGGAACAGATGGGCCATGGGCTCCTCTCGTGGAACCTCCAGGTCCAGAAGCAGTCTACCTAGAACACCAGGTTCTTGGGGGCGTTTGGCCTGGCCCAGCAGGCTCTGTTTATGCTCACCAGCCTCCCTTCTGCTGCCTGAGCTCCATGGGGCAAGGAGGGGCGGGGCGGGGAGGCGTCTTCCCTGAGTGGGCAAGAGGAGTGTGCGAAGCAGCTGCCTGGTGTTGGGCTCGCAGGCATGTGCTGCGGGGGCGCTAATGGGTCCCCTCCCCCCCCCCCCGCCACAGCTCTTTGCCAAGAGAGTGTCTCTCTTTGTTTGGATAATGGCTGCGGATGATGGCAGCCTCTCCTTGAACTGCATTTGCAGCCCTGCCGCTACCTGTGCAACTTGGAGCTTGCTCTGGAGGCCCACGTGTGTATGTGTGTGATCCGGGAGGCTGTGAAGTCCAGAGGCCCTTGGCTGACTCCCAATTTGTGCCTGGGGGACACCCACCCCCAGATCTCCCCAACCTTGGATCTCTCTCTTGCAACCAGAGGGATGTCCTGTGGGCCTGGACCCATGGCAGGCACACACCCTCACCTGCCTGAGCCATGCACACAGAAGCGCCCCTCTACCACCCTCTTGACATGCCCCCAGGGTGTGGGCAGATTGGGGGGGTCGGCTACCCCCCATTCCTTTTGCAAGCCGGGAGTCCTGCTCTTAGAGCCAGCCCTTTCTTCCGGGACATGACTGCCTCTCTCTGGTCACCAAAAGGTGGTAGGAGGGTGTCCTATAGAATCCACGAATTGGAAGAAGAAGAAGAGTTTGGATTTGATATCCCGCTTTATCACTACCCGAAGGAGTCTCAAAGCGGCTCACATTCTCCTTTCCCTTCCTCTGTGAGGTGAGTGGGGCTGAGAGACTTCAGAGAAGTGTGACTAGCCCAAGGTCACCCAGCAGCTGTATGTGGAGGAGCAGGGAATCAAACCCAGTTCACCAGATTACAAGTCCACTGCTCTTAACCACTACACCACACTGGAAGGGAGGAAGGAGTCCCAAGGGTCATCTAGTCCAACCCCCCTGGGCTCCCTACCAACTCCACAATTCTATGAGTCCTTGGGGTTTTTAAACAAGTAGGGTGCTGCCTTCCAGGGATTCTTGAGCAGGGGGTTGGACTAGATGACCCTTGGAGGTCCTTCCAACTCTACAATTCTGGGAATCTGCGCTGCTCCTGCATTTATCTCTACGCCGGAGATAAATGACTTTCCGGCGCAGCTCCCTCCCTCCCTCCCTCCCTCCCTCCCAAAGGCCGCCAGAGTTTCACTTTTTCGTTTCTGAGACTGAGACGGGCAACTTCCCCATTTATCCTCTCCAACCATCTTTCGGCGCTTTTACTCCACTCTCGCCAATCAATTACAGCTGATGCTGTTCGAGATCACAGCTCCCTACACATCAATTCAACCCTGACCTGACTTACAAGCGCATGGAGGTTTCTCCTCCCCGTGGCCCGAATCTTGCAGCTCCTGTAAACGAGGGACACACATCAGACCTGTGCAAACCCTGTACGGAAAACCACTTCAGACGGGTCTGGGGGCTTTGTCTGGGCTGAAGTGGGGTCTCTCCTGAGCTCCCTGAGCTGAACTGAGGACCTTCAAAGGGATGCAGGTGTTTGAAAGGGGAACGAGAGCTGGGCAAGCAGCTGCTCTGCAAAAGAGAAGTGCTTTTGTGACTGGCGGGGGGTCGAGCTTCCAACCAGAAGGGTTTGCCAGGGCCATCCAATCACAGTATTTTGGAGGAGGGATGCTGAAGTACCGTATCACCTTGACCTCCTGCGATCCTTGATTGTTCTGCTTGCATGGGGACATAAGATGCTGCTTTATACAGAGTCAGACCATTGGGTCCATCTAGATCAGTATTGCCAACACTGACCGGCAGCAGGGGCTTTCTATGGTGCCTGGCCAAAGCCCAATGTGGAGCTGCCAGTGGTGCTTGGTTGGAGAGCGCTGAACATTCAAGCCCTTCTGAAATCTGGAGAAATCATAGAATCACAGAGTTGGAAGGGATCCCCAAAGGTCATCTAGCCCAACCCCGTGCAATGCAGGAACCCAGAACAAGAACGGTTCTTTACTGCAGTGGCCAGAAGTGTCTTTGGCCAACTGTTACTTGTTTGGCAGGATGCGGGTGGCACTGTGGCCTAAACCACAGAGCCTAGGGCTTGCCGATCAGAAGGTCGGCAGTTCGAATCCCCATGATGGGGTGAGCTCCTGTTGCTCGGTCCCAGCTCCTCCTGCCAACCTAGCACGTCAAAGTGCAAGTAGATAAATAGGTACCGCTCCGGCAGGAAGTTAAAAGGCGCTTCTGTGCGCTGCTCTGGTTCGCCAGAAGCGGCTTAGTCATGCTGGCCACATGACCCGGAAGCTGTACGCCGGCTCCCTTGGCTAGTAAAGCGAGATGAGCGCCGCAACCCCAGAGTTGTCCGCGACTGAACCTAATGGTCAGGGGTACCTTTAACTTGTTTGGCAGCTACAGCCTTTCCTGGAGCGGGCAAGCCTTGCCACAGTGGTTCACGCGCTGGTGACTTCAGTGCTGGGTTCCTGCAATGCGCTCTCTGTGGGGCTTCCCTTGTGCTTGATCTGGAGGCCGCAGTTGGCACAGAATGCTGCAGCACAACTGCTGACAAGAGTGAGGCCTTGCCAGCACAAAACACCTCAGCACTCAGAGATGTGCACTGGCTGCCCATTTGCTGTGAGAATGTTCAGGGAGACGGGAGAGGATATATTGTTTATTAATATCCTTCCTAACTTGTGCTGGCAAGTTTCTTTACTTAGCAGAGTTTCACATTCCCCTTTTAAATGCACACCAGATAGCTGGTTGCAGGCTTGTGTAAGCCTCTCACTATTAGTTTCCTGATAAGTTCCTTATATCCCTCTTAAAAGAATAAACATGCCACAATCTTGTTTAAAGTATATAAAAGAAGTTTACTCACATTCAGTTCACAGTTGGATCCCTGAAGGCAGACTTAGTTACACAGCTCACTTGATTGCATTATGACAACTGTGTTGTGACTTCCTCTCTGTGTCTTTGATCTCAGCTGACAATGACTTGGTGGGAAGGTCTCCTTCCCCAGCCAAGGCCCCCAGACTCTTGCAGACTCATGGCATGACCCTTCTTTCCTCCCTTCCCTCCTCCCTTCCTTCCCCCCTCCTTCCTTCCTTCCTTCCTCCTCTCTCTCCTTCCCTCCTTCCTCCCCTCCTTCCTCCCTTCCCTCCTCCCTTCCTTCCCTCCCTCCCTCCTTCCCTCCCCCCTCCTTCTTTCCTCCCTTCCCTCCTCCCTTCCTTCCCCCCCTCCTTCCTTCCTTCCTTCCTCCTCTCTCTCCTTCCCTCCTTCCCTCCCTCCTTCCTTCCTTCTTTCCTTCCTTCCTTCCTTCCTTCCTCCCCTTCCTTCCTCCCCTTCCTTCCTTCCTTCTTTCCTTCCTTCCTTCCTTCCTTCCTTCCTTCCTTCCTTCCTTCTTTCCTTCCTTCCTCCCCTTCCTTCCTTCCTTCCTTCCTCCCCTCCTTCCTTCCTTCCTTCCTTCCTTCCTTCCCTCCTCCCCTCCCTCCTTCCTTCCTTCCTTCCTCCCCTCCTTCCTTCCTTCCTTCCTTCCCTCCTTCCCTCCCCCCTCCTTCTTTCCTCCCTTCCCTCCTCCCTTCCTTCCCCCCCTCCTTCCTTCCTTCCTTCCTCCTCTCTCTCCTTCCCTCCTTCCCTCCCTCCTTCCTTCCTTCTTTCCTTCCTTCCTTCCTTCCTTCCTCCCCTTCCTTCCTCCCCTTCCTTCCTTCCTTCTTTCCTTCCTTCCTTCCTTCCTTCCTTCCTTCCTTCCTTCCTTCCTCCCCTTCCTTCCTTCCTTCCTTCCTCCCCTCCTTCCTTCCTTCCTTCCTTCCTTCCTTCCTTCCCTCCTCCCCTCCCTCCTTCCTTCCTTCCTTCCTCCCCTCCTTCCTTCCTTCCTTCCCTCCTTCCCTCCCTCCTTCCTTCCTTCTTTCCTTCCTTCCTTCTTTCAGGGGGAGGGGGTAGAGAGGAAGGTGCTCAATTGATCTCCCTGAAAGCCTCTGAAATCCCTGTGTGCAAAACGACTTCAATGCCCATTTCTAATTTCCAGAGAAATTATTCATGCTTTTAAAACAAAATTATGGCAATTCCCTGTTCTTTTCTCTGTGGGATATAATGAGCAGTGTCTCAATCGGCTTAGCGGCTAATTCTCTTGCTTTTATTACTCAGAAAAGTCATAAGGAAAGTGGCGATCTCTCTCCCATCCTTGCTCCCTGTCTGCCTTCTGAGCTGGGTGCATCTCTCTCTTGAAAGGACCACAGCCTGCCCCCCCCCCGGCAGCTGGATTTCCTGCCTCCGGCCCCCAAAGGAGCAGCCCCTTTGCAGCCAACCAGTCAGTCTGTATCAGGGCTGTGGGGGAGGGGAGCACCGGGTGTCTGGCACCCAAGGGAGCCACACTGAGCTTCCACAGAGGGAAGCGTCTGGAGAGACTCCAGTCCCTGCCAAATGCCTGACTTACATCATCCCGGGTAGAATTGTAGAGTCGGAAGGGACCCCCGAGCATGGCGTAGGAAGGGCGGGACGTAGGGGGGTGGGCTGCCCTGGGTTCCAGGGGAGGGGGGTGACACTCCCCGGCTCCTCCCGCCACTCTCCCGCCACCCGGAACCCCGTCTGTGCTTCTTTAAGGACGGCTGGGGCAGCCCCACAACCCGCCGCTCGCTCGCCGGCTCTTTGTGGGAGTTTCTGGGCATGCGTAGTGCGTCAGACGTGCGTCGTGACATCATGATGCACACGTCGTGACGCCCCGCCCCCAGGGGGTGCCTCCGCTCCGCTGCCCCGGGCGGCGAAGAGGCTTCCTCCGCCACTGGGCCCGAGGGTCCTCTAGCCCAACGCCCTGCAATGCAGGGGTCTCAACTCAAGCACCCATGATGGAGGGCCTTTGCTTAAAAACCTCCAAGGAAGGGAGAGGCCATCGCTTTCCGAGGGAGTTCCCCTGTTGATCTGCTCTTCCCGTTGAACTGCTCTTCCCTCCTTTCTTGCAACTTGAATCCAATGAATCCTCACGCAATCTTAGGATTGTAGGGACCAAAGGGTCATCTGGTGAGCTCCTTGCAAGGGAAGGATCATGGGTTCGAGTCCTGCCCTCCAGAGCAGGCGAAAACTGTTGTGATATTAGTACAAACCGAGCTCCAAGAAGCGAGGTCACTTGACTTGACTAGGAGTCATATTTCACCCTGTGGGAAATCCACCAGTCTTCCCACACATGTGATGTCATTGTAATTTACTGATGTACTTTACTTTCAGTTCTGCATCAGGAGATGCTGGACGCTTTTACAGACAGCTCTGCAATAATGAGCTGTTGCGCAGAGACAGACTCTGTACTTTATCTACAATAAAGTAGGTTTTTAGCCTTACTGGCTTGTGCGTGTTATTCTTCAAGCTGGGGAACAATCGCATATTATCTTTGTGCCCCTGGACTCCAGTAGCCAGAGGGCACGGAGGCTTCATCCGCCTTGGGGGTCAGTCTCTCAACTTGCCCCCGCGGGAAGTTTTCATAACAAAAACAAGCTGGTTCCACCTTCCCTGTGACAGCCCTTGAGGGATTTGAAGGTGGTGATAATTATCTCCTTTTCAGCCTCCTCCTCTCCAGGCTAAACATACCCCAAACTCCCTCAACCGTTCCTCATCAGGCTTGGTTTCCAGACCTTGATCATCTTGATAAGCTGGAGAATTTCTCCATCCATCCTTGAACATCCATTCCCCACCAGTTCTACAGGGCATGTGGGGATGTATATCAAGGGGTGAATCTCTCTATCTATCTATCTATCTATCTATCTATCTATCTATCTCTATCTCTCTCTCTCTCAACAAGTGGTTATAATTCTACTGCTTAATGGCACCATTAATTAGTGCTGTAAAAGCCCCAAGAAATATCTACAGTTTGCTTGTTTGAGTCCCAATAAATACCCACCTCAGGAGACTATTTCTGATAGCGCAGGCAAATCTTCCCGGGCTGCGAGGAGCGGAGATGATAGACTTTAATGGGCTCTAGAGGCTCTGTATGTGCGTGTTTGTGTGTTTCCCAGGCGCCTTTGCGGTGGGCGGGGTGATGCCATGGGGTGGAAAACAAGGAGGAAATGACAGAAGAGCATTTCAAACATTTTGGAGCTTGCCTTAATCCTCACATGTTGCTAGCTGTTCTTTATTTAGGGCTTCCTGGAGAAACCACCGTCGGGGGGGGGCTGTTTTATGGGCCGGCTTTAATTCATATGATTGTAAAAGGGATCCCCAAGGGTCACCCAGCTCAGAGCACTGCAATTCAGGAATCACAGCTGAGAAATCTGTGACAGGCAGCCAACTTCTGCTTAAAAACCTCCAGCGAAGGAGGGTCTGCCACCTTCTGAAGAAGTCCCTTGTTTCGACCTGCCATAGTTCTTCAGAAAGTAAGAGAAGATCTCTGCTCAGTGCTCTCAAAATCCAACCCCATATAGTGCAGGAATGTTTTGCCCAACATGAGACTCGAACTCATGGTCCCAGGATGAAATCTTATGCTCTACTGACTGAGCTTTTGCTTTTGTTTTTGTTACACAAAACTTTGAACTTTGGATATACAAATTTTGTTACACAAAACTTTGAACTTTGGATATACAAATTCAATATTATTATTATTATTATTATTATTATTATTATTATTATTATTTGCATGCTGCCCATCATCATCACTGCATCATTACTATTATTTATCTGTCCTGAATCTTCCAGCATTCAGCGCCGTTGCATATCCACGAGTTCTAGTGTTATGGGAGAAAGAGGGGGGAAACATTTCTCCATCGACTTTCTCCTGTTATAAACGTCCATCCTGTCGCCTCTTCCTCGCCTTTCACCTCCATTGCACCTCAAACGCTGCAACTTTCTTCAGAGAGGAGCCTTGCGCCGAATGACAGCAAGTGGCACCAGGGGTGACTCTCACGCCAGGCCCTTTGATTTGCCACACACACACCCCCGAGCCTTGGAGGGAGATCTGCCTGCCCTCCTGCCACCCCACTGCCCCTGTTGGTCCCCAGGCAGCCCCTTGCCCACGGGTGACCTGCTGCCTTGCTCTCCTGCTCCTCCCCTGTGGAAAGGAAAATCAATCTCTGGCCAGGCCAGCTGCCAGGGTGTCTGTCAGCTAATGAAAAGATCCATTTTCACTTAATCTGCCCTGACTGGAGCTGCAGACCTCCCGGAGCAGCTGCCTCCCTCCTCCCTCTGCCCGCTCTTCAATCGATCGCTCCCAGACATGCAGGTACCCATCCATCTCGGGAGATCACTCGGGGGGATAACAAGCGGGCTTGTTGGGGGCGGGGGCTGGCAGAAGGAGGTCTCCTGCCCCTCTTGACGGTCATCGAATTGTGGAGAGGGAAGGGACCCCAAGGGACATCGAGTCCGACCCTCTGCAATGCAGGAATCCCAGCAAAATAATCCCTGGTGTGTGCGCACCCAGCCTCTGTTGAACAAAGGAGTCTCCCCACTGGAGTAGAAATCATGTATTGAACAGATGGAAAGCTCTTCAATCTGAGCAGGCTGACGGCAAAGAGGAAGGTTACCGTAACTTCCATCACAGAGCTTCAGGATGCTGATGACAACGTCGTGTGCGCACGCTCAGAGGATGACCTCCAAACCATCCTAAGTAGAGCCAGTGTGGTGTAATGGTTAAGAGCGGTAGACTCGTAATCTGGGGAACTGGGTTTGTTTGGTTTTTTTGCATATAATTTTTAGTATTTTTTATACTAAACTACTATAATAATAATTAAACAAACATTTTCATACATTTTCCGTTTGGCTATCAAGCCGTGACTTCCGTCAATCCCTTCAAATGGCTTTCTAATTTTTAACTTGGCATTATACTTCTTTAATCAACCATTGCTTACATTATCAAAAAAAAGAAATTTCCCTTACTTTACTGTCCTACTTACAATAATAGTTCTACACATTCACTACAAAACTTCTTGAAATCCTATTAACGTATTCAAATGTAAATTGTCTTTCAAATAATTCGTAAATTTTAACCAGTCTTTGATGAATTTCTGGTCCCGCTGCTCTCGGATTCTTCCCGTTAGTTTGTCCATTTCTGCATATTCAGTCAATTTCACTGTCCATTCCTCTTTCGTTGGTAATTCTTCTTGTTTCCATTTTTGTGCTAGAAGAATTCTAGCTGCCGCCGTTGCGTATTGGAAAAGTCTAATGTCCTTTTTTTCAATGTCTGTACCTACAAAACCTAACAAAAAGGCTTCAGGTTTCTTAACAAAATTATATCTCAACATTTTTCTTATCTCATGATATATCATATCCCAATACACTCTCACCTTTTTACATTCCCACCACATATGATAAAAAGTACCGACATTTTCTTTACATTTCCAACACTTATTGTCCGACTTATACATCTTAGCTAGTTTAACTGGGGTGATATGCCATCTATACATCATTTTCAATAAGTTTTCTTTTATTGACATACATGCCGTAAATTTCATTCCTTCCCTCCAAAGTTTTTCCCAGTCTTCTAGCATAATGTTATGTCCAATATCTTTTGCCCAGTGGATCATCACCGACTTCACTTCTTCGTCTTTTAAATTCCATTCCAACAGCATTTTATACATCTTAGCAAGTACTTTAAAGTCACTATTAAGTACTTCAACTTCAAACTTTGATTTTGTCTCACTAAATCCCGTCTTTTTCATATCGCTTTTAAACATTTCATTAATTTGGTGGTACTGCAACCAATTATTAACATGTTCTTTCACTTCCTCATATGGTTTTAATTTCCATTTATTACCTTCTTTTTAAAGCAATGTCTCATAGGTTATCCATTTTTGACTCATATTTGTCTTTTTCAAACTGATTATTTCAATTAGGGATAACCACCATGGTGTTTTCCTTTCCAATAGATTTTTATATCTGTCCCATACTTCATAGAGGGACCTGGAGAACTGGGTTTGATTCCCTGCTCCTCCACATGCAGTTTCCGGGTGACCTTGGGCTAGTCACACTTCTCTGAAGTCTCTCAGCCCCACTCACCTCACAGAGGGTTTGTTGTGGGGGAGGAAGGGAAATGAGAATGTTAGCCACTTTGAGACTCCTTCGGGTAGTGATAAAGCGGGATATCAAATCCAAACTCTTCTTCTCTTCTTCTTCTAAGTATCTTCACAGAAGCTTATGAAAAGCTTGGCCTGTTGATCAACATCCAAAAATACCAAGTGCTGCACCAACAAGTACAAACTAACCCCTCTGCAGCACCACAAATCCAACTCAATGGTGCAACGTTGGGAAATGCCGATCACTTCTCCTACAAGCGCCGACGCTGATGCCAAAATCCAGCATCGCCTGAGCTCTGTGAGTTTTGGCTTTCTCCCGGTTGAAGTGCAGAGTCATTGAGGACCGGGACATTCGCAGGGAAACCAAAATGCTTGTTTACAAAGCTATTGCTATAAACCAAAAATCTGCCCTTATTCCCTTATGGGGCAGAGAAGAGCCCTTGTAGAGTCCTCCATCGGTAGGAGAATATAACAGAGGCCAACCAGAGAAGATGGAGAAGCAAAGTCTTTATTGAACTGTTGCAACAGGGCCCTTCCTCTCACGCAGGAGAACAAAGACGGAACCCAGAACAACGGCATGCCTGCTCTTATATAGACATTTGAAATTGCCCACCCTGGAGTTCAAGACCACCCCCAGAAGCATCATGCATAAGTCACAGAAAAGGGTGGTCTGCAACAGAAATCTGAGAAATTTGTTTATCCCCTACCTGCCAGGCTACCTGATAATGCCTTCTGTGATTGCCTTTCCTGGTATGTCTGGCCATTCCTTTGAGATGGTAATCACTTTTAAAACAAAATAATAAAAATAATAAAAATTCCTTCCAGTAGCACCTTAGAGACCAACTAAGTTTGTTCTTGGTATGAGCTTTCGTGTGCATGCACACAAAAGTTCAGTATCTGAGGAAGTGTGCATGCACACAGAAGCTCATACCAAGAACAAACTTAGTTGGTCTCTAAGGTGCTACTGGAAGGAATTTTTATTATTTTATTATTTTGTTTTATTTTGTCTTTGTTTATTTCGTTTTGACTATGGCAGACCAACACGGCTACCTACCTGTAACCGTAATCACTTTTAATTCCTGAGACAATGGGAAGGTTCCCTCACCCCCTCCTTCCTTGCAGAGAAACAGTTTCTCAGTTTGGGAGTCAGAAATGGTTTCAGGGCTGTTCTCCTGGGCTGCTTCACACATGTGGCCCATACACTTGTGTACGTGTCTGCTTAGTACATTGATGAATATATATATATATATATATATATATATATATATATATATATGATCTTAATTTGTTTGTTTTACTATTGTACTATGTGCTTGTGAAACATGGACCACTTATAAACGCCATCTCCAACACCTCAAAAGATTCCATCAATGGTGTCTCTCTTCTCCAGGCGAAACATGCCCAACTCCCTTAACCTCATAAATAAGGCTCAGTTTCCAGGCCCTTCACCATCTTGGTCTCCCTCCTCTGCACACCTGCCAGCTTGTCAATCTCCTCCTTGAACCGAGGTGCCCAGAACTGGACACAGACATTGCAAACCAGCAGCTCCAACTAATTAACCAATTTGCTTTTTAAAAAATCACCTTTGGAGATTCCTGCCTTCCAAGGGTTCGACTCGACGGATCCCCGCCAACTTGACAGTTATTCGATTCTACTATTGTTGATATTTTAAGGTGTTTTTTCCTCCAAAGAGAAGCATTCTGAGCTGGAATGGAAAGTGTAAGCAGAATTTCTTGCGCTCTTTGGAAGGTGAGTGAGTGATGGCGTTAGCCTGGCTTGCAGCCTCATGCAGCCCCTGTGGACCCCCACCCGCACCCCAAGATCCTGTGATTCACAGCCCCCCCCAATGACCTTCTCTAGCAACCAGCTTCCTTCCCAGCCGCTGCTCAGAAAAAGCCACATGTCATTTCTCAGACACAAACACCGAACGCGGCTGTTAATTAGTTGGAACTGTTGATTTGCAAAGCCTGGCTTTTTGGAGGGGGAGGGGCGAAAAGCATTTGCCACCACGTCCTCTTTTGATTAGGTGAATGACACGATGCCCGCATCTGCCTGGCGCAATTGATCCCCTCCCACACAGGCTGCCGTCCTTATTGGTCGATGGCGAGGGCAGGGTGGGCACCTCCGGGCAGACCCCTCCCCCAACGAGTGGCACCCCCGCGGGCAGAAGCAGGGCGACTTGCAAGCCCACCCCTCTCCTGCCCCTCTGCTCCCCCCTCCCTGCGAGGGCAGCGTGGCAGGACTCCCAATTACGGAGATTGCCAGCTTTGCTTTGGGAAACCGAGGCTGGACTTAATTGGAAAAAAGGAAGTGTCTTGTCTCGCGTTGCCTTTGGGCAAATTGCACGCTGCGGCTTAATAGAAAGTGTCTAGAGTTGCTTTCCAAGTAATTAAGCAATAATGTACGGCTCTGGCGCGCGGGTCCCTCTCGGGCGCAAAGGTGATAGGGGAGCAGCCTCTCTCCCGCAGGATGGGGGGCTCTGTGGTGGGGCAGCTGGTGGACATGCAGAATCACAGAATCCTAGAATCCTAGAGTTGGAAGAGACCCCAAGGGCCATCCAGTCCAACCCCCTGCCAAGCAGGAAACGCCATCAAAGCATTCCTGACAGATGGCTGTCAAGCCTCCGCTTAAAGACCTCCAAAGAAGGAGACTCCACCACACTCCTTGGCAGCAAATTCCACTGTCCAACAGCTCTTACTGTCAGGAAGTTCTTCCTAATGTTGAGGTGGAATCTTCTTTCTTGTAGTTTGACTCCATTGCCCGTGTCCGCTTCTCTGGAGCAGCAGAAAACAACCTTTCTCCCTTCTCTACATGACATCCTTTTATATATTTGAACATGGCTATCATATCACCCCTTAACCTTCTCTTCTCCAGGCTAAACATACCCAGCTCCCTAAGCCGTTCCTCATAAGGCATCGTTTCCAGGCCTTGGACCATTTTGGTTGCCCTCCTCTGGACACGTTCCAGCTTGTCAGTATCCTTCTTGAACTGTGGTGCCCAGAACTGGACACAGTATTCCAGGTGAGGTCTGACCAGAGCGGAATACAGTGGTACTATTACCTCCCTTGATCTAGATGCTATACTCCTATTGATGCAGCCCAGAATTGCATTGGCTTTTTTAGCTGCTGCATCACACTGTTGACTCATGTCAAGTTGATGGTCTACCAAGACTCCTAGATCCTTTTCACAGGTACTACTCTCAAGCCAGGTGTCGCCCATCCTGGGTGTCACTGCTGCCGGCCTGAGCCATTGCAAGGCCACTTTCCTGGGCAAGTGGGATTGCTCCTCACAATTGCCACCTTCAGTCTGAACCTAAGAACAGCCTGCCAGATCAGGCCAGAGGCACATCTCGTGCAGTGGCCAGAAGTTGCCTATGGGAAGCCAGAAAGAAGGATCTGAGCCCAAGAACAACACTCTCCCCTCCTGGGGTTTCCACATTATGGGATTCGGAAGTGCTGCTGCCTCCAGCTGAGGATGGCAAAGCAGAGCCATCTTGGCTAGGAGCCTTCAGTAGCCCTCTCCTCCTCCTCCAATCCTCTCTTAAATCCATTTAGCGCTGGATCTAGATGCATCAAATAAGTGTTTCAGCTCACCGCATTGCAAACTTTGTATGAGAAATCGGGTGAGCAAAAACAGGACTCCACAGCGCCACCTGGCGCCACAGTGCTAGAATGCATAAACAACGCATATAAAGCGGTTTTTCTTTGCCAGTGTAGCTGAGCCCTAGGCTGGTGGCCATCGCTGCCTCCTGTGGCAGGGAGTTCCGTAGTCCAACTCTGCGCTGACTTTCTTTTATCTGTCCCGAACCCTCCAACAGTCAGCTTCATTGGACGTCCCCAAGTTCTAGTATCATGAGAGAGGGTCAAAAACCTTACTTCATAGGAGAGTTCCTCCATCCTGTTGATCATTGGGGGGGGGTCAGAACAAACCTCCCAGGGGCCAGCTTTCCTTAGCAAATCTCAGAAGACAAAAGGGCTGTTTCAGGATATTCTCAGAACCAAGACTGAGGGGATGGCGTGAAGGCCACCTGGCCATATTTTCTCCTCTTTGCTCCTCTTCTTTTTTTACGTGACTTGAATTTTCCCAGACAGCTCCCTTATGAGTTGCTCACTGAGTAAGGGCGCAGGCCAGGGCCAAGTCCTGAGTAAGTCTGGCCTTGTTAGGGACTGACCTGGCCTCCAGCAGCAGCAAAGTCAGACCGGAGGGCTCAATGGATACGCTTCTGTCCTTCCTTGCTCACGGGGTGACCTGCAGGATTCCTGCCTGAGGAGCTGGTGTCCTGCCGCTGCGCTTCAGACTTCCAGGGTGCCCCTGCGAGGGGAAAGGGTGGCTCGCCATATTGATGTAAACAAGATCTGTTCCTTATAGGGGTACCCAAGAGCCCATGTAGAGTCCTTAAGTGGGTTCCCCATCGTAGGAGAAAATAACAGAAGCCAACCAGAGAATATTGAGAAGCAAAGCAGCTAGTAAGCCTGATCTTTATTAAACTGTTGCAACAGGGTCCTCACTCACCCCACACAGGGAGGAGAGAACCCAGAACTATGGTGTGCCTAGGGCTTGCCGATCAGAAGGTCGGTGGTTTGAATCCCCGTGACGGGGTGAGCTCCCATTGCTCGGTCCCAGCTCCTGCCAACCTAGCAGTTTGAAAGCATGTCAAAGTACAAGTAGATAAATAGGGACCGCTCTGGCGGGAAGGTAAACGGCATTTCCGTGCGCTGCTCTGGTTCACCAAAAGCAGCTTAGTCATGCTGGCCACATGACCCGGAAGCTGTACGCCGGCTCCCTCGACCAGTAAAGCGAGATGAGCGCCGCAACCCCAGAGTTGGACACGACTGGACCTAATGGTCAGGGGTCCCTTTACCTTTACCTTTACTTTCAGACAGGAGTGCCTGGCATGCTCTGGTCCATGGGGTCACGAAGAGTCGGACACGACTAAACGACTAAACAACAACAACTATTTCATTCTTACTTTTGTGTTTGCCTTGTAAATTTATGAACATTTAATTTATATATTTGAGACCTTAAATTCTTACAACAGTAAAAAGGTAAAGGTAAAGGGACCCCTGAACGTCAGGTCCAGTCGTGTCCAACTCTGGGGTCGCGGCGCTCATGTCGCTTTATAGGCCAAGGGAGCCGGCGTTTGTCCACAGACAGCTTCCGGGTCATGTGGAACAACATTACAACAGTAGGAAGCAACAAATCCATGGGAAGGGCTGTGGCTGAGGGGTGGAGGGTCTGCCTCACAAGCAGGTCCCGGGATCGATCCCTGATGGCGCCGCGTTCAGGTCCAGTCGGGAGAAACTCCTGCCTGAAATCCTGCTGGAGAGTCACTGCTGGCTGAGCCAAGTGACCCAAAGCTCTGGCAATATCAGAGGCAGATTTCTGCGGTTTCTATAACAACAACAGCGGGATGCCTTGTGCTTTATAGCAAACAGGCTTTGAAGGGATGATTCTCCCCCCCCTTCTCCCCAAAGATGAGGGGTGGGACCTGCCTGTGTAAAGCAGGAGGGGGGCAGGGAGGGACCCCCCGCAGAGGCTGCCTGCTGAGATGCTGGTGCGGCTTGAAAGGCTTCACTGCAGGACCACCAGAAAGGCTCCAAATCGGACATTATCATCCCCCAGAAGGAAACATGGGCTCTCTGGCTGTTCTTGTGACTGGCAAGACTTGGGTGGCGAGAGAGGAGCAGCGCGGAGCTGGCAAGCGAGCGAGTCTGGACGACACCCAGAGGGCGGACCCCCGGCTGCCAAGCCCTGTGCCGCTCTGGGTGGGAGGCACAGCCATCCGACAAGCCTCAGGTTGCGGCTTGGCTGGCATTGGGGGCCTGGCCTCGCCAGCAGGGCACAGACCCAGGCCTGGCATCGATCTGCGCTGGGATAGGGGGAGGAGGGAGGCGTGGATTAGGAGTCAGCAGTCAAACAGGAGGCTGCTTAGGCTGCTTTAGGAGCTCCTATGCATTCCTGCTGCTGCCTGGAGATGAATCCTGGCCACCAGCCCAGAGCAATGGGCCAAGGACAGGCATTTCCCCAGCAACCAGAGGAGGAGGAGGAGGAGGAGGAGGAGGAGGAGGAGGAGGAGCTGGGTTGGAGCTTGCCAAGGCTGCCTGGGAGTCTGCTTCTGTTTCATCATCTTCTGCGATCACTTGTAGCCAAGTAAGATTGTCTTCCATGAACACGGTTTTAACAATGAGTCCTGAAGTGACTGTGGAGGCCATTTCTGGATCCACATGTCCTTCCACAGTGGGGACATTGGTTTCCAGGCAGGAGTTGATCACGGTGAGGGTTTGCCAAGCGTGTTTTTATTATTTTTATTATTATTTGTCATGGCAACCTTGCCTTTGGAGTTGCTATGAGGCAGCAGCCGGGACGTTTCTCGGTTTTCAAAGCATTTTATTGCACTAATTATTTACAGAGCTACAAAGCTTGTCTGCATACTTTGGTTACAAACATCTCAACTACTTCCTTCCGGTTCCCGCTTTTTCCAACACAATAATCTCCGGGTGTTCCGGAAGTGACGAGAAAACTTCTTCCGCCCTCTTTTGCTTTCCCCCCCCTGTTTATTACTGACATCCACACACCCCCTTTCTTCTGGCGATAATTCTAAGATAGGGCTGTCGTCATCAGACGTATCTGTTGAGATTAATGGGGTCGGTTCTCGATAGCCCGTTTCCCTCACTGTTCCTCCCCCCACACTCCCTTCCCGATCCAGGCTTGTCTCCGTGACATTATTATTATTAGAATTAGAATTAGAATTTATATACCACTATACCCAGAGGTCATGCTGGCCACATGACATGGAAAAACTGTCTGCGGACAAGCGCCAGCTCCTTTGGCCTGTAAAGCGAGATGAGCGCCACAACCCCAAAGTCATCTGCGAATGGAGTTAACTGTTAGGGTTCCTTTACCTTTACCTTTTTTTTATACCCGGAGGTTTTAGCACGTTTCTCCCTTGCGTCCTGAGTTCAAGTGTCTTTGGTCAAGGCTGTTCTCCAACTGGAGCGCTCACAGGCCAGTGTTTCCCAGTTGTCGGTGTTTATACTACATGAGTAGGTCTAATCCTCTTCATCTAGGCGGATGGCCATGCCTACCTCCTGAGCATAGCTGTCAAGTATCCCATATTGGCCGAGATTCCCCCGTTTTTACATGTGTTTCCCACTCCTCTCCCGGATGCCTCAAAAACCCGTATATTCCTGGGTTGTGTGGAGGTGGAGGAGGGCCGGGAATGCCCAGGGGGAGGAGAGACAAGCCGTCAGCGCTTCCCTCAGCTGCAAGCGGAGCAGGAGAGCCAGGAGAGCGAGCGAGAAGCCGCTAGGGGGAGCGCTTCGTTGGCAGCCCGGCCAAGCGCACTCTCTCTCTCTCCTCCCTGGCTGGCTGCTGCGCCGGAACCGGCAGCGCTTCCAGGGGCCGGGCACGCCTCTCACCTGGCGGGCGGGCGGGCTGGCCTGCTTCGCCCTCCTCTGCTCGCCGGAGGGACTGCTTGCTTGCCTGCCTGCCTGCCCGCAGCGGCCGCCACAAGCCCAGCCCAGTGCAGGGCGCAACAGGGCGGGCGGGTGGCGCTTGGAGCATTCCTTTGAACCAGCCGGGCGAGGGAGCGGCGAGTAGACGGGACGGGCGCAGCGTCGACACTGGAGCGCCAGCCCGCCACACAAAAGCGACGGCCGAGGTGCGTTCTAGCTGCTCCGCCCACTTTTGCTTCTGGCTCCGCCCACCACTGCCATGTGACTGTCAGGTGAGGCTGCTGATCCCTTATTTTCAGATCCGAAAGTTGACAGCTATGCTCCTGAGTGGGGGAGTTCCACAGGTTAACTCTGCGCCGGGTGAAGAAGTCCTTTTTTTTTTTTAATCCATCCTGAATCTTCCAACATTCAGCTTCCTCGGATGTCTACAAATTTTAGTGTTAGGAGAGAGGGGGGAAATCTTTTCTTTGTCCACGTTCTGCAGGCCAGGCATAATTTTAAAAACTACTATCCTGTATCCTCTCCCTTGCCTTTCCTCTAAACTAAAAACTCCAGCTGCTGCAACCATTCCTTACTCCATCCCCTTGATGGTTTGCACTTTCTCCTGTTGTAGGAAAATCCTCGGCTCACTTGGATTGTCAAACAAAGACACCAGCCAGGAATACAGGAGCAAAACAGCAGCCAGCAGGCCTGGTCTTTGTTTTTTAAGGACTGTTGCAACAGGACTTGTACCCAGCAGGAAGAAGCCCAGAACAAAGGATGGCTCCCTCCTTTATAAGTTTTCCCTTTTTTCCATAAACACCTCTGGTGAAGCATCATGCATACATCATAAACACATCATACATCATACATATGTCACAAAGGGTGTGTGTGTGTGTCTGGCAGAAACCGGTCCATCGGTTACTGGCCCCAACTCTCCCTTGCTCTCCACCTTACCCCCATCAAGTGATACAAAAGAAATATTTACAGGTTCCTATTTTCCTGGTCATGGTTATCCCACTCCTTTGTCCTGAACCGAGAAGCTAATCCATTTCCGGAGGGTCTGCCATTGTCTGTGTGACTCAGAAATATGGATTATGAAGATATATTATTACCAGCAAAAAAGCTGAAAGTGACAAAACATGATACGTATAAACAAGTATCTCCTCAAAGGCATAGCCTATGGCATTGTTGTTCCTAGAATCCTAGAATCCTAGAATCCTAGAGTTGGAAGAGACCCCAAGGGCCATCCAGTCCAACCCCCTGGCAAGCAGGAAACACCATCAAAGCATTCCTGACAGATGGCTGTCAAGCCTCCGCTTAAAGACCTCCAAAGAAGGAGACTCCACCACACTCCTTGGTAGCAAATTCCCCTGCGGAACAGCTGTCACTGTCAGGAAGTTCTTCCTCATGTTTAGGTGGAATCTTCTTTCTTGTAGTTTGAATCCATTGCCCCGTGTCCGCTTCTCTGGAGCAGCAGAAAACAACCTTTCTCCCTCCTCCATATGACATCCTTTGATATATTTGAACATGGCTATCATATCCCCCCTTAACCTTCTCTTCTCCAGGCTAAACATACCCAGCTCCCTAAGCCGTTCCTCATAAGGCATCGTTTCCAGGCCTTTGACCATTTTGGTTGCCCTCTTCTGGACACGTTCCAGCTTGTCAGTATCCTTCTTGAACTGTGGTGCCCAGAACTGGACGCAGTATTCCAGGTGAGGTCTGACCAGAGCGGAATACAGTGGTACTATTACCTCCCTTGATCTAGATGCTATACTCCTCTTGATGCAGCCCAGAATTGCATTGGCTTTTTTAGCTGCTGCATCACACTGTTGACTCATGTCAAGTTTGTGGTCTACCAAGACTCCTAGATCCTTTTCACATGTACTGCTCTCAAGCCAGGTGTCACCCATCCTGTATTTGTGCCTTTCATTTTTTTTGCCCAAGTGTAGTACTTTACATTTCTCCTTGTTAAAATTCATCTTGTTGTTGTTGTTCAGTCGTTCCAAAGACACTCGAACTCAGGACGCAAGGGAGAAACGTGCTAAGAGGAAGGCACGCTTGGCAAATCCACACCATGATCAACTCCCGCCTGGAAACCAATGTCCCCACTGTGGAAGGACGTTTGGATCCAGAATTGGCCTCCACAGTCACTTCAGGACTCAGCGTTAAGACCGTGTTTATGGAAGACAATCTTACTCGGCTACGCAGGAAGATCCCTTGTGAGGTAAGGCAACCGGAACTGCACATGATATTCTTCCAAATGCAGCTGTGCCATAGATTCCTGTAGCTGCTGGAGGAAGCCAGCTCTCTGATCTCACCCGGCAGCCGGTGTGGCAGGAGAAGGAAGGTCATCTGCTTATCAGCTCCCCTTAGCAGAGTAAGCCGCTCTATCGCTCTGACGATATATGGCCGAGGCAGCGTGGATCCGGCCCCCCACTGCGTACGAGTGATGCCTCGGCAGTTCCACTGCAATAACCCTCCCAGGAGCTGCTCCAGGCTCCTGGCTGGCACATTTTCCTTGGCTGGAAAACTCTGCTAGTGAGAAACCTCTCCAGCAAACTGCCTGCCCCTTCCCTGCAGAATCTTAGAAATTTAGCAATGCTGTCTCATTTCACCGCCTGAGGCAAGACAGGACGGTGCTGCCCCGAGCGGCCGCTGAAACCTCGCTTCCTGGGAGGAGGGTGCAGTGGTGGCAGCTGCTTCCAGGATCTCACGAGAGCCTTGTGAGATCTCATGGAGTTTTCCAAGGCTCCCACGAGATCTCGCTGAAACCCGGAAGTCCATGGCAGTGCCCCATGGATTCTGCCGCCCGAGGCATGCACGGGACCAACCTGCCCAAGAGTCATCTAGTCCAACCCCCTGCAATGCTGGAATCACCGCTAAGGAACCATGGAAATGGAGAGTTGGAGGGGACACCAAGGGTCATCTAGTCCAACCCCCTGCAACAACAGTATTTTCCACCCTAGGGGATAGGGCAGGCCTTTCTGTGTCATGACCGGCAGCGGAGGATGCAGCCGCGAGCGGAGGATCCTTCACAAGTGGCTGGGGAGGTGTGACGGTGGCGGGGCGAGCCCCCCACAGGGTGCCTCCTTGTCACCCCCTCAAAGATGGCACCTGGGGCGCTCCGGCCCCACCGCCGCCCCCCACTTCCTCCACCACTGGTCATGCTTACTAATTTCAATGGGTCTACTCTTGAGTATGTCTAGTATAGGGTACTGGTCTCTGCTGAAGAGTATAAGTGAATTTAATACGATTCTTTGCCGAAACACTTGATTGGATTTAAAAGACGTTTTGCGACGTCTTCAGGTTCCTTTGCCTGCCTAGTGTCAGCCTGAGATTCGCAGTTATTTAATAAATTTGTACACCACCTTTCATGCGAAGATCCCAGTGGATGGGAAGGAGAATGTAAGAACACAGGAGAAGCCCCACCGCTGGATCAGGCCTAAGGAGACCCATCCAGCCCAGCATCCTGTGCCCCATATGGAAAGCCCACAGGCAGGATCCGAGCACAGGAGCAACTCTCCCCTCCTGGGGTTTCCAGCAACTGGCATTCAGAAGCATTGCTGTTTCCAACTGTGGAGACGAGAGCAGAGTCACCTGGCCTGTGGCCGTCCAAGACTGCCGAGCCGCCGGGACCACATAACACCACTCCTGAAAGATCTACATTGGCTCCCAGTACGTTTCCGAGCACAATTCAAAGTGCTGGTGCTGACCTTGAAAGCCCTAAATGGCCTCAAAGGCCCAGAAGACCTGAAGGAGCATCTCTACCCCCATCGTTCAGCCCGGACACTGAGGCCCATCTCCGAGGGCCTTCTGGCGGTTCCCTCCATGTGAGAAGGGAGGTTACAGGGCCTTCTCAGTGGTGGCACCTGCCCTGTGGAACGCCCTCCCACCAAATGTCAAAGAGAAAACCAACAACCAGACTTTTAGGAGACATCTGAAAGCAGCCCTGTTCAGGGAAGCTTTTAAAGTTTAATAGATTATTGTATTTTAACATTCTACTGGAAGCCGCCCAGAGCGGCTGGGGAAACCCAGTCAGATGGGCGGGGTATAAATAATAAATTATTTGTTGTTGTTCAGTCATTGAGTCGTGTCCGCCTCTTTGTGACCCCATGGACCAGAGCACGCCAGGCCCTCCTGTCTTCCACTGCCTCCCGCAGTTTGGTCAAACTCATGTTAGTAGCTTGGAGAACAGTGTCCAACCATCTCATCCTCTGTCGTCCCCTTCTCCTTGTGCCCTCCATCTTTCCCAACATCAGGGTCTTTTCCAGGGAGTCTTCTCTTCTCAAGAGGTGGCCAAAGTACTGGAGCCTCAACTTCAGGATCTGTCCTTCCAGTGAGCACTCAGGGCTTATTATCCTCATCATCATTATTATTATTATCTTCCTCCTCCATTAACTGGTCCAGTCCTCCTTCAAAGCTGATATGGGGGGGATCCTGGGGTGCAGGTATACTGTACTCCGCTGCCCAGCTCATCGGGGTGCCACTCCCCATGCTTCCCTCTGGTTAGCTAAAGAGGGAGCCTCCAGCCAGTAGACCTGATCTTTGTTGCAAACACCAAGGAGGAAGAACCACGAGCACAGGTTTGCATGATCTTTTAAGACTCCCCCCCCCCCCGCTTTCCCATAATACTTTTCCAGTAGCATCATCCATGCATCACAGATATGTCACAGAAGAGGAGCGGTTGTCATGGAAAAACATGAAACTCCCCCCACCCCCCGGTTCACAGCACCTTTTCAGTACCTGCTTGCCCAAGAACAAGAACATTATTAGTGCCGCCCGCCCTGTGGAACGCCCTCCCGGCAGATGTCAGGGAAATAAACAACTCTCCGAGGAGACCCCAAGGGCCATCCAGTCCAACCCCCTGCCAAGCAGGAAACACCATCAAAGCATTCCTGACAAGAGAAGGTTAAGAGGTGATATGATAGCCATGTTCAAATATATCAAAGGATGTCCTATAGAGGAGGGAGAAAGGTTGTTTTCTGCTGCTCCAGAGAAGCGGACACGGAGCAATGGATTCAAACTACAAGAAAGAAGATTCCACCGAAACATTAGGAAGAACTTCCTGACAGTAAGAGCTGTTGGACAGTGGGATTTGCTGCCAAGGAGTGTGGTGGAGTCTCCTTCTTTGGAGGTCTTGAAGCGGAGGCTTGACAGCCATCTGTCAGGAATGCTTTGATGGTGTTTCCTGCTTGGCAGGGGGTTGGACTGGATGGCCCTTGGGGTCTCTTCCAGTTCTAGGATTCTAGGATTCTAAGTCTCTGCCTGAGGATGGGCCATTTCCCTCACAAAGGAACAGCCATTAGCCCTACAGGCCAGGGAGGAAACCTTTTGTTTAGCAGAAATGTGTGTCTAGGAGGGTCAAGGAGAGATGGCACAGGTGTGGAAAATTCCCAAATTACCTCCTCTGACCTTCTCAATTTGTCATGTAGCTCTGATGTATTGGGAGGGGGTCTTGGGTCACACCTCTTCTGTGATTGGATGCTGTTTCTGGGGGTGGGCTAGACTCCAGGAGGGATTTTGAAATGTCTTTATAAGAGCGTGCCTGCATTGTTTGGGGTCTTTTCCCTGAAAACGCTGTTGTTGCAACAGCTTCAATAAAGATCAAGCTTACTAGCTGCTTTGCTTCTCGATCTTCTCTGGTTGGCCTTTGTTTTTAACTCCTACTGATGGAGAACCTGCAAAGGACCTTGCAAGGGCTCTTGTGTACCTCATAAGGGAATAAGGGCAGATTTTTGCTTATTACAGTCAAACAGCTCCTGCCCTCAGCAAGTTCTTCCTGGTGTTTAGCTGGAATCTCCTTTCTTGTCACTTGAAGCCACAGGTTCGAGTCCTACCCTCCGGAGCAGGAGAAAACAAGTCTGTTCCCTCTTCCATGGGACAGCCCTTGAGAAGTCTGAAGACGGCAATCACGTCCCAGGTCTCCTCCCGGCTAAACCTGCCCAGCTCCTTCGCCCGGCCCTGGTTCGGTGGAGTGTGGGCTCCCCATCACGGACTGGCTGGGTGTGTGAGAGAGATGTTCCTCGTTGCAAGGAGGAGAGGCCCAGTTGTCGAATGCCGCAAAGCGATACGTTAAGTGGGTCAGGCTTGTGTGATGGAGGAGGGAGGGGGCAGGGAATGCCGCACAAGCAAAGCTTGGCAGGGGTGGTAATAATGAGCTATTGACGAAGGAAGGCCATATCTGCAGTCAGCATCGCAGGCTCTGAGCTGGTCCACCTCCCAAGGGCTCCGGGGGTCAGATCTGGCTTGGCTGGTGGTTTCCCACAAGGGGCATCTGCTTGACCCCAGCAGAAACAACAGGATGCTCCAACAACCAGATTCTCCTTGTGTTCTTAGAGAGCCTCCAGGATGAGGCTAGCCACGTGTCCTGCATAACACAGGATTGTCCTGTATTTCAATGTGAAATCCTACATCCTCTAGTGATAGTTCTCTCTCTCTCTCTCTCTCTCTGCTAAGGCAGGGATCATTTCTAAATGCATGTGTTTGAAAGCATATGTAGAAGTGGATGTAGCCTATCTTGATTTCAGCAAGGCCTTTGACAAGGTGCCCCATGATATTCTTGTAAAGAAGCTGGTAAAATGCGGGCTAGACAATGCTACCATTCAGTGGATTTGTAACTGGCTGACTGACCGAACCCAAAGGGTGCTCATCAATGGCTCCTCTTCATCCTGGAGAGAAGTGACTAGTGGGGTGCCACAGGGTTCTGTCTTGGGCCCAGTCTTATTCAACATCTTCATCAATGACTTGGATGATGGGCTTGAGGGCATCCTGATCAAGTTTGCAGATGACACCAAATTGGGAGGGGTGGCTAATACCCCAGAGGACAGGATCACACTTCAAAATGACCTTAACAGATTAGAGAACTGGGCCAGAGCAAACAAGATGAATTTTAACAGGGAGAAATGCAAAGTACTACACTTGGACAAAAAAAAATAAAGGCACAAATACAAGAAGGGTGACACCTGGCTTGAGAGCAGTACATGTGAAAAGGATCTAGGAGTCTTGGTAGACCACAAACAGTGGAATTTGACAGTGGGATTTGCTGCCAAGGAGTGTGGTGGAGTCTCCTTCTTTGGAGGTCTTTAAGCGGAGGCTTGACAGCCATCTGTCAGGAATGCTTTGATGGTGTTTCCTGCTTGGCAGGGGGTTGGACCAACTCTAGGATTCTATGAGTTCCAGGATTCTGAGAATCCTATTTGTAAAATGATTGTGATTCTAGGATTGTATGATTCTAAGTTCATGCATTTAAGTTCTGGGTAGCCAAGCACAGACAGATTTGAAAATTCGCTTCTGTGTGTGACAAATTCCAGTGGGGCCGTCACTTCAGCACCTTGGGGGGGGGGAATTGATCCCCCAGCTGCCCTGCCCTGCCATGTATTCCTGTATTTTGCCAGAACAAAGCCGGCAAGCGTCCTCCAGGTCCAGGAGCAGTCTACCTGTATTTCTATGTCCAATGGGGCATTTGGCCAGTGTGGGACCAGGAGGCTGGACCAGATGGGCTCTCTGAGGCTGATCCAGCAGGCCTGGCTCTTCTGAGGGTCTGACATTGCGTCCCTAAAGGGTCGGAGAGAGAGACTTCCCCCCAGAGGGACAGGGAGCAAGCGGTCAGCCCTGTAGCCGACGCAGGCTGGCTGGAGTGTTTGTGCCGCTGATATTTCTCAAAGTTAAGAGCTCATTAATTCCAGGCCTCGAACGTAAGCACAAACACCAAGCCGGTACATATTTAATGTATTATTCCGGCCCTGTAATTAAATTAAATGAAAGCAATTTCCCATCAACTCAGGTTACCAAAAGAGGGGGGGGGGATTAAAATGCGGGCCTGCATTCTCAGCTGCATCAGCAGAGCAATTATAGGGAGGAATTAAAACCCCTTTAGTGAAATAATGAAATGTTGCTTTGTATCAAAAGTGTCCAAGATTTCATTTTGAGCTCTGACAGGTTATTACAGATTCGAGGGCCGGACGGAAAGCATATTTTAATTGCAGGCTCATTTGCATTTGAAGCAGCACCTGATCTCCCCTGCACCAGGGTCTTCCCCGCCTCCCCCCACCCTTTCTGAGCAGCCCTGGGGGGGGCACTGCTGGGACTGGGGGGGGGGGCAGGACAAGGGGGAAAGCTCAGGGAGGGGCTTTCACCAGCCCAGAAGGGAGGGACGGTTTCTCCTCCTTGCAGGAATTATTGGTCAGGGTTGGAGCCTTGATATCCCCCAAGTATCTTGGGAATGGTCACGGGAGCAGGGTGGCATTTTTGTGGCACACCGTATGTTGGCACGCGATATCCGTGCAGAGCAAAAAGTGGCGTGGAAACTCAGTCAAATCCTGCTCCCACCAGCTCCACGTGATTCATAAGGATACCAGATGCCTCAAAGGACGAACCCTGCAAGCAGGATCCAAGCACAAGAGCAACACTCTCCCCTCCGGGGGCTTCCAGGGACCGGAGCTCAGAAGCATCTCTGCCTCCAGCTGTGGAGGGAGAGCACAACCATCATGGGGTTATAAGAATCCGAAGGTCCCAAATATAACATAACATTCATAAATGAACAAGGCAAACACATAAGTATATATACCACATGTCTGAAATAGTACAGGAGTGCAAGCCTGAAGCCATTATGACTCTCCCAAATTGACCTCAGTATATTTCTCCGCAAGGAGGGAGGCAAACGGGGAAAGCCTCCCCATTGTCCCTTTGCTCACAAATCCTGCCTTAAGGGCGTATCTGTGTATGAATAGGGGGAGCCTGTGATCTGAATTCAGGAACTAAACTGTTGTTGTTGTTGTTCAGTCGTTCAGTCGTGTCCGACTCTTCGTGACCCCATGGACCAGAGCACGCCAGGCACCCCTATCTTTCACAGCCAGTGTGGTGCAGTGGTTAAGAGCAGTGGACTTGTAATCTGGGGAACCGGGTTCGCGTCTCCGCTCCTCCAAATGCAGCTGCTGGGTGACCTTGGGCTAGTCACACTTCTCTGAAGTCTCTCAGCCCCACTCACCTCACAGAGTGTTTCTTGTGGGGGAGGAAGGGAAAGGAGAATGTTAGCCGCTTTAAGACTCCTTCGGGTAGTGAAAAGCGGGATATCAAATCCAAACTCCTCTTCTTCTTCTTCACTGCCTCTTGCAGTTTGGCCAAACTCATGCCAGTAGCTTCGAGAACACTGTCCAACCATCTCATTCTCTGTCGTCCCCTTCTCCTTGTGCCCTCCATCTTTCCCAACATCAGGGTCTTTTCCAGGGAGTCTTCTCTTCTCATGAGGTGGCCAAAGTACTGGAGCCTCAACTTCAGGATCTGTCCTTCCAGTGAGCACTCAGGGCTGATTTCTTTAAGGATGGATAGGTTTGATCTTCTTGCAGTCCATGGGACTCTCAAGAGTCTCCTCCAGCACCAGAATTCAAAAGCATCCATTCTTTGGTGATCAGCCTTCTTTATGGTCCAGCTCTCACTTCCATACATTACTACTGGGAAAACCATCTAAACTATTAACCATCTAAACTAAACAAGTAAACTATTAATAATCACAAAAGAATGGCCAGGATGCCCAGTTAAAGCAATCAGTGACAATTGACAGATATCCTGGCAAACAGGGTTTCTGTTGTAGACCGCCTCCTGTGATATATTTCTGGTGTAGACAGCCCCTTCTCTGGTTGGCCTCTGTTATTTTCTCCTACCGATAGGGAACCCACTTAAGGACTCTATATGGGCTCTTGGATACCCCATAAGGGAAAGGTTTCAGGGTTTTTTCTATAACACTGGCTAGTAGCAAATGGTAGCCCTCCCTTCCATTGATTTGACCAATAATCTTCTTTTAAACCATTTGAGTTGGTGGTCATCCCTGCCTCCTGTGGCGGGGAGTTCCATAGTTCAACTCTGCACATCTTTTTAAAAATCTGTCCTGAGAACCTCCCAGCATTCGGCTTCCTTTTTGCCCCTGAGTTCTGCTGAGAGGGAGAGAAACTTTCCTCTCTCTCTCTCTCTGCTTTCTCAAGGCCAGGCATCATCTAGTTCTAAGAAACTACATAATTTTATGCAGTCCTTGCAGAGAGCAGCCCAGCTTCCTCAGCTGGATTCCAAAAACCAACACCTTGTTTTCCTCTCTTACTCATGCAGATTCCTCTTTGACCTCCAGCCAGAGAGGGGGAAGAGAGACATGCCCCCCCCTCTGTGCTCCCCCTTTGCAGAATAAGTCCCTTCTGCCCCTTCAGAAGACTCTCTGGAGATTTAGTTCCTCTTTGCCCCAAAATCACATTACAAAGGAGATGCTTGGGGGGCTATTGAATTAACAAAAGAAAATGCTTTCACTGGACCCAGAATGAATCTCAATAGGGACAAATGTCAGGTTCTGTACTTTAGCAGGAAGAACCAGGTGCACAAATATAGGGTGGGGGACACCAGGCTTACTAGCAGGACATGTGAAAGGGATCCAGGGGTCTTTGGGGAACACAAGCTGAACATGAGCTCAACAGTAGCAAAAAGGGGGGGGGGAGCTAACGCTATTCTCGAATCAACAGACGTCTTGTTTTCTGCTGCTCTGGAAGGTAGACCCTCCCTGCCCGCAGAATGTCTCACCAGAGTGGTGCATGCTCTAGTTATCTCCTGTTTGGACTACTGCCATGCGCTCTACGTGGGGCTCCCTTTGAAGGTGACTCGGAAACTGCAATTAATCCAAAATGTGGCAGCTAGACTGGGGACTGGGAGCGGCCGCCGAGACCCCATAACACCAGTCCTGAAAGACCTACATTGGCTCCCAGGACGTTTCCGAGCACAATTCAAAGTGCTGGTGCTGACCTTGAAAGCCCTAAACGGCCTCAAAGGCCCAGTAGACATGAAGGAGCGTCTCCACCCCCATCGTTCTGCCCGGACACTGAGGTCCAGCTCCGAGGGCCTTCTGGCAGTTCCCTCACTGCAAGAAGCAAAGCTACAGGGAACCAGGCAGAGGGCCTTCTCGGTGGTGGCGCCCGCCCTGTGGAACGCCGTCCCATCAGAGGTCAAGGCAATAAGCAACTATCTGACTTTTAGAAGACATCTGAAGGCAGACCTGTTTAGGGAAGTTTTTAATATTTGAAGTTTTATTCTGTTTAATATTTTGTTAGAAGCCGCCCAGAGTGGCTGGGGAAACCTGGTCAGATGTGTGGGGTTTAAGTAATAAGTTGTTGTTGTTGTTGTTGTTGTTACTATTGTAGGACTCGAATCCATGGCTTGAAGTTACAAGAAAGGAGATTCCAACTATCAAGAATTGCTTTCTGAGGGCAAGAGCTGTTTGTCAGTGGAATGAAGTGGTGGACTCTCCTTCCTTGGAGGTTTTTAAGCAGATGGTCAGATGGTTGGATGGTCATTGATGCTTTAGCTGAGATTCATCTGCATTGCAGGGGGTTAGACTAGATGACCCTTGGGGTCCCTTCCAACTCTACAATTTCGATTCTACGGTTCTCTGATCTCTCCTGACTCTTCCAGTGCTCGGCTTCATTGGAACTCTGTGAAGAGGCCTGAGTCTGGATCAGGCCCATCCATCTAGTCCCACATCCTGCTTTCATGTTGGTCCAGTACCTCATACAACCTAGGAGTCAAATAGACTGCCTCTGGAACTGGAGGCTCCCTCTTCCACCCAGCAACTAGCATCCGTCACTCCCACCGCCCCCCATTGCAGGGGGTTGGACTAGATGTTTCTTGGGAGGGGGGTCTCTCCCAACTCGAATGTTCTGTGATTCTGCAGCTCCCCGTCTCTTCCATGGCCCCTGTAACCCTAAAATTAAGACGTAAGGTAGTTTCTGATTGACAGTTTCCTGCAGAAATGGTCCCTTGTGGGGAAGAAGGGAAGGCTTGATTTAAAGCAGCTAAGCTGCTTTTTATGCGGGGTGGGGGTGGAGAAGATGCCTTTCCAGCCCCCTCCTCTGCTTCCTGGGGCTCTGGGGCGACACCTCCTGCCTTGCCAGTAGTAGCTCTTTGGCAAGTTGCCTCAGACGGGACCCAAAAACGTGCTGAGCAAAAGCTCAAGGGGAACAAATAAGTAAATGGTGTGTGATAGTTTCGTTTTATTGATCCGGCTCCCGAGGAGGCGCTGGAGGCCCGAAAAGCAGCGGGAGGAAGCCGGGAGGCTCTGAAGATGCGCCAGAAGGAGAACCGATGGGAGGAGACAGGAGGGGTCCTAAATGGCCCAGTGGGACCCAAAATACCGAGTTGGAAGAGGCAGAAGCAGCAGATGGGAACCTCTGAGAGCCAGAGACACCAGCCGGGAGGCCTCACAGGAACACCAGAAGCGCCCAGCTGCTGGATCCGGCCAGAGGGGGCCCATCTAGCTCAGCATCCTGTTCCCAGTGACCAGATACCCCAAGGAACCCAGATAGACTGCCTCTGGACCTGGAGGTTCCATCAGAACATAAAGAGGCCTGTTGACCAGTGGGGAAGCAGTCAGGAAGATAGGCAGGGCCACCCGTGTCACCAGCCCAGCCCCTTCCCTCCCACTCTTTGGGGCACCTGCTCTTTGGGGTGGGGGGCAGTGGCAGCCCTTTCCCTCCCCCTGGAGAGCCTCATAAGCACCAGGCGCTGGCGCTGGGTGCAAAAGCATGTTTGTTGGGGAAACCGTCCTGCCCTTCCTTATGGAAAGCTCAGCTCAGCGGTGGCAAACATCAGATACATAACACTGGTATAAAACCAAACAATAATTAAATTACCTCCTAAAAACATCTCAGAATCAAATTAAAGTCTAATTAGATGGCTTTCCGCAGGGTTAGGGTTGGGAACAGTAAGTGCTCCACTCAACGGAAATTTCAGCCTTCACAACATAGGAAAACAGCCACATAAACAGCTATTTTGGTGGAGGAGGGTCAAGATATTAACCGATATGCATGAAATTTCATATATAGCTATATAATCCCTAGTATAGTAAGATAAGACCTTCGGAGCAGGCATTTTAAAAAGTTTTTTATGAACCGCCCTAGTAGGGCAGTAATTGTTCCTTGATCATTTGTCACTCTCCATTATGGACCATGGGTCAGACCACCCCCTACGCCCCCCTTGCTACGCCCCTGAGTGATGATGTAGCTTTTTTTAGGGATGTAGCTTGGGGATTAGGAACTAATAAAAGTTGGGGTCTCTTCCTGCTGGGGGCTTCCATCTTGTTCCACCTGGTGGCCGGTGAGAGCCCTTTCGCGACAGTCTTCAATAAAGACCAAGCTTACCGGCTGCTGTTTTGCTCTCGTATTCCTGGCTGGTGCCCTTGTATTTTTGTCCAAGGGAGCTCTCAGATTTCTCCGTTAACAGAACCACTTGGAGAATTCTTTGAGTCTCCCTCTCCAGCCCCCCTCCTTGCCTGAATCTGCACCCCCAAGGCGGTTAGAAGAGTTTGCTAATAGGCAGCTAATCCAGGCCGAATGCTGATTGTGCTGATTTGATCCGCATGAAGCCTCCGCAAAGGAGCCTGGATGGGGCTGCAGAGCCGGGCAGGGTCTCCGGAGGATCAGGATGGAGACCGGGCTCCCTAATTTGTTTGTTAATGACACGGAGGGCTGAGCAGCGAGGTGGCCGAGTTTGCTGAGGAAAGCAAAAAAGAGCAGGGAGGGAGTTCTTCCCAACAGGGGGGAAATGGGCAGGGAAATGGCAAATGCAACTCAAGGCAAGCGAGCGGAAAGACATGCACACCAGAGAGAGAGATGGGAGAGGGAGGAAGAATCTGGATTTAACACGCATGCATTTGGGGGTCTGGACTGGCTGGGAGCAAGGCCTCCAATTCATGGGCTCCATTTGCAACATCTGTGAAAAACCCAGTTCCATGCTAGGGAGGGAACTGAAAATCAAACTGCTGGTGCCCTTGGACAGATCTATTATGTGACTCCATTTGGAATAACCATGGATGTTGCGCTGGCAAAGAACGACGCAATGGACAGGATGGTATCAACGGGAAGGCAACCACGGGCAGCGCCCGCAGGCTCCCTTTTATTGGCAGTCTTACATAGTGGTTAATGATTAACCCTCAGACACAGTTTCACGAACCAAATAAGGAAACCCCTCACCCAAAGGTGGGACTTGTTGTTGTTCAGTCGTTCAGTCGTGTCCGACTCTTTGTGACCCCATGGACCAGAGCACGCCAGGCACGCCTATCTTTCACTGCCTCTCGCAGTTTGGCCAAACTCATGTTAGTAGCTTCGAGAACACTGTCCAACCATCTCATCCTCTGTCGTCCCCTTCTCCTTGTGCCCTCCATCCTTCCCAACATCAGGGTCTTTTCCAGGGAGTCTTCTCTTCTCATGAGGTGGCCAAAGTATTGGAGCCTCAGCTTCAGGATCTGTCCTTCCTGTGAGCACTCAGGGCTGATTTCTTTAAGGATGGATAGGTTTGATCTTCTTGCAATCCATGGGACTCTCAAGAGTCTCCTCCAAAGGTGGGACACCCACACCATACAAGGAAATGCTCCTGCCCTGGGTTCCTTTGGTGACACCCCCAAACTCCTCCCATGAGATCTCCATTGCGTAAGTGCTCTTCCTCCATGCCTCTCTCACATGCGCCCCTCCCGCTGCCCATCTTGTGACTTTCCAGTACTTTTCCAACCACTCCTTTGTTCTCCTGTCCTTGCTGACACGTGTTTCCCACCCTGACGTTACCCGTCAGCGTGGCTTGCCAGCGCTGTCATTCTAACCCTCCAGGTTTCAATGTGGCTTGCCAGCGCTAACCCAGCCACAAACCCCACACAGGTCCAGCTCTGGTCGCCTCCCCTCCAAAAGGATATTGCAGAGCTGGGAAAGGTTCAGAAAGGGGTGGTGGGGTGTTAGGGACAGGCTGGAGGAAGAGGAGCAGTGGGAGGAGCCAGCCGGGGAAGCCCAAAGGGAACCCCCAGAGGAGGAAGGCTCGGAGCCAGGGGGTTGGGGGGTGGGACACGGAAGGGAGAAGACTGGGAGGAGGGGCCGGATGCTGAAGGGGCAACAGGGCTTAGTGAGCAGGAGGAGTCTGTGACAGAGAGCGGTTCAGACTCCAAGGCTGAAGCAGATGGGGAGGGGGGTCAAGAGACTGCTGAATAATCCAGGGGGGTCTCCCTCTCCGTCTGCATCAAGCTCCCATCCTCTCTGGTCTCCAAGAACGTGCAGGATAATGAGGAGAGCAGATTAGAGGCCAGAGGTTTGCAGATGCAATTTGAGACTGCTTGGGAAACATCCGGAAGGGGAGGGGCCTTCAGGGGGGCCGAAGGTGGGGACCTCCATCAAGGCAAGACATACTGGGGAGGGCTGCTCGGTTCTATGCCAGAGTCAACTTCACCGGCATCGAAGATTTGCTTCCTTTCTTGCTGACCTTTCTATCTGACTCAGGCGTGGAGAGTCCATTCCCCCCCCCCCCGGTAACCTCACGGATAAGAATTAACGAGCAGTTGAAATATTTACAGCACCATGCTGCAAGCACAAATGCGCAGCTCTCCGCAAGGAGGGCAGTTGGCTACTCCAAACCCCCCTTCTGACTTCCGCAGCATTTTTGGCGCCAACGGGAAGTTCCTCCCTCCCTCTGAATCCTTTGCTCTCCGAGTCCGTGGTGAAGGGGGGGGTGCCCCCCACACTCTCAAGTGAGGTCTCGACTAGCTGCCCCCTCCCTTCCGGCTCCCTTGTCATTATCTCGTAGCTGGGTAACTCCTCCCTAAGCTGTTCAGCTCCTGTTTCTCTGCTTCTGAACACGCTGTGGGCAAGGGGGGGGGCGACTCTCCCCCCTCCAGCTCTCCTTCGGAGAGAAGCTGGTCTGCCATGGAATGCATCCCCCAGTCCTCGTCTTCAGACCATTCCCTGACACTCCAGCCCTGTCAAGGCTCCACTCCCCTATGAAGAATGGTTGCAGCAGTTGGGACTTCTTAGTTTAGCAGAAAGGTGAGGAAGAGGAAGCATGAAGAAAGTAGAGAGGGAGAAGGTTTCCTCCCTCTCACATAACACTATGCTCCTTTTGCGGAGAGCCAGTGTGGTGTAGTGGTTAAGAGCGGTAGACTTGTAATCTGGTGAACCGGGTTCGATTCCCTGCTCCTCCACATGCAGCTGCTGGGTGACCTTGGGCTAGTCACCATTCTCTGAAGTCTCTCAGCCCCACTCACCTCACAGAGTGTTTGTTGTGGGGGAGGGAGGAAAAGGAGAATGTGAGCCGCTTTGAGACTCCTTCGGGTAGTGAAAAGCGGGATATCAAATCCAAACTCTTCTTCTTCTTCTTCTTCTGCTCCATGAATAGCAGCTGACGGGAGTCCCCAAGTGTGGAGACTGCAGCTCTTGGCAGCGGCAGCGATAGGAGCGGCACACATGCTGTGCACCCAGGGGCGGGGGCGATCCACCCAAGGGGCCGATCGGCATAGATGCCGAAGAGGGGTGACATTCGGTGCCCCCCCCAACTCTCAAGCCTATAGCAAGCTGAAGGAAGGAGGAGAGCCATTCACTGGGCTTGGGGGAGTCGTGGGTGGGGTGGGGTGGGCCGTGCCGAAAGTCACCCCCCTTCAGGATGACACCTGTTGTGGACTGCACCCCCGTTGCTGTGCCCCTGGCTCTTGGGCTTCCAGGCTTCCCATTGGGGGAATCTGGTCCACCGGTGGAACAAGCCGATAGGGAGCCTGGGGTGGCACACATGCCCTGCACCCAGAGGTGGGGCCAGCTCCCTGCGGAGGTGGGGCAGGATGCCTGTGGGGCAGGGCGAGCCAGGGCAGGACGCTCCATGGGGCCTCCGGAGTCTGCCTGCCTCCTCCCACTCAGCCGCCCTACAGCTGAGGGGGAGTCAGAGGGTGGACCGTTTGGGCAGCGCGGAGCCTGCAAATGCCCTAGCCACTATGCCACTCCCAGGAGAGATGCGCGGCTCATGCGCGCTGCAGGCCCCGCGTTGAGTGCCACCCAGCATTTTGTCACCCCCCTCAGTGGTGACACATGGGGCGTCCCGCCCCCACCACACACCCCTTCCTCCGCCCCTGAACTGGTTGGCCTCTGATATCAGGATGCTGGACTAGATGGGCCAGATCCTGCTTCAGGGGTCTCCTTACGGTCCCACCCTCCCCCCCTTTGCTGCTGTCGCATTCAGGGATGTTTTCGTTCCATCTTTGCCAGCGCTGTGAAGCAGGCACTTACTTAAAAGAGCTCCAGCCAGCCTTTCCGTTTAAAAATATCCACGGCAGCCGAACAGTGAGAAGACAACATCCAAACAAAGCAAAGCAGCGGAGGCTGAAACACACAAAATCCATTAGCAGAGCTGCAGCGTAAAAAAGCCCACCCCCAATTTAGATGCCCCCAGAAGGCAGGTAGCTGGATCTGTTTTCACCTGGGAGCTGAAGGATGCTCATTTTGGGCGACAAGAGTGACCTGGATAAGCCCTTTGCCATCTGCGACACAGCAAGGAAACAGGACAGGGGCTCTTTGGCTTGGGGGGGGGGGACAGAGGTCTTGGAGCTTCAAGCTCCCTTCAGGTCCAGGCGGGGGGGGGGGGCAGCCAGGGAGGGAGATGGGAGCTGGGATCCAGCAACCTCTGAAGGACCACGGACGTTCCCCCATCCCCTTTCTAAGGAACTGAAGCACTGGGCTGTTGGCCATCATCTCTGTGATGCTCAGGATTAGGAATGCTCCCCCCCCCCGGTGAATTGAGGGCAGGAGGGCTATTCTTCTCCTGCACAGCAGCCAGAAGGCTCAGACCTGGGGGGGCTTCGCACGGCAAACCTCCCCTCAGTGGACTCTCCTTGCACTGAGAGAGCCAGTGTGGTGTAGTGGTTAAGAGCGGTAGACTCGTAATCTGGGGAACCGGGTTCGTGTCTCCCCTCCTCCACATGCAGCTGCTGGGTGACCTTGGGCTAGTCACACTTCTCTGAAATCTCTCAGCCCCACTCACCCCACAGAGTGTTTGTTGTGGGGGGGGAAGGGAAAGGAGAATGTGAGCCGCTTTGAGACTCCTTTGGGTAGTGAAAAGCGGGATATCAAATCCAGACTCCTCCTCCTCCTCTTCTTCTTCTTCTTCTTCTTCTTCTTCTTCTTCTTCTTCTTCCTTCTTGGCCACCTGCCATGGCTACTTTAGCTGAGATTCCTGCATTGCAGGGGGTGGACTAGAGGACCCTCAGGGCCCCTTCCAGCCCTACGATTCTATGAAGCTCACTGGGTGAACCTGGGGGCCAGTTTCTGACTCTCGGCCTAAGCTACCTCACAGGGTTGCTGTGGGAATTAAATGAAGACTAGGACCTGGGAGAGACCCGGGTTCAAATCCTTACTTGGCCATGTAGCTGCCACACCTGGAATACTCTCTCCAGTTCTGGGCACCCCGATTTAAGAAGGATGTTGACAAGCTGGAAGGTGTGCAGAGGAGGGTGAACGAGATGATCAAGGGTCTCACAACCGGAGTGAGTCTGCTTGGTCAATACGATCTCTCTCAAGGGTGAGGATGGAGCCCGGGGGGGGGGCCCTCTCTGCTGCTCTAGGGAGGCCAGAGGGATGCCCGGTCGGAGCACAATCTGCTTCTTCCACCTGGAGAATTGATCCCATCCTTCACACCAGAGGAGGAAGGAGGCGGCGGCAGAGGCAGAGGCAGTTTGGCTAAAGTGGGCAGATCCATCACGAAAAGTGGCAGCTACCGGCCAGCCATCAGGAGAAGAAATCAATGAGGAAATGGAGATTAAACACACACCGGCCTCCTCTGCCCAGCACAGACCCATTCATAAACTCAGAGCTGAGTAGAAATCATCACCACAGGAGTTGCTGGAGAAGGGGGGGGGCGCAGAGTGGTTGTGTGTGTTTGTTTGTTTGTTTGTTTGTTTGTTTGTTTGTTTGTATTTGCTGTGGCTGATGGCCATGGCTTTGGGGGCTCTTTGCCCCCCCCCAGCCTCTTCCTCCAGCCCTCCTCCCCTGCCAAGCCTTCCTTTCAGGACCCCTTCCTCTCCACCTGCCCTGAGAACCTCAGAAGGCCATCCAGTCCAGCACAGCCCAAATGCCGCTGGCAACCTAGGAATCCAGATTCAGTGGCCCCTTGGTTCTCAAACGCCTTGGAACCCAAACCCTGCAAACCCGGAAGTAAGTCCCGGTTTGCGAACCTGCTCCATTTTGAGTGTTATGCTTCCAATTTGAGTGTTACGCTGAGGTATGTCTGTTTATTTTGCGTATTTTGTGTTTTTGCGGCTCTTTTTTTTGTTTTTGTGACTGTGTGGAACCCAGTTCAGCTACTGATTGATTGATTGATTGTGTGACTGCAGTACATTGTTTGTTGCTTTCGTTTTATGGATCAATGGTCTCGTTAGATAGTAAAATTCATCTTAAATTGCTCTTTCAGGGGTTGTTTTTAAAAGTCTGGAATGGATTGATCCATTTTGCATAGCTTTCCCTGGTATCTGGAGAAGTGTGCATGCACACGAAAGCTCATGCCAAGAACAAACTTTTGTTGTTGTTCAGTCGTTCAGTCGTGTCCGACTCTTTGTGACCCCATGGACCGGAGCACGCCAGGCACGCCTATCCTCCACTGCCTCTCGCAGTTTGGCCAAACTCATGTTCGTAGCTTCGAGAACACTGTCCAACCATCTCATCCTCTGTCGTCCCCTTCTCCTTGTGCCCTCCATCTTTCCCAACACCAGGGTCTTTTCCAGGGAGTCTTCTCTTCTCAAGAGGTGGCCAAAGTACTGGAGCCTCAACTTCAGGATCTGTCCTTCCAGTGAGCCCTCAGGGCTGATTTCTTTAAGGATGGATAAATTTGATCTTCTTGCAGTCCATGGGACTCTCAAGAGTCTCCTCCAGCACCAGAATTCAAAAGCATCAAAAAGAACAAACTTAGGTGGTCTCTAAGGTGCTACTGGAAGGATTTTGTTATTTCTTATTTTTTATTTTGTTTTCCCTGGAAAATCGTGCCTTGGTTTTGGAACGCTTTGGCTTTAGAATGGACTTCCGGAACGGATTATGTTTGAGAACCCAGGTAGACTGTCTCTGCGCCTGGAGGTTCCACAGGAGCATCAGAAGACCCTGCTGCAACAGTCCAGAGGGGGCACATGTAACCCAGGCTCCTGTCCTCAATAGTGCCAACCAGATGCCCACCACGGGATCCAAGCACGAGAGCCCTCTCCCCTCCAGGGGTTTCCAGCAGCTGGTATTTGGAAGCATCTCTGACTGTGGAGGGCTCTGAGGGATCCTTTACAGCCCTGTGATCAGTGGCATAGGAACGACAGGGCGTAGGGGGCGGTGCGCCCTGGGTTCCAGAGGAGGGGGGTGACACTTGGCAGCCCCTCCCGCCACCCAGCACCCCGTCTGTGCTGCTCCACAGACGGCTGGGGCAGCCCCACGAGCCGCCACCCGCCCTGGCGGCACCGCCGGGCAGGATGTGCTGCGCATGCCCGAGAATTCCAGGCATGCGCAGTGCATATGAGTCAGCGCCGCTGCTCCCACGACGACTGAGCGAACCGCCAAGCAAGCGGTGGCTCGTGGGGCTGCCCAGTCTGTAAAGCAGCACGGACGGGGCATCCCACAAGCCACCACCTGCCCGGTCGTCACGGGAGCAGTAGTGCCGGGCCGATGGACTGCACATGGGCAGCATTTCCGCGCATGTGCAGCCCGTCACAACGCCCCGCTTCCTCCACCACTGCCTGTGATTCGTGATTCAGGGGCCCTGGAGAAAAGGAGGACCTGCTAAAAATGGTGACAGCATTTTATTTTCTTAAGTCAATACCTCCCCAAGCATCTCCTTTGTAATGTGATTTTGGGGCAAAGAGGAACTAAATCTCCAGAGAGTCTTCTGAAGGGGCAGAAGGGACTTATTCTGCAAAGGGTGAGCGGGGGGGGCATGTCTCTCTTCCCCCTCCCTGGCTGGAGGTCAAGGAGGAATCTGCATGAGTAAGAGAGAAAAACAAGCTGTTGGTTTTTGGAATCCAGCTGAGGAAGCTGGGCTGCTCTCTGCAAGGACTGCATAAAATTAGTTTCTTAGAACTAGATGATGCCTGGCCTTGAGAAAGCAGAGGGAGAGGAAAGTTTCTCTCCCTCTCAGCAGAACTCAGGGGCAAAAAGGAAGCCGAATGCTGGGAGGTCCTCAGGACAGATTTTTTAAAAGATGTACAGAGTTGAACTATGGAACTCTCTGCCACAGGGTCCTCTGGGATCAGCTGGGCTGCAGCCAGGGCCGGATTTAGGTTTGATGAGGCCCTCAGCTCCTGAAGGTAATGGGGTCCTTGATATGTCCAGCTGTCCTTTATCAACAACAGATTGTTGCTGTTTTTGGTGTTAAATATATGCTATATGGTCATTTATGGACCTAATGGGTACCTAAAGCCATTTGCGCATGTTGCCATGCAACCAGTCCATGCAGAATGTAGGCACCCTATATAGAGAAAGGAGCAAACCAGGGATATTTGAGGGAGTAGGCGGGGCCCATGTCTTACATCATAGGAGCCCACACAACACAAAACACGGTTGCTGTATGTAGGTTTTATTTTATTTGTTTTTTACATTATATTTTGGAAATGTACATCCAGTTGTTTTTCCTTTACATTTTTGGGGGGCCCCAAGAGAGTGGGGCCCTAAGCTAGAGCTTTTTTAGCTTATACATAAATCTGACACTGGCTGCAGCTCATCTGTCTTAGAATCATAGAATTGTGGCGCTGGAATCGGAGCCCAGGGTCATCTAGTCCAACCCCCTGCAATGCAGAAATCTCTCCCCTCGCCCCACGAACGTGGGGCACAGACCCACGACTCTGAGATTAAGAGTCTCACGCTCTACTTACTGAGCTTTCCCGTCTCTCTGCTGGATCTTGTCCTGTCCGCAGCTGCTGCATCTTCAGCCTTTGAGCCCAGAGAAGCCGATATAGATCTGCAGATAGCGGGATTGCTTTCTTGTGGGGAAGTGGAGACCCCCCTGGAGGAGTGGGGCGGGGAGAGCCAAGCCCTGCTGCTGCCTTGGACCTTCCAGCACAAGTGCCGCTACCCAGAGGAATCTTGTAAGTGTTCCCAGAAACCAGCCGTGGGGAGGAGGAGGAGGGGAGAGGCCAGGAATCCATTTCTGCTGCGGAGCAAAGCGGTTTTGCTCCCGAGGGCAGAAGCTACTGGTGAAAACAATGATTGCAGAGTTGGAAAGGGTCCCCCCGGGGACATCTAGTCTAACCCCCTGCAATGAACATAAGCAGAAATAAAGGAGCAACAAGAGGAAACTTTTGACACGTCAAGAACGCAGTGCAGGAAACCTATTTCTTTTGGGGAGGGAAATGTATTAAATTTGTCTTAATTTGTGGTGAAATTTTGGAAAATCAATAAAAATGATACCTGTATATGCAGAGGCTGCTGGATGGGGCCAAAGGGAGACCATCTAGTCCAGCACCCTGTCCTCAAAGTGGCCAGATACCTTTAAGACTCTAGGAACCAAGATAGACTGCCTCTGGACCTGGAGGTTCCACAAGGACATACGAACAGCCCAGATGCTGGATCGAGCCAATGGCCCACCTGGTCCAGCCTCCTGTTCTCACAGCCTGACCAGGTGCCTCTTTTGGGACACCTGCAAGCAGGATCCGAGCATGAGAGCGATTCTCCTCCTTGCAGCTTCCGGCAGCTGGCTTTCTGAGCCGCTTACTGCCTCTGACTATGGCACCAGGGCAGAACCGTCCAGCCTTGCAGCCACAGATGATGGTCCTCTCCTCCTCCATGAATATCTCTGACCCACTTTTTGGAGCCACCTGAGTTGGTGGGACGTCACCTGGGGCTCCTGAGCCCAAGGCCTCCCATTTGTTGAGGCAGGAGACCCCAGAGATTCCCCCTCCGGCCGGCAAGAGGCTGCCCACGACGGCAGCCATGGAGGGGGGCTCTGCCGTTGCCAGCCCTGCCTGGGGCGGTTTCTCATCCGCCCAGGCTCCCCTCCTCCCCCACCACCTGCGGCAAAGGAGGTGTTGCGCTCTCAGGCAAATTGGTGGAATAATGAAAAAACAATTAAATTTAATGAAACTGAAGAAGCGCTTCTCCCCCCCCCCCCGCAGGAAAGCCCTCGGCATGAAATATGCAGCAGCCAGAGCAAGTGCAGGGGTGGCCCAGAGTCACAGAATCGTAGAGTTGAACCGGGAGGGGGTCCCCCAAGAGTCATCTAGTCCAACCCCCGGCGGTGCAGGACTCACAACTAAAGCAAAGCTCTGCTTCGAAACCTCCAGGCCTTCCAGTCTTCATGGTTTCGGGGGGGGGGGGAGAGGCAGAGCCAAGGATGTGCCCGCCTGCCTGCCAGCTTGCCAAGGCCATGCCGCAGCCCATGCCTAAAACCCCCTCCTCTGCCACATTGGGAGTGGGGGGGGCATTTTATTTATTCCAGGAGGTGGGGGTTCTCCTTTTGAGAACCGAGATGGAGAAATGACTGGAGGGAGAGGGAGAGACAACCGCACTGCACTCCACCCCCCCCCCATCTTGGGGGCGGGGGAACCCCACCCATCATAGGTGAAGAGCACAGCAAGAGCGGGGGATGTGACTCAGATCGCCATGGCAACGGGGACCAAAGCATGAGGTTGAAGGAGACTTTAAGCATCTTCCTCATCGCATGAAATTCACATTCTCTGGTCAAGGCCAGATTCCAGGAGATGGAAATGTCAGTGGGAGGTTGGGGGGGGGTGGAGAGAGAGAGAGGCCCAGGAAGAAGACCCCCCATGGGAACGCCCAGGTCGGGGGGGGGGAATCCCAGACGTGGCCACCAGCCCTCCCTGCGGAGTCCCCTTTGGCCAAAGTGAGAGGGTTGGCTTTCTGCAGCTGCTTATGGGGTTGGCATCTAAAACGCACCCCTTCTCAGGACCCCCACCCCACCCCAAAAAAGTATGTCTGTGGCGCAGGAGCTGAGCAGCTGCGGCCATAACCCAGTTGCTACCCATGAATTCGTCTCGTCTGCTTTTACAGCTGCCCAGGTGGGTGTCCATCACTGCTTGCTGCGGGAGGGGGTTCCACAGTTTAACTCTGCGATGCACGAAGGGTCCCTGGACCTCTGAGCAGGAACAAGAAGACGTCGTCACCTGTGAGCAAATGGAACAGATGCCAAGAGGACACCTGGGCTTCAGGGTCAAGAACCACCTGCACCAATATAGGATGGGGGACACCTGGCTTACTGGCAGTACATGTGGAAAGGGTCTCTGGGTCTTCATGGACCACAAGCTGAACATGAGTCCACAGTGTGATGCAGCAGCAAAAAAAGCGAATGCTATTCTCAGCTGCATCCACAGACGTCTAGTGTCCAGATCAAGGGAAGTAAGAGTCCCACTCTCTTCTGGCTTAAGTCAGACCACACCTGGACTATTGTGTCCAGTTCTGGGCGCCACCATTTAAGGATGACGTTGACAAGCTGGAACGTGTGCAGAGGAACAGTCGATGAGGAACAATTGAAGGAGCTGGATGAAGAGAAGGACTGGAGAAGAGTGGACTGAGAGGAGATATGAGAGCCACCTTCAAAGATCTGAAGGGCTTTCCCATGGAATCATAGAATCACAGAATCCTAGAATCCTAGAGTTGGAAGAGACCCCAAGGGCCATCCAGTCCAACCCCCTGCCAAGCAGGAAACACCGTCCAAGCATTCCTGACAGATGGCTGTCAAGCCTCCGCTTCAAGACCTCCAAAGAAGGAGACTCCACCACACTCCTTGGCAGCAAATCCCACTGTCCAACAGCTCTTACTGTCAGGAAGTTCTTCCTAAGGTTTTTTTTTTTTTTTAAACAGAATTTATTAGCATTTTCGTAATATAACAAGGAAGTTCTTCCTAAGCTTTAGGTGGAATCTTCTTTCTTGTAGTTTGAATCCATTGCCCCGTGTCCGCTTCTCTGGAGCAGCAGAAAACAACCTTTCTCCCTCCTCTAGAGGACATCCTTTTCTATATTTGAACATGGCTATCATATCACCCCTTAACCTTCTCTTCTGCAGACTAAACATACCCAGCTCCCTAAGCCGTTCCTCATAAGGCATCGTTTCCAGGCCTTGGACCATTTTGGTTGCCCTCCTCTGGACACGTTCCAGCTTGTCAGTATCCTTCTTGAACTGTGGTGCCCTGAACTGGACACAGTATTCCAGGTGAGGTCTGACCAGAGCAGAATATAGTGGTACTATTACTTCCCTTGATCTAGACGCTATACTCCTATTGATGCAGCCCAGAATTGCATTGGCTTTTTTAGCTGCTGCATCACACTGTTGACTCATGTCAAGTTTGTGGTCTACCAAGACTCCTAGATCCTTTTCACAGGTACTGCTCGCCAGCTTGTTTTCTCCTGCTCTGGAGGCAGTGGCGTAGCAAGGGAGGGGCGATGGAGGCGGGGTGCCCCGGGTTCCAGGGAGGGGGGGTGACACTCATCAGCCCCTCCCGCCACTCCCCAAGCCGAGCCCTGCCCCATGGCACCCCATCCGTGCTGCTTTACGGATGGACAGGGCAGCCCCACAAGCCGCTCGCTCGGCTGCTAGCTCAGTTGCCACAGGAGCAGCAGCGCTGGCCCGGATGGACTATTGTGCGGCATTTCCACGCATGTGCAGTACATCACGACATGCACCGGGACACCCCACCCCCAGGGGGGTGCCTCCATGCAGTGTTTGCTGCCCCGGACGGCCAAGAGGCTTCCTCTGCCCCATCTGGAGGGTAGGACTCGAATCCATGGCTGCAAGTTACAAGAAGGGAGATTTCAACTAGACGTCAGAAAGAACTTTCTGACGGCAGGAGCTGCTTAACAGCGGAACAGTCTCCCTTCTTCCTTGGAGGTTTTTTAGCAGAGATTGGATCATGGCCACTTTCCCTGCATGCTTCCTCTTTCCTCCCTCTCTATGGGTCCAGGAGCCTCCAGGAATTACTCTAGGGGACAGTGGCCATAAAGGAGACCCCCCCTCCACCTTCCACAACCAACCCCCTGCTCAGCCCCCCCCCCCCATGATAAGGTGGAAAAGCCAAGCTGGCACTGACACAGGGGGTGGGAAGAATATTTTCTGTTTTATAAGCTGATTGGTAACAATGAATGGATCCCAGTCCCACATCAGGCAAGCTTTGCTGTTTCAAAGTTTTGACCCTGCTTATGAAATGAAAGCAAAATAAACTTGCTAAATTAGATCTCTTTTTTCCCCCAGCAGATTAGATTATTATTTTTTCTGATGCTAATTACCCTCATTGGATAAGAGTTTCCAAAAATTCAGAATATCCCGGGAAGCCTACATTGCTGCATGCTAGATCAACCAAGAGGCATCTTTCTGGTCCGGCTCCTTGTCCACACACACACACACACACACACACACACACACACACCCCTTCAGGACTAACTCTGTGAACTCTGCCGTGGGAGCTGAGATTCCTGCATTGCAGAGGGTTGGACTAGATGACCCTCGGGGTCCCCCCAACTCTGCAGTTTTATGATTCTAACACCCGCCCCTCCAAAAAAAAAAGGTATGCAAGCAGGCACAGGAAGGCCACAGCTCCCCCTGAACCTTTCTGACCCCCACATCTCCTTGCCCCCCTTCTGTCCTTGGCAGGAGGGGGGGGAATCCACCAGGGCAAGAAGCCCCACTGCAGACGGGTTAGGCTACCCCACTTTCCCCTTTGCTCACCCCAAGGAGGAGGAGGAGGAAGAGGGAGAAGCCAGCTGTCCAGGAGGAAGAGGAGGAGAGTCAGGATCCAGCCCAGGTCTCAGACAGGACCCTCCTCACCCTGCCACCCCCCCACCCCACCCCACCTCTGGCAAAGCTCCAGTAAATTGTGGAGATTCAACCTCCATGAGAGAGAGAGAGAGAGTAGGAAAACCTCCTATACATAAATATATCTATAGACACACACAAACTCGTTATTGATCTAATAATGCCTGCCAGAAAGGTTTAGCTTTGGCTGGGCTGTTCTTCTTCTGCTTTTATGGACTCTCCTCCGCTCTCTTTCAAGGTCCCGAGCAATAAATGTCAAAAACTTCAGAGATGCTTTTGCGACCTCCGAGGCTCCTGTTTCGCTTCCTCCTTCTGTGTCATAGAATCAGAGAACTTTAGAGGTGGAAGGGGGGGCCTTAGGGGTCATCCAGTCCAACCCCCTGAAAAGGAGGGGGCCCTGATCTCCTTGTGCCAGGAAGTGCCAGCCTCCAGAGCCAGTGTGGTGTAGTGGTTAAGAGCGGTGGACTTGTAATCTGGTGAACCAGGTTTGCGTCTCCGCTCCTCCACATGCAGCTGCTGGGTCACCTTGGGCTAGTCACACTTCTCTGAAGTCTCTCAGCCCCACTCACCTCACAGAGGAAGGGAAAGGAGAATGTGAGCCGCTTGGAGACTCCTTCGGGTAGTGATAAAGCAGGATATCAAATCCAAACTCCTCCTCCTACTCCTACTCCTCCTCCTCTTCTTCTTCTTCTTCTTCTCCTCCTCCTCCTCCTCCTCTGGGTATGTTTAGCCTGGAGAAGAGAAGTTTAAGGGGCGATATGATAGCCATGTTCAAATATATAAAAGGATGTCATCTAGAGGAGGGTGAAAGGTTGTTTTCTGCTGCTCCAGAGAAGCGGACACAGAGCAACGGATTCAAACTACAAGAAAGATTCCAGCTAAACATTAGGAGGAACTTCCTGACAGTAAGAGCTGTTGGACAGTGGGATTTGCTGCCAAGGAGTGTGGTGGAGTCTCCTTCTTTGGAGGTCTTGAAGCGGAGGCTTGACAGCCATCTGTCAGGAATGCTTGGATGGTGTTTCCTGCTTGGCAGGGGGTTGGACTGGATGGCCCTTGGGGTCTCTTCCAACTCGATGATTCTATGATTCTATGATTGGCCAAGTGTGCCATAGAGAGAAGTTGCAGTCACTGCAGCTGGGCGGCCAGGTGGCCAGGTGGTGGCTTGTGTTGCAGACAAAAGCATGCTGAGACCATTATCCCAGTCTGCCACCCGCCTCTCCTAGGGCTTTGCTTTTCTCCCAAGAAGCTGCAGGCGTCTTTTAATTTCGTGACTGCTGCCACCATCTGCAGTGATCATGCAGCCGAAGAAAGTCAAATCTCTCACTGCCTCCATTTCTTCCCCTTCTATTTGCCAGGAGGTGATGGGACCAGTGGCCATGATCTTAGTTTGATCTTCTTGCAGTCCATGGGACTCTCAAGAGTCTCCTCCAGCACCAGAATTCAAAAGCATCAATTCTTCGGCGATCAGCCTTCTTGATGGTCCAGCTCTCACTTCCGTACATCACTACTGGGAAAACCATAGCTTGAACTATACGGACCTTTGTCGGCAAGGTGACGTCTCTGCTTTTGAAGATGCTGTCTAGGTTTGTCATTGCTTTTCTCCCAAGAAGCAGGTGTCTTTTAATTTCATGACTGCTGTCACCATCTGCAGTGATCATGGAACCCAAGAAAGTGAAATCTCTCACTGCCTCCATTTCTTCCCCTTCTGTTTGCCAGGAGGTGATGGGACCAGTGGCCATGATCTTTGCTTTTTTGATGTTGAGCTTCAGACCATATTGCTTACTACCTATGTTCAGAAAGCAAAATACCCCCTGAGCAGCTGGGAAATATCCCAGGATTATTTTTATATCCGCCAAATCCAAGTGAGAAGTCAGGTTGCGGTTGGGGTCTCCTCCCTCTGAGATGCATCCAGAGAACAACACGCTTTCTTTTGCACCCTACAAACTGCCAGCTTTTAGCTGGGGGGGGCACCCTCTCCGGTTGGGTGGCACTACCAGTTGCCACCTTCCCATCAATGCCACCTTTGAGGAGCCACCGGGTGCAGGCAGGGAAGGAAGGCGTGCCCGGAGGCCCCCACAACAGCAGCAGCAGCAGGGAGGGAGGGAGGGGGTTCAGGAACTGGTACATCTTAGTGAATAAATAAAGATAATCCTTAAATGCCCATTTAGCTCCACTTCCCGGCAGAACCTCAATTGAATTTAAAATAAGCCTCTGGCGAGCACATGCGCTGCTTGACAAGGACCTTCAGGGATGCTCCGAGAGGCTCCTAACCCCGTTGGCAAATGCGCCCAGATTTGCAAATCGTGCAGAAAGCGAGCCTTTTATCCAGCGCCATCTGCTCAGAGCGGCATCGAGAAAGACTCAGTCTGCCTCCCGGAGATAGGAGGAGGGAGAAGGAAACATGAAGAAGGGGCTTCGGAGGTTCTTTTCCACCCCTCCACACCCTCCCAGCTCTTCCTCCTCCTCCTCCTCCTCTGCGCTGGGCAAGCAGAAAGGAGAATGCAATGCAGAAAAGGAGGGAAGAACATGAGCAGAACCAAAGGAGGCCCATCTAGTCCGTCCTCCTCCTCCTCTCATGGTGAACCAAGCAGAAGAGAAGCCCACAAGCAGGATTCGAACGCAAGAGCAACATTCTCCCCTCCTTTGGCTCCCAGCAACTGGGGTTCAGAAGCCTTCATAACATAGGAAAAGCCTGCTGGATCTGGCCCAATCCTGTTCAGGGAGTGGAAAAACACCCCCAAAAGCCAGAAGAATCCAGATAGGCTTCCTCTGTGTGGGAACGTCCAGGGATGCAGGAGAGGATATATTATTTGATTATATCCTATTCTAACTTGTGTTGTTAACAAGTTTCACAACTTAGCAGAGTCACATTCCCCTATTAAACACACACAGCGGATGCGTTGCTCAGGTTCGCTAAAACCTCTATAATAATACGGCCCTGGTCTTTCCCCCTTATTTCCTCCTAAAAGGTAAGACAGGACACAGTCTTCTATAACGGTATAAAAAGTTTACTTACAGACATTCTGTTCACAATAGGATCCCAGAAGGCAGACTTAAACTTAGGGGGGAAAGTAACATGCTTATTCCATAGGGAATAAGTTCCTTTGTCCTCTCTTGGCTGGAAGCATCTTTGGCTAAGCAGATGTTGTTTGCTTGAAGAAGGAAGTCAAAAGAGAGAGAGACGGCATCTGGCCCTTTGCTTCTGTTACCTGCACACAGGTGAGGCCACACCCACCTCCAGTCACATGTAGAGGAAGTCTGTCCCAGCCCAGGAGAAACAGGAAGTTCTGACTGGCTGGACGAGACATCCCCTTCTATGTCCACTCTAGGGATGTTGGACAGTGGGATTTGCTGCCAAGGAGTGTGGTGGAGTCTCCTTCTTTGGAGGTCTTGAAGCGGAGGCTTGACAGCCATCTGTCAGGAATGCTTTGATGGTGTTTCCTGCTTGGCAGAGGGTTGGACTGGATGGCCCTTGGGGTCTCTTCCAACTCTAGGATTCTATGTTGTACTTGACTGCTCCCATGTTTCATATCCCACACTCTGGACCTGGAGGTTCCATCGGGTCTTCCCAAGTAGGGCTTAGCAGGGCCGATTTCCATGTTGAATTCAAAGTCCTCCTTAAGGGCACTCATCTCCCCTTCAAACGTCCCAGCAGGGGGGCAGGAGAGCTAGGCTCCCACCTCCTGCCTGTCCCCTGTGATGCCCAGATTTGGGGGGGGGGTGATGCAGACCCTGGGAGGCAGGACATGGGCTTAGCCCAGTTCCCATCACCTCCAAGGGGGGATATGTTACAGGTGGGTAGCCGTGTTGGTCTGCCATAGTCAAAACAAAATCGAAAATTCTTTCTAGTAGCACCTTAGAGACCAACTGAGTTTGTTCCTGGTATGAGCTTTCGTGTGCATGCACACTTCTTCAGATACACAGTGTGTATCTGAAGAAGTGTGCATGCACACGAAAGCTCATACCAGGAACAAACTCAGTTGGTCTCTAAGGTGCTACTAGAAAGAATTTTCGATTTTGTTTTGACTAAGGGGGGATATGTGAAGTGCAGAAGGAATGGAGGGGGGGGGAGTCCTGGAAATCTTGTTCCCTGCCTTGCAAGCCTTTTCCCACCTGGCCTGAGAGGACAGGGCCCGGACTGACTCCAACTACAAAAAACAAACAAACCCTGAGGCTGTTGAACAGACTCTTGGGCTGGGGGGGTACTGTTTGGAGAGGGGGTTGTTGTTGCTGCTGTTGGTTTTCTGTGACTTTGTTTTTTTATTTTGTTGTAATTTATGTGGCAATTGCTCAGTTTGGTTTTGTAACCTTTAAAGCTTAATTTATTGTTTCTGAATTACAACCTTTGTTACGTTGTAGTTACACATTCTTGTCGTGTTGTAAAGCAGCCTCAACGTGGTTTGAACCATGGAAATGCAGCATGCAAATAAAGGGAGGGAAGGAAGGGTGATTTTCTCCTGCACCCCTGCAGTGTCTCCCAAGACAGAACGAGAGTAGGATTCGAACCCGTGGCTTCAAGTTACAAGAAAGGAGATTCTGACTAAACATCAGGAAGAACTTTCTGACAGTCAGAGCTGTTTGACTGTGGGGTGGAAGGTGTTGGCCTCTCCTTCCTTGGAGGTTTCTAAGCAGACGCTGGATGGTCATCTGTCATGGATGTTTTAGCTGTGATTCCTGCTTTGCTGGGGGGTTAGACTAGATGACCCTTGGTGTCCCTTCCAGCTCTGAAGTTCTATGATTCCACCCTTCTATCATGTTTTCTTCAGAGCTGCCTCCTGATTCCAGAACTGGCCCTGTCACAGGCGCCACAGAACACCTGCTCTGCATTCAGAGTGGCGGCACCTACACTCTGGAACTCCCTGCCACTTGACATCAGGCCGGTGCCTTCACTGTACTCTTTTCCACACCTGCTAAGAACATTTTTGCCTACCCAGACATGGACGGTGCCAATGTATGTTTTAATCTGTTTTCAGTTCATTGCTGACTTTATTTCTGAATGTTTTAAAGAGCTGGGTTTACCGATAATTCGCTTATTTTCTTCTCCTTGTGGACGGCTGCGCAGCTGTTTCATTTCACAATTGAGCTGTGTCTAAATTTTACAGAATAAATCCAAACAACCCCAGAGTCTCCTGCTGCACTTTCCAAGTTTGCCAGAGGACGGTTTCTCCAGAGACATCTCTTTTCCAGAAGAGATGACAAACAGACTGGCCATCATTGCCTTCCCCCACATTTTCCTTTTGCTCCTCTGGAGTAAAGGCATGGCAGCCAGCTGCCCCCTTCCCCTCTGAACTGCACTTAAGCCAGGCTCCTGGGGGGAGAAGACCAGGGCCAGATTGCCGGTTAACCCTCCTTTCTGCTTTGCATTCGTGTACTTAAGCCTAGATGGTTTCTTTCTTGCTTTGTTTTTGTAATATAGAATTTGTTCCATGTTTGCCTTTTCTGTCATTTGAGTTTACCGACATGCTCCGTGTTTTGTCTATTTGAATTTCCAAGGCTCTGTGCTACGACATTTTGAATGTTTGCTGGAATCGGCTGAGGACAAGGCTCCTACTCTGAACACAGCATCTAAGTAAACTCAGTCCGTCCGTCCATCAATCAATCAATCTTTGCTGATGCCCCAGAGCCCTGGAGGGAGGGAACGGAGGGGGTCTCCCTTCCGAGGCACAAAAGGCCCCCAGGTGGGCAGGGAGGATGACAGAGCAAAGGAACCACAATCCTGCAAGCCAAGGGTTTTCGGGGGGGGGGGAGAGAAGGGCAGATTCTGGTTGAGGAGCTGAGAAGCTGATGGAAGAAGGGGGGTCTTTCTTGGCGCTGCTCCTGCAGTGTTGCTGAGCGATAACAGGAAAACCAAGCCCCCCCCCCCCTTGATGTGTGGTTTATGGAGCCAAGAATCCAGGAACACTCATTATTCCAGGCTGACACCAAAACATCTACTGCAGGGGCAGAGTGAAGCACCCTTTGAGTGCCGGATGGTGCCTTGCAGGGCTGGAGGAAAGGCAATCCCATTCTTTCCAGCACAGGATGCGGCCTCAAAAGAACCTCCATCGTTCTGCCCGGACACTGAGGTCCAGCGCCGAGGGCCTTCTGGTGGTTCCCTCCCTGCGAGAAGCCAAGTTACAGGGAACCAGGCAGAGGGCCTTCTCAGTAGTGGCACCCACCCTGTGGAACACCCTCCCACCAGATGTCAAAGAGAAAAACAACTACCAGACTTTTAGAAGACATCTGAAGGCAGCCCTGTTTAGGGAGGCTTTTAATGTTTAATATATTATTGCATTTTAATGTTCTGTAGAGTGGTAGAAGAGTTTGGATTTGATATCCCGCTTTATCACTACCCGAAGGAGTCTCAAAGCAGCTCACATTCTCCTTTCCCTTCCTCCCCCACTGTGAGGTGAGTGGGGCTGAGAGACTTCAGAGAAGGGTGACTGGCCCAAGGTCACCCAGCAGCTGCAGGTGGAGGAGCGGAGACGCGAACCCGGTTCACCAGATTACGAGTCCACCACTCTTAACCACTACACCACACTGGCACCTCGGGTTAAGAACTTAATTCGTTCCAGAGGTCCGTTCTTAACCTGAAACTGTTCTTAACTTGAAGCACCACTTTAGCTAATGGGAACTCCCGCTGCCGCTGTGCCGCCAGAGCACGATTTCTGTTCTTATCCTGAAGCAAAGTTCTTAACCTGAAGTGTTATTTCTGGGTTAGCGGAGTATGTAACCTGAAGCGTATGTTGTGACGGATTGGCCCTAGGGGGGAGGAGTTATTACATCCCGGCTCAGAAGGAGTTAATCCACCTTCATCTTGACAGACAGTTCATCCTTTGAGGGCGGGGCGGTCCCCAGTTTAAAAGGAGGGAACAGCCGGCCCTTGGCAGTGGAGAAGAGGGAGGGTGTGTGTGGAGACAGGGAAGAAGAAGGGTGTGGGGCCAGGATAGTGGTGGTTAGGCTAGGATGGGATGAAGATTAGTCGGTTATACTGAAAGAGTTTATAATTTAGATGTAACTAAGCTGATGAACTATTGAAGTACTTGAAACATGATGTTCTGAAATAAATAAAGACTTGTTTTTGTTGAGTCAAGAGAAAGAGGCATTTATTTGGTCCAGCGATATATGGATGCTCATGAGGAGATAAACTCAGGGAAAAGGCAAAACTGACCTGCAGGGTGATAGTTTGTGTCTTGGAGTTTCACTCAGGAGGGGCAAAAGGGCAGAAACCTCAGTAAGGCTACACAGTTACTAAAAGGGTTTAGCTAACGCAGTGGGGGGATCTAATGAGAGAGAGACCCGGAACTGATAGAGCTGAGAGGTATTCTCAACCCAGGAGCCCAGAGCAAAATATATATGTGTATAACAGGCCACGACAGCTGGACAAGAGAACCCCGTTACTAAGTTATCCCTAGTCAAAATAAAAGGGGATCATCCACACAGACGGACCTCAAGGCATCGAGGTGGGGTGGAGAAAAAAAGTGACCCCAAACACCTCAGAAGTAATGCACTTAGTAACAGAGGGGTAGTTGGCATGGAGGTTCGTCGCATATGTAACCTGAGGTACCACTGTAAAATTATTATTATTATTATTAGTATTATGGTGGGCATGCACCTGAGAAGTGAGAGGTGGGTCTGGAAGGGGGCAGCCCCAAAGCCAGCGTCTTCCAGAGCCCATCGGTGCCTGCTGGGCCTGAGAAGCGGAAGGGACGTCCGCCTGGCCTTGGCAGCGCCTCCGCAGCCCCTGGCACCTCTCAGACAAACAAGCCCGGTTTCTCTTTTGCACGGCTTGGCAGGCGCGGCGGGGGGAGGAAGAGCCGCCCGTGCTCTCGGCAAACACCTCCCTGCGAGCTGCCAGCGAGGAAACTCATTAGATGCAGCTTTAAGATCAGATCCATCCATGCAGCCCAAGGCCTGATTGGCAGGAGGGCTTTGCGAGACGTGCCAGGCAGGCAGGCAGGCAGGCAGGGCTCTCCCCCAGTCAGAACAGGGCAGGCAGGCAGCGCCTTCATTGGGATGCAGAGGCAGCTGCCGGCTGTCAGGCGGAGGAGGAAAATCGGGGGGGGGGGACCTGGAGAGAGAGAGGCGGGCAGAGAGAGCCCTCTTCCAAACGGAGGGCCGGCCCCTCCAGACAGCGGCGGCCAAAACGCAGCCTGCCTCTTCGGAAGCCGGCAGTCCTCCATCACAAAAATGGGGGAAATCTGCAAAATTCATCCCTTGAATTGTGGCGTCAAAATGTACGCAACACGGCACTCTCTGAGAAAATAACTCATCATAATCTCCACGTCATCAAAGGAAAAGCCCCCCGGACCCAGGGAGTGTTTTCACACAATGTGGCAGCCGGACTTGAACGTTTTGCGTCTCAAGGAGCAAGCTGCAGCAGGACTCCTTTCGTTCGCGGAAAAGAGACGTTCAGGCTTCCTGAGGAGGGCAGCGCTTTAAACATCCAGATGGGAATAGGGGAAAGTAAGGTAAAGGTGCTGGAGGAGACTCTTGAGAGTCCCATGGACTGCAAGAAGATCAAACCCATCCATTCTCAAAGAAATCAGCCCTGAGTGCTCACTAGAAGGACAGATCCTGAAGGTGAGGCTCCAGTACTTTGGCCACCTCATGAGAAGAGAAGACTCCCTGGAAAAGACCCTGATGTTGGGAAAGATGGAGGGCACAAGGAGAAGGGGACGACAGAGGATGAGATGGTTGGACAGTGTTCTCGAAGCTACTAACATGAGTTTGGCCAAACTGCGGGAGGCAGTGAAGGATAGGCGTGCCTGGCGTGCTCTGGTCCATGGGGTTGTGGGATGTAAACACAGAGCAGCCAAACACAACACTCCTAGAGAGGACATGAAGGTAACTCAGTCCTCCAGGCTTAACTTCCTGTTTACCTGGACTGAGTTACAGGAACCAGAAGTAGGTGTGGTCTTACCTGGGAGGAAGATCCCAAAGAAGACTGTCCATTTTGCCTCATCCTTTGAAGAAGCAGCATGCTCTCTCTCAGCCTGCAGCTGAGAGAAGCAGAGGTGAAGCCTGTTCCCTCATGGAAGCAGCTTCACTGCATGTAAATACATTTATCTAAGTTTGTCTGCCTCCTTGTAGCCTGTACTGTAACTCATGGATGTCTGTAAGTAAACTCCTTTTATATCTTATAATCAGTATTGTGTCTTTCTACTTTTAAGAGGGAACAAGGGGAATATACCAGGAATATAGCTGGCTTATGCAAGCCTATGCAAACGTTTTTCTGCTGTGTTTTAAAAGGGAATGTAAACTCTGCTAAGTTTGGAGCTTGCTCACACAAGCTGGGATTGAGATATATAAATAATATATACTCATCCACATTCCTAAACATTCCCACAAAGGGTTATTGGGCCCAGTATTGCATATTTTTGTGTATTTTTGAAGGATTGCATTGGATTGTGTTTTTGAGTTGAGTTGGATTTTTTTTAAAGTACTTCCTGGTGAGCACATGTTTCTTTGTCTTTGTTCTTTGTGCTGAAAAGGGATTAACCCCCTCCCCTCCCTCAGAGTTTACAGTACTCAGAGGCAGTGAAGATTTATTTGAGGTTTTTGTATTTTTGAGCATTTTTGAGGTTTTGATTTTTGGAATTTTTGACAAATTTTTAGATTTTTGAAAATTTTTCAACTTTTTGAATTTTAAGATGGCTAGTGTAGCTTTTGTTAGTGAAGCAAGGCCAAACTATATGCTGCTGAACGACCATAATTTTGTGCACTGGAAGCAACGCTTAATGGTATATCTGAGTGCAAGGAACGTTCTGCAGGCTATAAAAGGTGAAAAGCCTACAGGAGATAAAGAAGAAGATTTAGCCAAAATTGAAGCCTGGGAAAGGAAGAATAGCGAAGCCAAGCACATAATTTTAAGTGCACTTCGCGATGAGCATCTATCCTTAATAAACATTGAGGATGATGCATCCCAGATTTTAAAAGACATTGAGCGGATTTATGGAGCATCTACACAGAACTCCTACAGGCATTTGCTAGATAAATTGCTCAAGTTAAAGATGAACTCCAGAGAGCAGTTCACAGAGCATGTTAAGAGTTTTTCAGAGATTGTGCAAAGAATTGCTCTCACTCCTGAAGCTCTTAATGAAGTGACTAAGGTGACTTTCTTGCTAGCATCGCTAGGACCAGCATTTTCTTCATTTAGAAGCCTAATGGATCACACAAAAGATCTGACTTTTAATGAATTAATCAGCCACTTAAGAGAGGAATGCAGAGAAAGCTTGGATTCTCAAGAACGCAACTCTAGGAGAAGTGACTGTAATTATGCTTCTAAAGCAAAGAATTCCCAGACCTTTCAGCAAAAGGCAGAAAGGAAGGAAAGATTTAAGTGCTCCATGCTGTTACAAGAGAGGAGTTTAGCTGTCCAGAATTATGAAAATGTGCATAATACGTGGATTTTAGATTCTGGAGCGAGCTCCCATTACTGTTTTTTAAAAGAATATTTTAATGAATTAAATGATCAAGAATCTGAGATCGAAATAGCTGATGGCCGCATTTTGAAGTCGGAAGGTGCAGGTTCTGTGCATTTGGAATTCAATGTAGATAATGAGTCTTTTAGAACCAGAGTGTCTGATGTTCAGTATGTGCCAGAATTGAACTGCAATTTACTCAGTGTGTCCGCTTTGGACAAGAAAGGCTTCAAGATCACATTTGAGAATGGACAATGTAGTGTAACCAAAGATGGTGAAGTGTATGCTGAAGCCAGACTAACAAATGGGGTTTATGAGCTTAATGTTTCAGAAAAGCAGTCTGCAAAAGTCGCCCATTCCAGCCAGAAGGATGAAGCAGATTTAACGCTGTGGCACCGAAGATTGGGACACAGAGACAGAAACGTCATTCTGGATCTACAAAAGAAGGATCTTGTAAGAGGTTTGCAGGTAAAAGGGAGCAACAACCAGGCTCCAACAAAATGCATAAGTTGTATAACTGAAAAGGCTGTAAAACCTTCTTTTCCACGTTGTGCAGAGCAAAGAAGTACTAAAGTTTTGGACATTGTGCATTCAGATCTATGTGGACCAATCAATGTTCCATCACTTGGAAACAACAAATATATATTGATATTTCTTGATGATTTTTCGAGATATTGTGTTGCATATTTCATCAGAGAGAAATGTGAGACAGTAGAAATGTTCAGAGACTACATTGCCATGGTCAAGAACAAGTTCCAGAGAGCTCCAGGTGTGTTGATGAGTGACAATGGAGGTGAGTACTGCTCACGTGAAATGCAAGATCTCATGTCCAAGGAAGGTATCATACATGTAACCACAGTCGCATATACCCCACAACAGAATTCGATAGCCGAAAGGAAATTCAGATCCATTATGGAAATGACAAGATGCATGCTAAAGGAAGCATCCTTGCCCCAAAGACTATGGGGAAATGCAGCCCATACAGCCGTTTATCTCCAGAATAGATTGCCCACCAAGGGGGCAGAGCGCACACCATTTGAACTTTGGCATGGAAGAACGCCTAATTTGTCACACATACGTGTGTTTGGTAGTCTGTGTTACTATCACGTGCCCAAGGAACACAGACACAAGCTAGACTCCAGAGCACAGGCAGGTATCCTGGTTGGGTACGCCTCTGGAGGAAAAGGATACAGAGTGATGGACTTACGAACTGGTAAGGTCAGCGCACAACATGCAATCTATTTTGATGAGCATGCAAAGGTTGACACAAGGAAGACTGTCATTGACTGTTCCAAGGAGTCAGAATGGACTCAAGAACTTATACACTTTCCTTCTGTAACCCCACAAAGTACTAATCTGCCTTCTAGTGTCATAGCGCCCCCTACAGGTGATGCACCAGAAGACGCAGAGGACCAGAATCCTGGCGGCTCCAGAGACGAAGAGGATCCAGAAGGGGACATGCCAGCGTTGGAGGATGATGAAGAAGCTGATGCGGTTCAGGAACCAGAACCAGAGGTCAGACGCTCATCCAGAACCAACAGAGGTGTTCCACCGGTAAGGTTGTCCTACCTTGCAGGGTCGGCGTCACCACAGGAACCTTCCACATGGGAAGAGATTCAGCGGATGCCAACTGCAGAAGCCAGTCTCTGGAAGAAGGCCGCGCAGGAGGAGATGGATGCACTGCATCAAAATAAGACTTGGACCCTCACAGAACTACCTCCGGGTAAGAAAGCCATTGGCTGCAAGTGGGTTTTCAAGGTTAAGAAGGGGTCAGAAGGGGAAGTGCAACGCTACAAAGCAAGGCTAGTAGCACAAGGCTTTTCGCAGAAATATGGTGAAGATTATGATGAAACGTTTGCACCAACTGTAAGATACAGTAGCGTAAGAATGCTTTTGAGCATAGCAGCCTCTAAGCAAATGGACGTGCGTCACATCGATATTTCGACTGCGTTTTTGCATGGCGAGATTACAGAACAGATTTATATGAAACAGCCTAAGGGTTTTATAAAACCGAATGAGGCTCATCTAGTCTGCAAATTAGAAAAAGGACTTTATGGATTAAGGCAGGCTGCTAGAGCTTGGAATCAGAAATTGCACAGTATGCTGGTGCAACTTGGATACAAGCAAGGAAACGCTGACAAGTGCTTGTACAGTAAGTCAAGTAATGGACAATTTTCTTATATATTGGCTTTCGTTGATGACTTGATTATCGCAACATCTAATAACAGAGACTATGTGCAAATTGTGAAACACCTCAGCAAAGAGGTGGGAGTCAAAGAACTAGGAGATGTCAAGTACTACCTAGGAATCCAAGTGGAAAGAGAAGAAGACGGATCGTTTCTTCTCAGCCAGCGACAGAAAATAAATGAACTGATTGAATGCATGCAGTTGCAAGATGCAAACACAGTTGCAACGCCCATGGCCACAGACTTCCTGAAGAATCAGCAGGATTCGAAGCTGTTGCCAGATAACAGTGAATATAGGTCGGTAATTGGTAAACTTTTGTATTTAGTTACCACATGTAGACCTGACATAGCCAATGCAGTGGGGATTCTTAGCAGGAAAGTGAGTTCTCCCACTGAGCATGATTGGGCTGGTGTGAAGAGGGTGGTGCGTTATCTGAAGGGTACAGTGAACTGTAAATTAAGGTTGCCAGCTGTCAGTGACCCTAAGTTGGTGGGGTACACTGATGCAGATTGGGCTGGGGATAATGCTGACTATAAATCAACAAGTGGTCATGTTTTTATGTTTGGGGATGGACCTGTTGTGTGGGGGAGTTATAAACAGAACTGTGTAGCATTATCTTCCACAGAAGCTGAATATATTTCTGCATCGGAAGCGTGCCGAGAGATTGCCTGGCTCGATGAACTCATCAAGGACTTTGGTTTGGTGAGAAAGCAAGCTGTCAGTTTGCTGGAGGACAATCAGAGTTGCATAAAACTGACTCAGAGTGAAAAGTTCCTTGCCAGGACAAAACATATAGGTGTGAGGTACCATTATATACGTCAGGCAGTCCAGGATGGACTTGTGGAACTGTCGTACTGCTGCACCAATGAGATGGCTGCGGACATCCTGACGAAGCCCCTCCCAAGAGAGAGTTTCCAGAATCTACGTGTCAAGCTGGGACTCTGGGTGGTTGAATAAAGTTGTATATTTTTGTATGTTGTGTTCGTCTGAGAAGGGGTTTGTGGGATGTAAACACAGAGCAGCCAAACACAACACTCCTAGAGAGGACATGAAGGTAACTCAGTCCTCCAGGCTTAACTTCCTGTTTACCTGGACTGAGTTACAGGAACCAGAAGTAGGTGTGGTCTTACCTGGGAGGAAGATCCCAAAGAAGACTGTCCATTTTGCCTCATCCTTTGAAGAAGCAGCATGCTCTCTCTCAGCCTGCAGCTGAGAGAAGCAGAGGTGAAGCCTGTTCCCTCATGGAAGCAGCTTCACTGCATGTAAATACATTTATCTAAGTTTGTCTGCCTCCTTGTAGCCTGTACTGTAACTCATGGATGTCTGTAAGTAAACTCCTTTTATATCTTATAATCAGTATTGTGTCTTTCTACTTTTAAGAGGGAACAAGGGGAATATACCAGGAATATAGCTGGCTTATGCAAGCCTATGCAAACGTTTTTCTGCTGTGTTTTAAAAGGGAATGTAAACTCTGCTAAGTTTGGAGCTTGCTCACACAAGCTGGGATTGAGATATATAAATAATATATACTCATCCACATTCCTAAACATTCCCACAGGGGTCACGAAGAGTCGGACACAACTGAACGACTGAACAACAACAACAACAACAACAACAACAAAGGTAAAGGACCCCTGGATGGTTAAGTCCAGTCAAAGGCGACTCTGGGGTTGCGGCGCTCATCTCGCTTTCAGGACAAGGGAGCCGGTGTTTGTCCGCAGACAGCTTTCCGGGTCATGTGGCCGGCAGGACTAAACCGCTTCTGGTGCAACAGGACGCTGTGACGGAAACCAGAGCATCGCACGGAAACGCCATTTAACCTTCCGTCGCAGCGGTACCTATTTATCTACTTGCGCTGGTGTGCTTTCGAACTGCCAGGTTGGCAGGAGCTGGGGCAGAGCAATGGGAGTGCACTCTCCTGGGCAGATTCAAACCGCCAACTTTCTGCTCAGCAAGCCCAAGAGGCTCCGTGGTTTAGAGCAGTGTTTTTCAACCACTGTTCCGCGGCACACTAGTGTGCTGCGAGGTGTTGCCTGGTGTGCCGTGGGAAAAATTGAAAAATTCAAGAGAATTACTTTATATATAGTCAATATAGGCACAGAGTTAAATTTTGTAACATTTTCTAATGGTGGTGTGCCTCGCGATTTTTTTCATGAAACAAGTGTGCCTTTGCCCAAAAAAGGTTGAAAAACACTGGTTTAGAGAACAGTGCTACCCAAGTCCCTATGCTTCCCTGTGCAACATAGACATCTCAATATTGACTTTCTATACTTGCATATTAGTTGTTTGTAAAATATAACGAGTGTTCTTCATGTTATAAAACTAATAATATTAATAACAATAGAATTATAGAGTTGGAAGGCACCCGAGGGTCATCTAGTCCAACCCCCTACAATGCAGGAATCACAGCTGGAGCATCCATGACAGATGGCCATCCGATCTCCACTTAAAAGCCTCCAAGGAAGGAGAGTCCAGCCCCTTCCAAGGGAGACCTTTCCACTCTTGAACAGCTCTTACTGCCAGAAAGTTCTTCCTGGTGTTTAGTCGGAATCTCCTTTCTTGTCACTTGAAGCCATGGGTTCAATCCTACCCTCCAGAGCCGGAGAAAAGAATTTTGTTCCATCTTCCATGTGAACAATAAATAAACCTGTCGCTCACATAATCATAGAATCACAGTATTGTAGTGTTGGAAGGGACCTCCAAGGGCCATCTAGTCCAACCCTCTGCTATTTTGCTTCTGGAGCATCCCTCAGTAACGTCCAGCAGAGATTTGCAAGCATGCAGCCCGCAGAGACTCCCGAATCCGCCTCCCGACCCCCTTCGTGCAGCGGCTGCTCACGCAGGCACGAGAAGCCGCGGCACAAAGGGCTGCCGCCACCGGGTGGCAGCTTCGGGAATCCTCCGAAGCCGCCGCCCAGCACCCCCGGGGGTGGGGCGTCGCGTGCATCATGACATCATGACGCACGCACCGTGATGCCCCGCCCCCAGGGGTGCCTCTTGGCTTCCCGCCCCGGGCAGCCCAGGTGCTAAGAACGCCCCTGTCTACGGCAGAAATCCTGCCTGCCAGGATACCTGATAATGGTCACTGATTGCATCACCTGGACAGTCTGGCCATTCTTTTGTGATGGTTAATATTTTAGTTTCCTGAATCCAGGTCACAGGATCACCCTATTCTTATACAAATATGCCCTTAAGACAGGATTTGTGAGCAAAGGGACAATGGGGAGGCTCTCCCCATTTGCCTCCCTTCCTGCAGAGGAATATTTGAGGTCATTGGGAGTGTCAAACTGGCTTCGGGATTGCTCTCAGACACACATGCTTAGATATGTGTGCATTTATGGATATTTATTCTATATTTGAGACCTTAAAATTCTTGTAACACCCTGGAGGCAGAGGATAGCTGTCATGGCTAATAGCCAGTGGTAGCCATCTCCTCCTCCATGACTTTCTCTGTTACTCTCATGTAGGTTGGGAGCCAGGGCTGTCTCTTGCAGGAGTGAGATCCATGGTTTAACGGCCTATCTGGCATTATAATACACACCCAGCCACTCAGAAAAGGTGGATGATTGACACATTCTGTGCATATGGAGAAGGCATTGCAGAACTCCAGTCCTGAAGTCCCCGAGCTGCTGTGGCTGAGCTCTTCCTGCGGTTGTGGCATCAGTCGCAGCCGGTAGCCAGCATTTCCAGGCCTCCCATGGCAGAGCAGGATCCGGAAGCACCCAAAGAGTGTTCCTGCCCTTCCACGGGGAATGCAAACCCATCCAGGCCAGGTGAGCGACCCGTTTTTCACACGTGGGAACCATCCACTCACAGTGCCTCCGTCCTGCCAGGATTCAAGCGCAGCTAATTTCCCCTCGTCCAGCCCACACCCCACACGGCCCCTCTGGGTTCAGGGGTCACATGGAGAAACACGGCCAAGTGTCCCCAGGCTCCTTCACCCCCAAACTCATGAGGTTCCCCTGAGACTTCGAGTGTCAATGGGGGCTGAGAGTTTCCCTAGCTAAGATTCAAGGCGAGGGAGGTGTAAAGCGAGTGTCACAGAATGAAGCTCATCCATTTTGCTGAATTAAATAAACTAAATAGGTTTAATTGGGTTTTGAATAAATGTGCAATTAGATGTGCTACTGTTTTGAATTTTATTGCATTATTATATTCCTGAGCGGGTTGTGCAAATCGCTATTCCAAACAACGCTTTTATAGGGTGAGTGGGGGGACTGGGGATGTGTTTATGGAGCCAGTGGGGTGGGGCCCCAAAACAGTTCAGGAAGCGTTGATGTAGATGTGAAATGGCATTGGGAATAGACTAGTGCCCAGTGGCACCCCATAGCATAAGTGCCAGAGGGGCCAAAAGCAGGGGCGGAGGTGGAGATTGGGGTGGGGTCGCTGAGGGGCCCAGGAGGCACCTCTCTGGGATGAGACTCTGCTGTGGGTTTCGCCGTGGGTGCTGGAAAGGGTGGGGCCACAAGGACTTCCCTGCGGACAGAATGAACGACAGGCACCCCAAGACCAGCATCTGTTGAACATAAGAGGAGCCTGCAAAGTCAGCCCAATCTTCTTCTTCTTTGGCGATTCTTCGAGTAAGATTGTCTTCCATGAACACGGTCTTAATGGTGAGTCCGTAAGTGACTGTGGAGGCCAGTTCTGGATCCACACGTCCTTCCACAGTGGGGACATTGGTTTCCGGGCGGGAGTTGATCACGGTGAGGGTTTGCCAAGCGTGCCTTCCTCTTAGCACGTTTCTCCCTCGCGTCCTGAGTTCGAGTGTCTTCCAAGCCCAGGACACCTTTGCTCAAGGCTGTTCTCCAACTGGAGCACTCGCAGGCCAGTGTTTCCCAATTGTTGGTGTTTATCCTACATTTTTTTTAGATTTGCCTTGAGACAGTCTTTGAACCTCTTTTGTTGACCACCAGCATTACGCTTTCCATTTTTAAGTTGGGAATAGAGTAGTTGCTTTGGAAGATGATAATCGGGCATCCGAACAACATGACCAGTCCAACAAAGAATCATTGCTTCGACATGGGTGATCTTTGCTTCTTCCAGTACACTGGTATTAGTTCACCTGTCTTCCCAAGTGATGTGTAAAAAATTTTGGAGACACCGTTGATGGAATCTTTCAAGGAGTTGGAGATGGCGTTTATAAATGGTCCATGTTTCACAAGCGCACAGTAAGGTTGTTAGTATAATAGCTTTGTAAACAAGCATTTTGGTTTCCCTGCGAATCTCCCGGTCCTCAAAGATTCTGCACTTCAATCGGGAGAAAGCCAAACTCACAGAGCTCAGGCGATGCTGGACTTTGGCATCAATGTCGGCCCTTGTGCAAAGATAACTGCCCAGGTAGGAGAAGTGATTGACATTTCCCAACGTTGCACCATTGAGTTGGATTTGTGGCACTGCAGAGGGGTTGTTTTGGGGCCCATCTGGTCCAGCATCCTGTTCTCACACTGGCCAACCAGATGCCTTAATGGGAAATCTGCAAGCAGGATCCGAGCAAGAGAGCAGCCCTGTCCCCTCCTGCGATTTCCAGCAACTGGCCTTCAGAAGTCTGGCTGCCTCCAGCTATGCGAAGGCAGAGTGGAGCCATCCTGGCTAGGAGCCCTCAATGGCTCTCTCTCTTCCTCCATTGCCTGCCCCCTGTTGGACGTCCGTCTTGGTCACTCGGCGCTATCTTGCCCAGGGCTGGTGCCTCGGTGGCTCCCTCCTCCCAGCAAACTGGGATCCGGATCAAAGCGAGGAGGGAAAGTTAAATTGGCGATTGATCTTCAATTTCAAGAAGATTGCAGATTTATCTTCTGAAGGCACCGCAGCCCAAGGAGCCGGAGGGAGAGGCAAGGCGCCGGCAGGAGAGGCCATAAATTATCCCGCCGCCCAGATGCCAACGCCGTATTTCAAACGAGGGCAAGGAGGTGTTGCCGGCCCAAGAGGAGCGATTCTCGTTTGAGATACAAGTTGGCAAACAGGATGAGTGATGGCTGCGCATGGCGGGCGGCCGATGAATTAATTACGGTTTCAAAGGCATGGTCAGAGGCAGCGGGGGGGGGTCAGGTTTCTTTCTTAAAAAATATCACTCAAGTTTCACTCTGTCCTTTATACTCATTTGAGCTCTGCAGCCCTGACAGATGTGCTGCGTCTCAGCAGCAGGGACTGCCGTGACACCAGCATGCTTTCCTGACACGGAGCCAATTAACCCCTCCGGAGTTAAACATGCATTTTGCAGTTCTTGGAGCCCAAGGCTGAACTCCTGCTCCACTCCCCCCCCCCCACCTGCTTCCTCTGAAAGGGTCTCAGTCTCACTGGTGATGGGAAAGAGTCTTCCCTGCCTGAGACAGCCCTGGAGGGCAGCTATCCGTTACGGCTACATAACCAGGCAGGTCCAGATGCCCACAGCAGCGGTGGGTCCCAACAGAAGAGGGCGATTAATGGCCTGGAAATCAGGCCTCACGAGGAACGCTCGAGAGAGCCGGAGATGCTTAGATGTCTGGAAAAGAGAAGAGGTAACATGAGAGCCATCCTCAGATATATGAAGGATTATAACATAGAATCGTAGAAGAGTTGGAAGGGGACACCAGGGGGTCATCTATTCCAACCCCCTCTCGCAATGCAGGAATCTCAGTTAAAGCATCCACAACAGGTGGCCACCAAACCTCCAGGGAAGGAGATTCCACCACCTTCCGAGGGTGGCCATCAGGCAGGGATTCTTTAGACAGTGTGGTGTAGTGCTTAGGAGCGGTGGACTCGTAATCTGGTGAACCGGGTTCGCATCTCCGCTCCTCCACATGCAGCTGCTGGGTGACCTTGGGCTAGTCACACTTCTCTGAAGTCTCTCAGCCCCGCTCACCCCACAGAGTGTTTGTTGTGGGGGAGGAAGGGAAAGGAGAATGTGAGCTGCTTTGAGACTCCTTCGGGTAGTGATAAAGCGGGATATCAAATCCAAACTCCTCTTCTTCTTCTTTAGCTGAGACTCTGTGGGAAACTGCAGTCAAAATGCATGAGTACTAGTTAGTGCATGAAGGAGTTAAGGCCACAGAGTTGGATTCCTAGACTCAGCCAGGTTATGGCTCTTATTGTCCAATAAAGGAGCAAGTAAGCCTTCTCTGTGCCATGTTACTCACCAGAGAAGCCATGCCCACACACACTCCAAGCTTAGAGCATGTGTTTGGAGTTATCTTTCTGTATTTCTTACCCAAGAGTATTCCGCCTGTGTTTTCCTTGCTGCTGTTTGGATTCATGCACGAACCTGACCTTTGGAACTTTTTGTAAGTAAAACATTCTAAACTTACGTAACAGCGCATGGCGTGTTCATTGCAAGAAAGGCCGGAAGAGGGAAGGTGTTTGCAAGCTAACTAAATGGGATAAAAAGGTTTAACGGCCCACATTCCTAATGCTTCACTGTGCTGCTTGACTTTTGTGAGTTTCAACTCTGCTACGAGGGGTTCTGTCCTGCTGGAGAGTGTGCGATGCAAAGACGCACGTTTTGGAACCAGGCACCAAGCTGGTTCTTTTTTTAACCCCCCCCCCCAAACATGTCACAGGGTTTCACATCCTTCCTCCCACAGAGCCCTGCATGGCTAGGGGTTGGACTAGATGGCCCTTGGGTATCCCTTCCAACTCTACAATTCTATGAAATGTTCAGAAGAGGCACCCAGAGTGGCTGCAGCAACCCAGACAGATGGGCGGGTACAATTATTATTATTATTATTATTATTAGTACCCCGCCCATCTGTCTAGGTCTCCCCAGCCACTCTGGACAGCTTCCAACAAATATTAAAATACATTAAAATGTCACAGATTAAAAACTTCCCTAAACAGGGCTGCCTTCAGGTATTTTCTGAATGTCAAGTAGTTGCTTATCTCTTTGACCTCTGATGGGATTGCGTTCCACAGGGCGGGTGCCACCACCGAGAAGGCCCTCTGCCTGGTTCCCTGTAGCTTTGCTTCTTGCAGGGAGGGAACCACCAGAAGACCCTTGTAGATGGGACCCAGGTGTCCGGGCTGAATGATGGGGGTGGAGACGCTCCTTCAGGTCTACTGGGCCTTTGAGGCCGTTTAGGGCTTTAAAGGTCAGCACCAACACTCTGAATTGTGCTCGGAAACGTACTGGGAGCCAATGTAGATCTTTCAGGACTGGTGTTATGTGGTCTCAGCGGCCACTCTCAGTATTGATTGATTGATTGATTGATTGATTGATGCTTTTGGACTGTCTGAATGACTGGGGCCAAAGGCCCTAGGCTAGTGCACAGCAGGGGGTGGGGGTTTTGAGCCCCCTGCCAAGGCCAGGGTCCTGAGACTGCCTCAAGAGGATGCCCCCAAAGAGGCCCCCCCCCACGAAGCCTAGGTAAGCGCAGAGAGAGCACCTTGGGGGGAAACCGGGTCAGCCCCACTCCCAGGGCGGAGGAGGAGGAGGAGGAGGAGGCCTCCCTCTCTGCCGAGGGATGTGAGATGCAGTGCGTGACTGATGACTCCTGCAAGGGAAGGCTGGATAAACAGGGGGGGGAGAGCAATGCCGCAGCAGCACACTCTTCTCTCCCCCCCCCCCCCCGGGGAGAGCCATTCGGAAAACGCAGGAGGAGGCTGGATGGATGGAGGGTGGGAGGGAGGGAGAGAGCGGAGCTTGTCCTGATGCGAGGAGACAAGGCTGCAGGCGCCTGGAGGAGAAGGACGGCCGCTTCTCTGGCTGCTCAGACTCAGTTCCCCCCCCACACACACACACACACGCATGGTTTTTCCAGGGCTGGGGCTTCTGCAGCCCTGAGGGCACAGCTCCCCCTGCTTCTCCTTGCAATGCGGCTGGTGTGGTGCTGTGGTGAGGCAAAAAAATAAATAACAATAAAATCCTTCCAGTAGCAACTTAGAGACCAACTAAGTTTGTTACTGGTATGAGCTTTCGTGTGCATGCACACTTCTTCTGGCGATTCCCTCCCTGCGAGAAGCGAGGTTACAGGGAACCAGGCAGAGGGCCTCCTCGGTGGTGGCACCCGCCCTGTGGAACGCCCTCCCATCAGATGTCAAGGAAATAAACAACTATCTGACTTTTAGAAGACATCTGAAGGCAGCCCTGCTTAGGAAAGTTTTTATTGTTTGATGTTTTATCGTGTTTTTAATATTCTATTGGGAGCCGCCCAGAGTGGCTGGGGAAACAAAGCCAGATGGGCAGGGTATAAATAATAATAATAATAATAATAATAATAATAATAATAATAATAATAATAGAATCCTAGAGTTGGAAGAGACCCCAAGGGCCATCCAGTCCAACCTTCTGCCAAGCAGGAAACACCATCAAAGCACTCCTGACAGGTGGCTGTTAAGCCTCTGCTTAAAGACCTCCAAAGAAGGAGACTCCACCACACTCCTTGGCGGCAAATTCCACTGTCCAACAGCTATTACTGTCAGGAAGTTCTTCCTAATGTTTAGGTGGAATCTTCTTTCTTGTAGTTTGAATCCATTGCCCCGTGTCCGCTTCTCTGGAGCAGCAGAAAACAACGTCTCTCCCTCCTCTATAGGACATCCTTTGATATATTTGAACATGGCTATCATATCCCCCCTTCACCTTCTCTTCTCCAGGCTAAACATACCCAGCTCCCTAAGCCGTTCCTCATAAGGCATCGTTTCCAGGCCTTGGACCATTTTGGTTGCCCTCCTCTGGACACCTTCCAGCTTGTCAGTATCCTTCTTGAACTGGGGTGCCCAGAACTGGACACAGTATTTGTCTGCTTTCTGTGATGTTACACCCCACAAGAAAGGCCTGATCCTGGAAGGGAGGCAGAGCATAGCTCTCTCCTCCTCCTCCTCCTCCTCCTCCTCCTCCTCCTCCTCCTCCTCCTCCTCCTCCTCCTCCGTGAATTTGCCCAGTCCTCTTTCAAAGTCATCCCTGCCACCTGTGGGATCAAATTCCAGAGTTTGACTCAGTGCTGCGTGAAGACAGCTCTGGCCTCCCTTTCCAGGTGTGAAGGATGGAGGAGCAGGTGGAGGCCAACAGCTGCCTGCCTGTCCAGCTGCCTGCCTGCATCACTTCAGAATTTCCGCCGGCAGAGCTGGAACGGGGGAACCACCACCAGTTCGCTTGTGCACCTCGGCGCCCAGCAAGCTGATTTATTCATCAGGATGTCTCTTTTGATGCCAGGCTCTGGCGTGGCCTCCTCTCGGCACACGCACACTTTGATTTGCAGCCTCTTGAACTGAGCCGAAGCAGCGATGCGGCTCCCTCGTGGCCTTGTTTGCAGGCCCAAGGATGCGCCAGCAGCGCAGCGCATAAATCCCAGGCAAGGCAGGCAGGGCTCATTTCATAAACATTTCAGATGGAAGACAAGCTTCGAATGAGCTCCTGTAAATCCACCGTCAGGTTTTTTGGGCGGTGCATTTGACACACCCCCTTAAAAAGAGGCCACATCACCTTTGCGGCAGGTTCAGAGTGGGGACCTCGACCTGGACCAGCAGCTGTGGGGGAAGTTGGTTCATTGGTGGGGGGGCAATTTTAATTAGGAGAGACAAGGTGTCTTCTTAGGGTCTGTCCACATGACGGGAAAACCCAGCCTTTCGTTGTTCGGTGTGTCGTCTTTGGGACTGTACTTGAGCGCTTTCCATTTGGAATTCTCTCCGGAAAAATCTGAATTTCTCCACGCACTCTTTTCCTGCTTGTATCTGCCTCCAGCTCCTCCCACCTCACTTGTCAGGGCCGAGAACGTGCCCTTAAATTTTGTGTGTGTGCCAACAGTATTTTGTGTAAAATCGGGCTTCCGGACATGAGCAGAGAACTCTTTACTGGTTGGGATTCCTCTGTGAAGTAAAAAAAGAAGAGATACAGTAATAATGATGATGATGAAAACAGGGAAATCAGCACACACACACACACGCACACACACACACACACACACACACACTGCCCAGAAGTCAAATCCCCAAATAGTGGAATGGCAGGGTTGTGCTTGGTGGAAAACAGGAGGAGGAGAAGACTTCCGAGGTCTCCTAACCATTATGAAGCAATGCCTAATTGCCTCTCCAGCATGGGAAGGGAAAGTGTTCTTACACCTGGGTCCTGCCTGTGGGTTTTCACTGGGGAGGGCAGGATGCTGAACTGGATGGGCACCCATTGGCCTGATCCAGCAGGTTCTCCTGTGGTTCTTATGGTCCTTTCTAACTATATATATATATATGGTTTTATAGGACTGCTTACATAATTATCGCCACGAGTCCTTTTGTCCCCCTCTCGCTCTGCTTACAGTGTCCTCTTCCACCCCCCCAAACAATTCAGCTTTATGCACCTGCTGAGGTGAGCTGTGGTCCCCCCCCCATGCTTTGTGCTGCTGCTCTTTGAGGAGCCAGAAGAGTCTCTGTTGCTGTTTTCCTACTCAAGGAAGACGCCCCAAGCAAGGACTTTGCTCCTGGGGAGATGGGGATGTGTCTCCGTGACAGAGCGAGGGGTGGGGGGCTCCGTGCCCTGCATGGCCTGACTTATCTCCCACTGCAGCTGGAACATCTGTCTACTGGCAGGGCCGGCAGCCTGGGGCTTTGGAGAGGGGACACGGCACGCCATGTCTCAAAAACAGCAGCAGGGGGAGAGCGGCCGGGGCTCTGCTGCAGCCGCTGGTTTGGCAAGGCCGTCTCCCCTCCCCACCCTCTCCCACAACCTGGCAGAAGGTCTTCAGGGAAACCCTTTGGCCTACGAAGCTCTTCCCTTGCCCAGGGCCTGCCTGATAAACCAGAGGTGCAGAATACAGCCAAGGGGCGCCCTCCTCTCTGTGGGGCTGGCATTCCTCCTAAGAAGAGACCTGGAGAGCCGCTCCCAACCTTTTCATGGAGGAAGGGGGCTAGTGAAGGCTGCTTCCGACATGGGCTATGATGCCCTGCCCTCCAGTTGGCGGCAGCCATGCTTCGGACTAGCAGCTGCTGGGTGAGGGGAGAGGGCTCCGGGTGCTAATCCTGCTTGCTCGTTTGCCACAGGAAACTGGCCCGCCACAGTGAGAATCTTATCTTCCTATGCAAAGAGGCACTATACACAGGGCCGGTGCTAGGGTTTTTTGTGCCCTAGGCGAGATCACCTTCTGGCGCCCTCCCCTGGCCAATCCCTAGCACCGGCCCTGTGGAGAAGCCCGATTTTGGGCTGCTCCCCGCTCCCCGCCACTCTGCCGCTGGTGGAGAGGCACCGGGCGGGGGGCAGGCTGGCCAGCACCCCCTCCATTTTGGTGCCCTAGGCCTGGTGCCTAGTTCGCCTAAATGGACGCACCGGCCCTGACTATATACATCCCTCCAAGCGGCTCCGAAAGCTGGAGGAAACCAGAGCCCCCCCCCCTACTCCTCCTTGCGCCCCCACCCTCCACAACTCTAGCCGAGTCTGCAGCAGGAAGAAGAAATGCCGGCCTCCATCTCCGCCCATCCAAACATGAGAAAATGTGACAGGCAGAGCGGCGGGGGGTGGATTTGCTGCCCCCTCTCGATGTTCTTGACTGTATCTGAAGAAGTGTGCATGCACACGAAAGCTCATACCAAGAACAAACTTAGTTGGTCTCTAAGGTGCTAGTGGAAGGAATTTTTTATTTTGTTTTGTTTCGACTATGGCAGACCAACACAGCTACCTACCTGTAACTTGACAGTGCAATTACAGCCCCCCATGGCGCCAGTGGCAGCTCATCCAAGCATCGATCAGCTGCCGCCCCAGCCGCGCAGCACCTCTAAGCCCCCCCCCACACACACACACAGCTACTTCTGTCTGGGCTTCCCAACGGGCCTCTGCCCCAAAGATCCTCCTCTAGGTGGAAGCGGACAAGGCTGCTTCCTCTCCAGCCTAGTTTTGAGGAGTGGGGAGCAGGATCCCAAAGGGTGCTCATCAATGGCTCCTCTTCATCCTGGAGAGAAATGACTAGTGGGGTGCCACAGGGTTCTGTCTTGGGCCCAGTCTTATTCAACATCTTTATCAATGACTTGGATGATGGGCTTGAGGGCGTCCTGATCAAGTTTGCAGATGACAGCAAATTGGGAGAGTTGGCTAATACCCCAGAGGACAGGATCACACTTCAAAATGATCTTAGCAAATTAGAGAACTGGGCCAAAGCAAACAAGATGAATTTGAACAGGGAGAAATGTAAAGTACTACACTTGGGGGGGGGATGAAAGGCACAAATACACAATGGGGGACACCTGGATTGAGAGCAGTACATGTGAAAAGGATCTAGGAGTCTTGGTAGACCACAAACTTGACATGAGTCAACAGTGTGATACAGCAGCTAAAAAAGCCAATGCAATTCTGGGCTGCATCAATAGGAGTATAGCGTCTAGATCAAGGGAGGTAATAGTACCACTGTATTCTGCTCTGGTCAGACCTCACCTGGAATACTGTGTCCAGTTCTGGGCACCACAGTTCAAGAAGGATACTGACAAGCTGGAACGTGTCCAGAGGAGGGCAACCAAAACAAGGCCTGGAAGCGATGCCTTATGAGGAACGGCTTAGGGAGCTGGGTATGTTTAGCCTGGAGAAGAGAAGGTTAAGGGGTGATCTGATAGCCATGTTCAAATACATAAAAGGATGTCATCTAGAGGAGGGAGAAAGGTTGTTTTCTGCTGCTCCAGAGAAGTGGACACGGGGCAATGGATTCAAACTACAAGAAAGAAGATTCCACCTAAACATGAGGAAGAACTTCCTGACAGTAAGAGCTGTTCGACAGTGGAATTTGCTGCCAAGGAGTGTGGTGGAGTCTCCTTCTTTGGAGGTCTTTAAGCGGAGGCTTGACAGCCATCTGTCAGGAATGCTTTGATGGTGTTTCCTGCTTGGCAGGGGGTTGGACTGGATGGCCCTTGGGGTCTCTTCCAACTCTAGGATTCTGTGATCCGTAGGAGCAGCATAGGAGCTGCGTTATACCAAGTCAGAGCGCAGGTCCATCTACATCCTCAGTACTGTCTGCACAGGCCGGCAGCAACCCATCTCCGGGGTTCCGCGCAGAGAGGCTCCCCCAGCCTTGGCTGCAAGCAGCCACTGAGCCGCTGCTGCGCTTCCCCCTAAAACGAAAGCGAGATCCTAGTCCTTCTTGGTGCGGACTGAATAGCAAACAGAGGGTCGCCTGCACACAAGACAGCTGCCCTACCACCGAGCCTACCTCGCAGGGTCGGCGTGCGGAGGAAAGGGAGAGCTCTTTACCTGCGCGGGAGGGGCTCGCTCGCTCTCTCCCTCCGCTTTTTTCATTCGGTTTCCAAGCGCATCTCCCGAGCGTGGGCGGCGGCAGCAACAGAGCCACCCCTGGGAGGCTGGCACAGCTGCCCCCTCTCGGGAGGGCGGCGGGTCAAGAGGCTTGTTTATCCCTCCGCCTCCCCCCACCCACCACCGTGGGCTCCCTCCCCGGCAGCGAATCCCCGGCTCTTCCGCCGGGCGTGCGCGCGTGTGTCTCGGGGGAAGCCGAGCCCGAGCGCCGGGGTGGAGGCCAGAGCGATGCGTTCTCGTTGTGCGACCACCAGAAGCGGAGCCGCAGTTGCCCGCCTCCCTTCCCGAAAGGGGGTGGGGGTTCCTGGGCCTCGAGAGGAGCTAATGGCTTGCGAAGGCCTCCCTTTTTGGGATGCCACGCACGCACCCGCATTCCCTGCCTCCGCCGGCGGACAGCTCTTCTTGGCAGCTGTGACCTTTACCTGCAAGGCCACATTTCTGGGTTGCTGCTGCAGCTGCTGCTGCAAATGTTTCTCTTTGCCTCATCCATCTTGCGGCTCCGGGAGGCTGCGGACCTGTCCGATTCCTGCTTACTCAGAAAGGCGCCGCCGCTGTGCAAGCAGGCAATTAGGACGGTGGTGATTATCCATTAAATTCAGGGGTGCCAACTTGAATGAAATATTGGGGGGCAGGTAGGCTCCGCCCCGCATAATCAATCACATGACACTGTTCATGCGCACCATTTCAATGGCAATGGCCATCAACTTGGGGGGCCTCCAATATTTTATTGGGGGGCCGAAGAATATGGTTACAATATGTCCCTGTTTCCCGGGGACAGCCCCCAGATTTACAAATCTGTCCCTGGACAAAATCCATCCGAGATTTTATTATTTGTTGTTGTTTTGTTTGGTTGTATTTGTTCTTTTTTGATGTGGAAAACCAATAAATTTTTGTTTTTAAAAAAATCCATCCCAGATTTCATTTAATGTCCCCGGATTTATATTTTAAGTGTTGTAGATTTATTGGTAGGGAATGAGTGTTGCGTGATGGGTTCAATGGCACAAGACTTATCATATGGGGCAAAATGGCAGGCACCACGGCTGCAAGCAGCTCCTGAAGCCAGCCAGAGCCAACTGCACTCAGGGGTGTACCAAGGGGGGGCGGGGGGGCTGCCCAGGGTAGCACCCTGGGGGGTGACACTCAGGGTGGGGCCCCGCCCCCACGATTGGCGCCTCCAGCCAGTGGGGGGAAATTATTATTATTAATAATATCTGCCTTTGCAGGGGCAAAACTAGGCTTAATTTCACCCTGGTCAAAGACCAATTTGGCACCCGCCACATGCATTTGTGTACACACACACACACATGTGCAAAGGCTGGGAGCCTCAATAACACCCCTCCCGGAGGCTTCACCCGGGGCAAAAACCCCAGCTAGCCCACCCTGCTATGGCTATTGCCTTTGGTCCCGGGCAGGACAGAGCCAGACGCCCAGTGACCCAAGATGCCTGCTGTTCTCTTCCTTCAGCGCCACACAGAAGCCGGAAGGAAGAACCGCCCCTGGTCTGAGGAAGGGTCTTTGCCGTAGCTCAGTGGCCGATCACCTGCTCCACAGGCCAAAGGCCGGGCTGGAGAAGGAGCCCTGCTGGAGAGGCGCTGCTGCTCCTCAAGGTAGACTGCGCTGGGCCAGGCAGAGCAACAGGCTGGCTCCCACGAAACGCCCTTCACCCACCTAGAGATGCATCACGGCATCATAGTATTGTGGAAGGGACCTCGAGGGTCATCTAGTCCAACCCCCCCCCAATGCAGGGCCTTGCAGCTGGCTGCCCCCACAAGCTCCAACATGGCCAGATTCTGATTCCCTTGCTGTGAGTCCACAGCTCTTCCCCTCCTCGCTGAATGCCCACAACGGCCCTGCCAGGTAGGCGAAGCCAGAGACAGAGCGACTGATCTCCAAGGTGAGCTGCCTGGTCTTTCAGCGGCCCGGCCCTCTTCCTGGATCCTCCCACCCCACCCGGGCATTCCTCTCCCCCCCCCCCCATCACCCTGCGGACGCGAAAGGAGCCTGTCTCCCCCGGTTCCGCTGCCTTGCCTTGCCCTGCCCGACCAGACTCCTGCTTTCGGCAAGATCAGCAGCTTCGGGGCTCCTCCAACCCATCCCCGCCCCCCAAAGAAATGGTGTGACAAGATTTATTGATTAATTAAACGGCGAAATCACCCTCCCCCCCCCCCCGGTTTTTATTGCATCCGATGCTCTGCTTTCATTATCGTGGCTGCGGCTAAATTAATCCCGCTCCTTTATGGGCAGCCGAGCCTTATTTAATTTTCTGAGATGCAAATGCGCGGCGAGGGGGGGGTGGTGTCTCTGCCGGTTGGTCCAGAGGAGGAGGAGAGGAGGAGGAGGAGGAGGCCACGAGCCTCCTCCGTCCTCCTCGCATCCCGGCCGGGCGCCGCCTCCGATCGCTTTCCCGGGTGCGGCGACGGCGGCGGCGCGGCCGTAATTACAGGGAGCGCCGCGCACGCGCTTATCTTTAATTGGGAGCCGTCGAGGAGGGGGGCTCGGCTTTAATTAGCAGCCCAGCGTGACTTCTCCAAACCACCCTTCGCCTGCCTCTGCGAAGGAGAACCAACAGCCTGGATCCTGACACAAACACATACCGGCAGCAGGGAGGCGGCGCGAGGAAACGGCGCGTTGTATACAGAGAAATGGGTGGAGCGGAGGAGTCCCGGACTCCTGGGTTCCTCTCCCAGTTCCGAGACGGGGGGGGGGCTGGCCCTGGGCCCAGTTTGTTGCACTAGTTGCTGGGAGCAGCTCCGAAGGGCCCGATCCTGCCTGCCTCAGGGGCCTCCCCCCCCCAGCTCCTTCTCAATGCCATCTGCTGGAGACCACAGCAGGAGGGGGGAGGGCTCAAGCTAGGATCCACAAGAGGCATCTGGTTGGCCCCTGTGAGAAGATTAGATGGGCCGCTGGCCTCATCCAGCAGCCAGGCTCTTCTTAGGTGCTTATGGAACCTCCAGCTGCAGAGGCAGTCTATCCAGATTCCTGGGTTCTCACCCCTGTGAGAAGAGAATGCTCATGCTGGACCAGAAGATTCCCCTTTGGCCTGATCCAGCTGCAGGTTCTTATGGGCAGCGCAAGAGAAGCAAACAATTCACCAGCCTAACTTCCAGGGGCGAATCATCCTTTCTGATACTGAGCATCCCCTAATCTGTGAAGAGGGACCCCACTGTTCCCACCCCACCCCCCGGAGGTCCAGTGGCGGTTTCCTGCTGGGGTCCAATTTGCAGCCGTTGATCCTAGAAACGCCCCCCACCCGACCCCACTGCCCCCACCTTGAAAAGGCCAAAGAGCTCCCAAGGTGATCCCTGGCCTGCTGTACCCCTGGCGGGCCCTCAACGAGGACGGGCTCTGCCTGGGGGGACGATGCCTCCCCCCACCATCGCAGGAAGCGCCGGCGCCTCCACTGGGAGAGCTGCGCCCCCCGCCTGCCTCCTCTAATGTCCCCCTAGGCAGCGCTCGCGATAATTATCCTCCCCTACAAATAAGTTGTAAATGAGATGAACAGAGTAGCTTTTAATTATGTCAATTAAAATGCAGCCTATTACGGTGCCTGAAACGCAAGGCAGGATGGCTTCGCACGGCTGCCGTCAGGAAGGCCAGGAGGGGGCGTCCCTCCCTGCCCACCAGAGGGGCACCCGGAGGCCAGCAGGCTGACTCCAAGGGCCCTTGGGAGCTAGGGGAAGGGGAGTCCCCTTGCTTGCAGCGGGACTTATTCCCAAGGAAGTGCGAGAATGGCCCTAACCCTCTCTTCCTCCTCCTCCTCCTCCTCCTCCTCCTTCTTCTGTGGGGCCTTAATATCCCTGCCGTGGAGAAGATGCTCTGAGCTGCAGCCTGAGGGTCCCCTAGCTCTCCTTTAGCCGTGGTTCCCGCACTGCAGCTAGTTGCACTAGATCTACCCATGGAAGATGGCGCAAGCTTGTTTTCTCCTGTTCCGGAGGGCAGGACTCGAACCCATGGCGTCAAGTTACAAGAAAGGAGATTAGGACTACAGGAAGTACTTTCTGAGGGTAAAAGGCTGTTCCAAAGTGGAATTGTCTCTCGCAAAAGGTGGCGGACTCTCCTTCCTTGGATATTTTTAAGCAGAGGTTGGATGGCCATCTGTCATGGACCCTTTAGCTGAGATTCCTGCATTGCAAGAGGGGGTTGGACTAGATGACCCTCGGGGGGTCCCTTCCCATTCTAGTTCTATGATTCTATTTTTGAGAGAATGCCACACTTTGGGCTCCAGCCTTCCCACCCCGACCCCACCCCCACCTCCACCACCTGCCAGGAGATTGTTGGCCTCTCCTGAGAATTTATTAATATAAAATCAATTGCTCTGAATTATTCACCAGCCGTCCATTAAAGATGCATAAGTGTTACCTGAGTGTAAACCATTGCTGCAGTGCATGAGGAACGTGACAAAGCCACTCTCGGGTCATGGGGAGGGGGCTGGGTTGGCCGGGGGGCTGAGAGTGGGGCAGCCCCAGGCTGAGGAGGGTCCTTGCTTGCAGGTATTTTTTTGAGGGAGATGACAGGGTAGGGTGGCTCTCGGTCACCTTGCCCCTCTGGCGAGGCTTGGGGAAAGGGTCTCTGGAGCTCCTTCCCCACAAAATGGGGGAAGCCAAAGGAAAGCACACACACACACACACACACACACACACACACCACAGCTGCCAAGGTGCAGAGGCCAAGTTGAAAAGCCTCCGTGACTTGATCCACGGGAACATGGATGTCCGGGGACAAAAGGACCTTTAACCAAGACAAATGTGTCATGGGTATTTCATTGGAAAATGTCAATCCCTTCTCCTACCTGGGCAGTTATCTTTCCACAAGGGCCAACATTGATGCCGAAGTCCAGCATCGCCTGAGCTCTGCGAGTTTGGCTTTCTCCCAATTGAAGCGCAGAATCTTTGAGGACCGGGACATTCGCAGGGAAACCAAAATGCTTGTTTGCAAAGCTATTGTACTACCAACCTTACTGTGCGCTCGTGAAACATGGACCACTTATAACCGCCGTCTCCAGCTCCTCGAAAGATTCCATCAACGGTGTCTCCGAAAAATTGTACACATCACTTGGGAAGACAGGTGAACTAATGCCAGTGTACTGGAAGAAGCAAAGATCACCAGTGTCAAAGCAATGATTCTTCAACAACAACTTTGTTGGACTGGTCATGTTGTGCAGATGCCTGATGATCGTCTTCTAAAGCAACTACTCCATTCCGAACTTAAAAATGGAAAGTGTAATGCTGGTGGTCAACAAAAGAGGTTTAAAGACTCTCTCAAGGCAAATCCTTAAAAATGTAGGATAAACAACAACTGGGAAACACTGGCCTGCGAGCGCTCCAAATGTTGAACAGCCTTGACCAAAGGTGTCATGGGCTTGGAAGACACTCGAACTCAGGACGCAAGGGAGAAACGTGCTAAGAGGAAGGCACGGTTGGCAAACCCTCACTATGATCAACTCCCACCCGGAAACCAATGTCCCCACTGTGGAAGGACGTGTGGATCCAGAACTGACCTCCACAGTCACTTACGGACTCACCATTAAGACCGTGTTTATGGAAGACAATCTTACACGGCTAGGAGTGATTGCCAAAGAAGGATTTCATGGAGGGAGGGGAGCAGGTGAGGCCGATGGGGGCGTTGGGCGAAGCTGTGATTGAGCCACACTTTGCCAAGAGAGAGGCCTCTGCAAAGCACCAAAGGATTTTGCGGCACTCGTGGGCCCCCAACAACGAAGAAAGGACTTCTTCCTGCCACACAGAGTTTTGTTTTTGGCTTTTGTGTGTGTGTAACAAGGGATGCCCACCTGCCCTCTTTCCACCACCCCACCCCCACCCGTCTTAAATATGTCCTAGGCTACTGAGTCACTTCCCTGGAGCAGCAAAGAAAACCAATTCTGTGTCCAGGTCTGTAGATTTGTGAACCTGCCGTGCAGAGTTAACCTGTGGAACTGCCTGACACAGGAGGCAGCAAGGGCCACCAACGGAGATGGCTTTAGGAGAGGATTGGAGAGATCCATGAAGGAGCAGAAGGAGCCTGTTGATGGCTGCTAGCCAAGACTCTGCCTCCACAGTTGGAGAAAGCAGTTGGTGGCATCTGTCTGTCTCAGGAGACAAGAATGTGTGCTGTTAAAACCAGGAATTGGGGGACAGTTAAACAACTCCCCAAAAATCCCAAGTCCCCACCAGAGCCTCTAACTAAGGACAGAACAATGACCGTTGACACAGGCACCACACATGCACAACAGCAGAGAGGCTAAGAAAAGCAGTCTATGAAATTGTAGCAATCAGCGGATACCAGGAATCTGTACAGAAAACTGTAGAAGCTTCAAATAAGCACCAAAATTCAACGGTTTGACAGATTTCCTTGGTTCCAATGTCTAATGGCTCCTCTGGAAGAGGGGAATCCAGCCCCCCTCCCCGACTCCATAATCCCTCAGGCATAAGGTCACAGGTAGGACAAAGACCATTCGGCCGGGGGTGGGGTCAAGGGCCAAAATAAAAGCAGCTGACCCTTTCAGCCAGGCCCCTGTGGGTCTTGCCTCCTTCTGGATCAGATCGGGTCCAGGAGCGCATTATTGGCCAGATTCAGGTAAGTACCGGCCTTTTGTATTTCTTTGTTGGACAGGGGGGGCAAGGCCCCTCCACTGCCGCCGTTTGCCATGGGACCCCTCGCCTCGCCGGGCCTTCTGCAGTTTCAGTGGCTCCGGGGAGGGCAATAGGCCACAGTAGACCGCCTTGGTGGTGTATAGGCTGCATGTGCGGCATCTTCCGGGGGGGGGGGGTTGGCCAGCCAGCAACAGCAGGCCATCCCAGCTAGGTTGCGCAGTCGGACTGTGTTTTTGCCCAGGTGTGCCCTAGCACGGCCCCTACGCTGCCACCACAGGCTGCGGCCTTTTTACCGGGGGGGGGGGATGGTCTGCTGGGGGGGGGGCCTGGCCCTCTGCAGCCACGGTGGGCCAGCGTGCCCCTCAATAGCAGCCCGCACGGCAGCCTGTTTTATTTTTGGCGTTCCCACCCCCAGCCAAATGGTCATTGTCCTACTTGGCCGAGGACGGTCAAAAGGCCAACCTAAGCAGGTGGGTGGCACCACAGACAGGGTCCGCAAATAAAGATCAGGTCTACTGACCACGGTTTCGCTTCTTTAACTTGGCTGGAGATTCCTACTTTTGCTGACCAGAGGGACCTGCAGGGTGTGGCACCCCAATGTACTGGGCCGCGGAGTAAATCAGTACCCCATGATTTTTCCTTATCAGTGCCTTTGGGGGTGAAGTCTAACCGTCGGAGTGTCACAGCTCCTGCTGTGGCTGTAGAGAGACCAATAGGGGAGAGACAGGTTTTGTTGCAGCTGGGGCAGATGAAGGCATCTGGTTGTGCAGATGCACGAGGGCAGTTTTTCTCTCTGCGCTCCTCGCTCCAGCGTTACTGGAGGCAGCAAAACTCCCAAACGCCAGTTGCTGGAAACTGCAGGAGAGGAGAGGGCTCTTGTGCCCAAGCTCTGCGAGATAAATCATTCCAGCCGCCAAGAGCGAGCAGAACAGCAGCTGCCCCTCCAGGGTGTGGCTCAGGGTGGCATTTCGGGAGATCTTTGGTTCTTGGGCCTTTTGCTGTGAGGACAGGATGCTGCCCTCAATGGGTCCCCTTTGGCCTACTCCTGCAGCCTCCTCTCCCCCCCCCCCCGCCGTGGGTTGACATTGCTGGAGCTGGTTGCCCAAGACTCTCCTGAAGGAGAAGATGGAGAGGAAACCCCCCCCCCACCCTCCCCCCCAGTGTTTCCAAAGCTCTCCACCCGCCCCACTAGGCCAGGGTGAAGGAGAGGCTCCTCCTCCTCCTCCGCCCTGGGCATCCTTACTTTGCCACCAGGCCTTGGCACCCGGCCCAACCCTCCCTCCCTCCCTCCCAGAGGTCTCAAGATTGCAAAGCGCCAGCCTGGCCCATAAACAGCGCCAGCCAGGGGAAGGTGCATTATGCCGCATTTATGGGCCGGCTATAAAGCTTTAGCACCCCCTTCTTACGAGGCGGGCCTTCTGCCTCCACTCTTTATGGCCTTTGACTGCTGTGGTTGACTCTCGGGGGGGGGGGCTCCTTCTCTGGCTCTGATGGCAGAGGGCAAGCAGAAGGGCAAGAAGCAAGGCGGCTGCGGGGACAAGAGAGCCCCAGACTTGAGTGGCCACCCTTGGCTCCTTGGGGCACAGAGGTTCGTTGGGGCTACAAAGGGGTCTGGGTTCGGTGATCCGCAAGTCCTCCTGTATTTTTATCTTGTGAGACCTTTGGATGAAAGGCAGCACATAAAATTATTATTATTATTATTATTATTATTATTATTATTATATCACCTATGTTTAAACATCTATGTTTAAAATTTAATAAATAAGTAAACTTTGAAGCGTAACCTCAGACAGCATGGCCTACATCACAGGATTGTTGGGAAGAAAAAAAAGGCAAGAAGAGCCTGCTGTTTGGGGCCAAAGGGGGCCTGTCTAGTCCAGGGCCCTGTTCTCCCAGCGGCCACCCAGAGGCTCCGCTGCAAATCCCACAGGACTCTTCACTGCAGCGATTCCCCAAAACTGGCAGCCATTGGCAGAAGGATGGAGGAGGAGGAGGAGGGGAAGGCTTGTTCCACCCACTGCAAACCTTTGGGGAACAAGAACGCAAGAGCCCAAGGAGAGCCCTGCTCCTGGATCACACCAGGAAAGCATCTAGTCCAGCCTCCTGTCCTCACGGGGGACAACCAGATGCCTCTTTTCGGGAACCCGTGAGCAGGATTCGCACCCGAGAGCAGTCCTGTCCCCTCCCGCGGCTTCTAGCAACTGGCATTCAGAAGCATGGCTGCCTCTGACAGCTGAGACAGGAGGAAAGAGCCATCCCTGGCTAGAGGCCGTCGATAGTCCTCTTCTCCTTGGTGGCCTCCTGTGGGAGGGAGTTCCACAGTTTAAGCCAATGGCAGCCCTCACTCCAGCCCCGGAGAGAATCCAGGCACCCTGGCACCCATGCCCACCCCATGGCACCTCCCCCCCTCCACATGCCCCCTTGCTCCTCTCTTGGCTGCAGAACCAGGAACCTGTCCCAGCCGCCTTCCTGCCCCCCCCATCCCTCCTCCATTGATTCCTCTGCCAACGCAGAGCTCTCCCTGCTGAAGATTTAACCTGGCACATATTTAGACCCGTCAGCCGCGGCACGGCTGGGCCGTGAGTTATGCGCCTGCCCTTAATCTCGGCCACAATCCATTATGTTTTATGGGTCCTCCTGGCACAGAGGGAGGGAGGGAGGGAGCCTCCCCAGGAAGCAGCAGCCTTCCTTGGGGGGGGAAATGAGTGAGCTGGCCTGATCAGGTCCAAAGCAGCCCCTCTGCTCCAGCCTCCTGTTCTCGCATTATGGGAAACCCGCAAGCAGGATCCGTGCGCAAGAGCAGCACTCTCTCCTCCCGCCACTCCCAGCCACTGGGATTCAGAGGCAGTGACTGCCTCACTGGCCAGGAACCTTGGAGAGCTCTCTGCTCCTCGGTGAATTTGCCCAACTGTCTGTCCAGTCCATCGGAGCAGATGGACATCCCTGCTTCCATTCATCAGGCACGTTGAAGGAGCCTGATTGGCAGCCAGGCCCGTCTTGCGGATTCCTGCGGAAAGACACTATTGGATAATGTACGAAGGAAGGACGATCATAATCTGGAGTCATAATGCACTTCAGGGCCTCTGTCCTTGCTCCCTCCTCTCTCCTTTCCTTGTACTTTCTTGCTTTGATTCACAGGTTGGAGTCTCCTTTCACTTTCTTGGAGGCCCATCAGTCATGGATGCTCGAGCCGAGATTCCTGCACCGCAGGGGGTTGGACTAAATGACCGTCAGTGAACCCGAATCCTCCTCCTCCTTCGGCAAGCCCTCGTAGCCGAGTAAGATGGTCTTCCATAAACACGGTCTTAATGGTGAGTCCATAAGTGACTGTGGAGGCCAGTTCTGGATCCACACGTCCTTCCACAGTGGGGACATTGGTTTCCGGGCGGGAGTTGATCACGGTGTGGATCTGCCAAGCATGCCTTTCTCCTAGCACGTTTCTCCCATGCGTCCTGAGTTCGAGTGTCTTCAAGGCCCATTTACAGGTAGGTAGCCGTGTTGGTCTGCCATAGTCAAAACAAAATAAAATAAAAAATTCCTTCCAGTAGCACCTTAGAGACCAACTAAGTCTGTTCTTGGTATGAGCTTTCGTGTGCATGCACACTTCTTCAGATACACTGAAACAGAAGTCACCAGACCCTTAAATATAGTGAGGGAGTGGGGAGGGGTATTACTCAGAAGGGTGGTGGGAATGGGGGATCAGCTGATAGGGGTGGAAAACCTGTTGACGACTCTAAACGGCTGCAATAAGTCTTGCAGGGAAAGGCAAGGGGTGAGATGGCTAAAGATAACTTTGTCATGTATAATGAGATAAGAATCCAATGTCTTTGTTCAGACCAGGTCTCTCCATGGTTTTAAGTTTGGTGATTAGTTGCAATTCAGCCTGGAATTCAGACTGGAAAGAGAAGTGGCTGAACCCGTGAGCAGGATTCGCACCCGAGAGCAGTCCTGTCCCCTCCCGCGGCTTCTAGCAACTGGCATTCAGAAGCACGGCTGGAATTCAGACTGGAAAGAGAAGTGGCTGAATTGCAACTAATCACCAAACTTAAAACCATGGAGAGACCTGGTCTGAACAAAGACATTGGATTCTTATCTCATTATACATGACAAAGCTATCTTTAGCCATCTCACCCCTTGCCTTTCCCTGCAAGACTAATTGCAGCCGTTTAGAGTCGTCAACAGGTTTTCCACACCTATCAGCTGATCACCCATTCCCACCACCCTTCTGAGTAATACCCCTCCCCACTCCCTCACTATATTTAAGGATCTGGTGACTTCTGTTTCAGTGTATCTGAAGAAGTGTGGATGCACACAAAAGCTCATACCAAGAACAGACTTAGTTGGTCTCTAAGGTGCTAAGGAATTTTTTATTTTATTTTGTTCAAAGCCCACAACACCTTTGGTAAAGGCTGTTCTCCAATTGGAGCACTCGCAGGCCAGTGTTTCCCAATTGTTGGTGTTTATACTACATTTTTTAAGATTTGCCTTGAGAGAGTCTTTAAACCTCTTTTGTTGACCACCAGCATTACGCTTTCCATTTTAAAGTTTGGAATAGAGTAGTTGCTTTGGAAGACGATCATCAGGCATCCGCACAACATGACCAGTCCAACAAAGTTTTTGTTGAAGAATCCTTGCTTCAACACTGGCGATCTTTGCTTCTTCCAGTACACTGGCATTAGTTCGCCTGCCTTCCCAAGTGATGTGTAAAAATTTTCAGAGACACCTCCCCGAATCCACTGCGCTCCTCAAGGGCCAATTTCGTAGCTCAGCTTTGAGCCTGTGATGCTCCAAGTTTGGAGAGCCATTGGGGGGCGGGGCGTGTTGCTTTGCTTTAGCAGTGTTGCAGCAGCGCCACCTCCAGGACCAAAGTGGAGTTGCAGTGCATGTCGGCAAGAAATTCAGCAAAAGTTGCCTCCCGGCAGGGTTATGGAAGAAACGCTGTTACAGCATCACGTTTGAAACAGACGCAGTTTCTTTCCGCTGAATGGGTCAGTGGGGACGGGGGGAGTGCATCGCAATTTGGCAAACGGAGAGATGCTGGGGGGGGGGCTCCTTCCTTGCACGCAAGATCACATTCTGCTTGTGGGATGTTATACGTAAGTAGCAGTCAAGTACAACATGCCTTGTTTTCCTAGAGTGGACATGCAAGGGGATGTTTGGTCCATCCAGCCAGTCGAAAACTTCCTGTTTCCTCCTGGCTGGAACATCCTTCCTCTTGCATGTGACTAGAGGTGGGCGTGACCTCACCTGCCCAGGTAAAGGAAAGGGCGAGGCACGCAGCCCACTTCCCTTTTTCTTTTCTTCTCCATCTTCCTTTCGTCATGTGAGCTGCAGTGACTGCTAGCCTGCAGTCACTGGGATTATCCCTCCGTATGGGATAGATCCACATGTATATAGTTATTTGGAACTAAGTCTGCCTTCAGGGATCCAACTGTGAACTGATGACGTGAGTAAACTTCTTTTACACAAGACTGTGGCGTCTTTATTCTTTTAAGAGGGATATAAAGGGGTCTTACCAGGAACCTAACATTGAGAGGCTTAAACAAGCCTGCAACTTGAAGCCTGTGTGTTTAAAAGGGGAATGTAAAACTCTGCTAAGTAAAGGAACTTGTCAGCGCAAGTGGGGAAGGATATTAATAAACAATATGTCCTCTCCTGCCTCCCTGGTGGGGAAGAGACCTGCTCCACCCAAAGCCCAACACCCCACCCTCCCTTGAAGAACGGCTTCAGTTGTGGCCGCAGGAGAGGCAAGGCCCCCTTCCTTTCGCTGCAAACGGCCTGGAAACAAGCAGAGAAACTCAAAGAAAGGCCATTTCAAAAGGTGTGGAACTCCCTCCCACTGGAGGTGGCTTTAGAAGGGGACTGGGGAAATTCATGCAGGAGGGAATTCATGCTATGGGGGGCTACCAGCCACAGTGGCTCGGTGAGACGCAGCAATGCTTCTGAATCCCAGGAGGGAAGAGTAGATCTCTTGCGCTCGGATCCTGCTTGCTGGTGTCCCACAGGCAACCGTTCAGCCGCTGTGAGAACAGGATGCCAGGCTAGATGGTGTTACTGGAATTTATGGAAAGGTTTTTTTTAAGGGAGGGTTGCCCCTCCAGCAGACATCACACACACACACACACACACACACCCCAAAACTCAACACAATCACTCCTGCAAATGTCCCCACAAAACATTTCATCAGTTTATCCCTATCTCTATTCAAAGGGCTTCTACAGTGCATTACCAAATGCAACAATTCACTGATAGATGTATCAGTGTACTGGCTCCCTGGGAAAACTTTAGAAAGTCACATAAAATCGCTCCAGTATCGGATTTGCGCCGTTCCAACTTTGTTCTGTTCAGGGAACGAATGGCTACCGGGGGGGGGGGGGAGCCTGGGATGTGGGCAGCCGTAATCCCTCAAGCATGAGACCAGGTACTCAGCAGTGCCAGACAGCTAGACAATGGCAGACCCTCCAGGAATGAATTAAGTTCTCAGTCAGGACAAAGGAGTGGGATTACCTTGATCAGGAAAAACAGGAACTTGCAAATATTCTTCTGTATCTCTTGATGGTGGAGGGCAAGGAAGAGTTGGGGGCAAACCTGCCAGAAAACCTCCTTGTTTGTGACATGTGTATGATGTATCTGTGCTGCGTTAACAATGGGCCACTGGCCAGATCCAGAGGGCTACTCTTAAGAAAGACCCAAGTGTCTCTGCACTGGTGAAGAGTGTTGCTCTTGGATTTGGGGGGATCCAAAGGGGGCCTTTGCTTCAGGGTAGCTCCCCCCTCTAAGCCGCAGGGTAGCTCCCACTTCTTTAATCAAAGCCAAACATTTTTATTTACACTCTTCCAGGATACTCGCCCCTCCCCACAAAAAAAAGTCCAGGCTCATGGCAGCTCCAGTGGGAAGGAGAGGGGCAGGGGGTCAGTCCGTGAGGCTGAGGGAAAGCACTGGGGGGAGGAGGAAGAAGGCGACCCCCATGCCAGGCTCCCCCGACCTCGAGAGGCCCCCGCCAACGCCGCTGTTCTCAGGGGGGCGCCTGGTGCTGCTTCCGGTGGCGCAGGATTTCGGTGGGCGTGAGGAGGAGGCTCTGCTGGCAGGCGGGGCAGTGGTACGGGCGCTGCAGGGCAGAGGCGCCCGGTGGGGTCGCCGTCTCTTCTTCTGGGGAGGAGCAAGAACCTTGTGAAAACACACAAAACACAACAGCCCCAAAAACGTGCGGCGTGGGGCTTCCCTTGCGCCTGGTCTGGAGGCCGCAGCGCGATTGCTGACGGGAGTGAGGCCTCGCCAGCAACAAAGCACTTTAGCGATCTGTACTGGTTGCCCCTTTGCCACCCAGCCCGGGTCCAAGGTGTCGCCATTGCTATATAAAGCCCTTAAAAACCTGGGACCAGTTTGCCTGCAAGGTCGCCCCGCCCTCCATATTTATCCCCCCCCCCCCCGCAACCGCTTCGATCCACGGAATTGGCCCAGCGACGGGTGCCTCTGGATCTGCATTTGTAAGAGCACCACCAATTAGCGTGGCAGCGTCTGCACCGTGGAACTCCCTGCCTCTTGACACCAGGAAGGCCTTTTCGCGGCACTGCCCCCAAGCCTCCTTGCTTAGACGAGGCTCCGCAGGCATGTTCGAGTGCGGCTGCGCATCCTGATCTGCTTTCGGTTTATTCTTGATTTTGCCCTTTGAATGTTTCCAAGAGTCATCTCTGGCCGTCCTTTCACCCTCTCTGCAAACCGTGAAAAATCTCACAGGACGAAGGACCAGAGCTCTTCCCTTGCGGAGAACAAAGTCCCTCCCGGTCCCCCAGAAAGTGAGACACCCCCCCTTGCAAGCCCCCAAATGGCAAAGCCTTTGGGGAAATGCCCCCCTGCTCCCCACCGAGGGGCTCACCTTCCTGGCTGGGCTGCTCCCCCTCTTGGCCTGGGGGCTGGCAGGCCTCCTCGTGTGCCAGGCGCTCCATGGGGGTGAAGGGCATGTAGAGGCCGCAGCGAGGGCAGGTCCAGAAGCTGCGCAGGCAGTCGCTGTACAGGTCGCCCTCTGTGCCCTGCAGGAGGCGGAGGGGCCAAGAAGGAAGGGTTGGTGCCCACCCACCCCCCAGGCAAGGGATAGGCAGGCTCTGCGCCCCACAACCAGGCTCCGGCCTGCCACCTCGCCTGTCCCCACCCACCCCTCCGTCCCCAGAGGACGAAGCACGTTTCTGCGCCGCAGAGGGTTGGACTACGTGGCCTCTGGGTACCCCCTCCCGAATGCACGGCTCCCCTGAACTCACCGCCAGGCAGTTGAACGTCAAGAAGCTGCCCACTCTGCAGCCGCCCTTCTCCTCGTCGGGGGCCACCTCCACCCCCTGGAAGAGGCCGGGGGGCACCTCCCCTCCTGCAGAAGCCCCCTGAGGACCCACGTAGAGGTTCTGCTGCTCCAGGGGCATCAGGCGCCGCAGGCTGTAGGGCACCTGAAGGGGCAGCAGAGGAAAAATAATAATAATAATAAATAATAATAATAATAATAATAATAATAATAATAATAAATATGACTGGGTTTCCCCAGCCACTCTGGGCAGCTCCCAACAGAATATTAAAAACTTGATTAAAAAAAATCAAACATTAAAAACGTCCCTAAACAGGGCTGCCTTCAGATGCCTTCTAAAAGTCAGATAGTTGTCTATTTCCTTGACATCTGGTGGGAGGGAGCCACCACCGAGAAGGCCCTCCGCTTCTGGATCTGGAGGCTCAGTAAGAACAGCCTAGCAGCTAGCTCTTGCACCTGGAGATGCCCGCAAGCAGGATCCGACCTTTCCTCCTGCGGTCTCCAGCCACTTGGGGCCTCCTGCATGGAAGCCAGGGGCCACAGACACACACACCCTGGCTCAGCCGGCCCCCCAACCACTTCGGCATACGCACCTCGGGCTTCAGAAAGTCCAGCAGCTCCTGGGTGAGTTGGCGCACCTGCCTGGCGCTGGGCCGCCCCTCCTCGGCCTCCTCTCCCCGGGCCCCTCGGCTCTCCAGCTGCCGGTCCAAGACCTTCTCCCAGGAAGCCCGGAGGCGGAGGGCCGCACGCAGCAGGCGGAGGGCCGCTTCTGGGGAGGGGACCCGCAGCTCCAGCCACGAGTCGGCCACGAGGCGGGTGCAGTCGGCGTTTGTGTCCAGGGAGCGAGCCAAGAGCAGCAGCGCCTGCGAGGCAGGTGGAGAGAGGTGCCGGTCGCAGGGCGGCAGAATCGCAGGGGACCCCCGGGGGTCATCCAGCCCCACCCCCTGCGAGGTAGCAGCCGCAGCTGTGGCATCCCCGGCAGACAAGCCTCCCAGGTGTTTCAGGGGAGGGGAGAGGGCTAGGACACCTGGGGGGAGGGGAGGACGACCACCTGAAGTGCCGGCAGGCGGAGGCAGTTCACCAAATAGGGCTTGTTGGTCTCCAGCAGCGAGACGAAGGCCAGGATCTGGTGGCGGCTGCTCAGTCCCTCCTTGGCATCTGCAAAAGAGGGAAGGAGAGATTCATAGGCTGCCCCACACTCAGCCCCAGCAAAGCTCCTTTCTTATGGAACTTCCATGTCCAAAGGCAGTCTGGGGTGAGAGCCCAGAAATGCAGGAACATCAACTCTGGGGTGTAAAATTGGATTTGACTAGAGCCATTTGGAGACAATGTACAAGTTGTTTGGAAGAGTTCAGCAAAGATACTTGGTAACAATGTTCTGGTCTTTAGGTACCAAGGAAAAGGTGACATTCTGGAACAAGGGAAATGTGACATCTTGAAAGAAGAAATTGGTGTGAGGGAAGAAAGATTTGGACTGGGAATATGCTGGGGGGGAAGACTGGGGGGAGATTGAGATGGGAAGAGGGAGGATGTTGAGGAGGGGGGTGGGGTAAAGGAACTTATGAGATTTATTAGGAAGGCTAACCATCGTACTCCGACGTCAGAGGGAAACAAGCGATTTGGAGAAGGGAATAAATATTTAGGTTTTTTATGATGATGTTTTGATTATAATATCTTTAAGGTAGGAATTAGAAGTAATAACAGCAATAGTTTTACTAAGTTAAGAGAAAAAAAGGATGCAAGAAGTTAAGATTTGAAATATGATTTTATGTGATAATAATAAGTTGAATGATATAAGTTGTATAAGATGTTTATTTGAAGATTAAGAAGTTGGGTGAATGATTGTTAAACTAGCTACAAAGTTACTAAAGTAGATCAGAAATAGAACGCAGAAGAGAGAACGGGGGAAGTCCCCCCAAATAAGATTTGAAATAAGAATATAATTAATAGATTCCTGTGTTCCTGTGTGGTTAAGGTATGCATCAGTTTTTTATTTTATTGCTATCAGTATTGTTTGTTGTATTTGTTTTATATGTTGAATGATTGTTTTTATTTGTTGTTTTTTATTTGTTATTTTTTATGTGGAAATACCAATAAATTCTTATTTAAAAAAAAAACAAAGGCAGTCTATCTCAGTTCCTAGGTTCTTGTGGGTACTTGACCCCTGTGAGAACAGGGCGCTGGACTAGATGGGCTCCCTTTGGCCTGATCCAGAAGGTTCTTTTTAAAGCCTCTCTCCTTTCTCCTGGAAAGTGTGGGGTGTAACATAAGCAGTCAAGTACAACACTTCCTGTTTGCCCAGAGTGGACACGCAGGGGGTGTTACTCCACAGCCAGGAGGACTTCCTGTCCCACCTGGTCTGGAGCATCCTCCCCCTGCGTGTGACCAGCTAGATGGGTGTGACCCTGGCAGACCCCATAAAAGGGCTGGTCACGCAGCCATCTTCCCTTCTTCTTCAATTTATTCCATCTTGATGTATTTAGCTGTCGGCTGGCTCTCAGCCTCCAGGACACGGGCTCAGTCCCCACATGGGATGAACTCAAACTCTCTTCTGTAACTACAAGCTGAAGCCTGCCTTCAGGGAACCGACTGTGAACTGAATGTGAGTAAACTTCTTATTACTATTACAGAAGACTGTTGTGTCTTTATTCTTGTTAGGAAGGATAAAAAGGAAATTTACAAGGAACAAAAGCCAATCTGGACAAAGCCAGACTGGATTGCTTAAATCAGGCGTAGGCAAACTCGGCCCTCCAGATGTTTTGAGACTTGGGGCCGACAGAGCAGGCGCTTAGAACCACCAGCCCAACCCCCTGCTTGGCATCCATGGCAGGGGGGGGGGCGCCCAGCCTCTGCTTAAAAACTGCAGAGCTGGAAGAAACACAAACACACACTCACACCCCATTTAAAAACCTCCAGGAATTAGCCACCAACTTCAATTCCCGCTTAAATCCAATTCGCACTCGCAACCCTGGCTCCAACTTTCCCCCGTGGCTGAGTCTGCTCATTCCCCCAGTACACCCTGCACCCCAAGGGTCTCCCCTGGCCCAGGATGCAGGAGCCCAACGGGGAAAGATGCTGAGAGCCTCCAATGCCTGGAAGGTGGGCAGCAGGGAGGGGGTTGAGGGAGGGCAGGGGGCACCCCTCTTACCTCTCTGCCCCCCACGTTCTGGACCCCTTTCCTGTGCCGGCTGCAGCAGCTCTGGGGAGGCACAGAAGATGCTGGTGGGGTGGAGGACGACCCCAGCTTTCTCCTTGGTGTGGAAGATCTGGGGAGCCAAGAGGAGGGGGTCTCAGCGTGGGGGCAGGGGGGCTGGCTCCCGAGGCCCTTCCTCGCCCAGCGTCCCCTCCCAGCTCCCTCTCCCCCCTGGCACTCGCCTGGTCGGAGTCCTTGCGGGTCTGGTTGAAGGGGTCTGGCACGGCCAGCTGCGGGTAGAGGCCGCGCCCCAAGACCAGCTGCAGGAGGGCCAGGCGGCCGGGTGACAGAGCCTGCGCCACGGAAGAGGCCGCCCGCAGCTCGGCAACGTCATGTCGCAGCTGGAACTTGACGTCCTGTTGGGAGGGGGAGGATCAGGGGAGCCGAGGTAGACTGCATCTGCACTGGGAGGCTCCACCGGAAGAGCCTGAGCCCCAGAGGTACCCCTCCGGACCCCCTCACCTGAATGTCGAGGCCGCGCTGGGGGTCCCCTTCCCCTCCCGAGGAAGAGCTGCCCCCCTCCTCCTCCAGGCGCAGCACCTTCCTCCGCCGCCCCTCCCCCCGCTCGTGCTCCCGCTTGATGCGCTGCAGCTCCCGGCGCTTGCGGTGTCGGCTCTGGCGCCCATGGGTGTCGCTGGGCCGGGCGGGGGGCTCCAGCAGACGGTGGTCCCGCAGCAGCTCCTGGCAGAGAATAATAATAATAATAATAATAATAATAATAATAATAATAATAATTTATAACCTGTCCATGTGGCTGGGTTTCCCCAGCCACTCTGGGCGGCTCCCAATAGAATATTAAAAAAAAATACTGGATTAATTTGGGAGGCTTTGACTGTGATGGAAGTGACATATCAAGATTTGAAGAGAATGTTGGAAATGATTTTTTTAAAATAAAAAACAACAAAAGCTATGGTTTTTAAAGGTACAGGGCTTGGCGGATTTACTGCGCAAAAGACTTTGTCCTTGCCAAGCCGAGACCAGACCATCCATATAAAGAAGAACGCCAAAGAGAAAGAAGATTGGAAATACAAATTAATGAACCATGCAGGACATAATAGATAACCTGAAAAACCAAGGGGGGAAAGGATATTGTTCTTTCTTTCTTTTTTAAAAAAGGAGGGAAATGTTTAATGCACACTTTGTAAGCTTTTACATTAGCTGAGCTTTCAAAGGTCACTTGTAACGACATGAACAAGGTTTTTAAAATGGGACTGTTAAGAATGTAAGATTTTATGGACGTGTATGAATAAGAATAAAACAATGGAACCGGGAAGGGGAGTGGGGCGAAGTCAATTAAGATGTATGATTTAAATTTTTGATTGTGGTGGGGTTTTTTTTGCGGGATTGCTATTATAAAATTAATAAATTGTACCTAAAAAGTAAAGAATATAAAAAAATATGATAAAACGATAAAAGGATGTCATATAGAGGAGGGTGAAAGGTTGTTTTCTGCTGCTCCAGAAAAGCGGACACGGAGCAATGGATTCAAAATACAAGAAAGAAGATTCCACCTAAACATTAGGAAGAACTTCCTGACAGTAAGAGCTGTTGGACAGTGGGATTTGCTGCCAAGGAGTGTGGTGGAGTCTCCTTCTTTGGAGGTCTTGAAGCGGAGGCTTGACAGCCGTCTGTCAGGAATGCTTTGATGGTGTTTCCTGCTTGGCAGGGGGTTGGACTGGATGGCCCTTGGGGTCTCTTCCTACTCTAGGATTCTAGGATTCTAGGATCAAACGTTAAAAACTTCCCTATACAGGGCTGCCTTCAGATGTCTTCTAAAAGTCAGATTTATTTCCTGGACATTTGATAGGAGGGCGTTCCACAGGGCAGGCGCCACCACCGAGAAGGCCCTCTGTCTGGTTCCCTGCAACTTCACCTCTTGCAGGGAGGGAACCGACAGAAGGCCCTCGGAGCTGGACCTCAGGGTCCGGGCTGAACAATGGGGGTGGAGACGCTCCTTCAGGTCTACTGGACCAAGGCTGTTTAGGGCTTTCAAGGTCAGCACCAACACTTTGAATTGTGCTCAGAAATGTACTGGGAGCCAATGTAGGTTTTTCAGGACCAGTGTTATGTGGTCTCGGCGGCCGCTCCCAGTCCCCAGTCTAGCTGCCGCATTCTGGATTAGTTGCAGTTTCCAGGTCACCTTCAAAGGTAGCCCCACGGAGAGTGCATTGCAGTAGTCCAAGCGGGAGATAACCAGAGCATGCACCACTCTGGCAAGACAGTCTGCGGGCAGGGAGGGTCTCAGCCTGCGTACCAGATGGAGCTGCCCTGGACACAGAAGGATTGTGCACGCTCGGAAGGGGCATCCCAGGTGCCACCTAGACCAACCCCCTCCCCCCCCCGATTGACACCCACCTGGAACTGGCGCCGCAAGTTGGCTGCTTCGTAGAGCCGGTGCTCCTCCAGGCCCCGGCGGCGGCACCAACGGCGGGATCCGCTCCGATTGTCCGATTTCTCCTGCCAGACAAGAAGGACATTTGACTCCGTCAGGACGGACTGAGACAGACAAACGCAGGGACAAAGGCTAGAAGGCAACAACTCAGGAAGAGACCCCAGTCCTTTTCCTTGGGGATAATTCAGGCTGAAATTGCCAGGTGTCAAAAAAAAGGTTATTTATCTATGCCTCTATGGCAGTCCCTGTTTCGTTAGCCCAAAAAATGGAAAACGAGAGAGGTCCCAGCTAAAAAGGATGGGCGACTTAAGTGGACAGAATGTGCAGAACTTGCAGATTTAACATTTAGAAAGCAAGAAGATACTTTAAGGAAGACTGGAAAATGTTTATTGAATATAAGGGGGGGATTGTGTACATTTGCAAACGTGAGCAGCCTTAAGAGAAATTCAACAGCATAAATAAGTTTTGATGGATGTGATAATGGAATATTGAATGGTTTTAGTTTATGTAAAATGAGCAGGGATTTATGTTATGCAAAATAAACCATGGAAGGGAAGTCATTGATAATTTAAGGTTGTTTAGATGAATATTCTGAAATGCAAAACAGAAAATTTACTAAAAATTATACAAAACAAAACAACAACCCAGGAAGAGACCCTCTGGATCAGGCCAAAGGGGGCCATTCAGTCCAGAATCCTCTTCTCACCTTGGCCAAACGCCCCCTCCCTAAAACCCAAGAATCCGGATAGACTGCCTCTGGAGCTGGAGGCTCCACAAGAAGAGAAGAAGGTCTTGCTGTATCAGGCAGAGGCAGAGCGTTTCTCACCCACCTGCACCCAGGCGTCAAAGACGTTCAGCAGCGTCAGGGGGTCTCCCAGGGGGCTCTCCAGGGGCCGGCGGGCGGTGGCGCAGTCCGGGTCGCTGCGCCCGCTGCTGCTGCGCAGGAAGGGGGAGGGGACGCTGAGCGCAGCCGCAACCGAGAGGGTGGGGGCCGCCAGGCCAAAGAGGGTCCCCAGAACCAGCATCTTCCCTGCGGAAAAATGGGGGGGGGGCCTCAGCCAGAGCGCAATACCCCTTCACCCTCCCAGGCAGCACTCCTCATCTAGTCCCCACAACAGCAGCCCTGCAGGGTAGGCCAGGCGGAGAGGCAGTGAATGTTGTGTCCCCCCCCCCCCAGGTCACCCAGTAAGAAGTTCGTGGCCAAAACATTTGAAATTGAAATCAGAAGAATATTTAAGGCTTCAGTATTGTCAGAAGTGAGTTTAAAATAGGATATAATAAGTAGTTGGAATCATGTTGTGTGGATTTTATTAGAAATATAATAGAATTATATATGGATTAAGGTTTTTATTGTTAAGATTAGGTGAGAAAGAAGATTTTACAATGTTACAAAGTTACTAAAGAAGATTAGACATGAACGCAGAAGAGAGGATGTGAGGAGGTCCCAATAGAATGTGATGAATATGAAAAAGATAGTTATATTTCTGTATTTGTATAGTTTTGTATTTTTGTATTTTTGTAGTTTTGTAGTTTTTTGTTTGTTGTTGTCTGATTGTATTTTGTATTGTTTGTTTTCTTGGAAAATTTAATAAATCCCTTATGACAAAAAAGAAGTTCGTGGCTGATAATTAGTGAAATGTAGAAACGTGAAAAGTAGAAACAAACAAAAAACAAAAAAAACGAATGGATATTATTTAAGGAATGTCTTAAAACTTATACGGATAAGGCAAATCTCCTGACAGACATAGAATGAATTTAGAAAACAGAGAAAATGCATAGCAAAATCTGGTTGGAAAAAAAGAATAATTAAAATAAAATGCGTACAGGACAGTAAGTGGTAAAATAGCACGTTGTGAAGGGTGGGAAGTCAAATGTGTCAGGTGTTGTATAATAAATAAAATAAAATAAAACGTTCATGGCTGAGTGGGAGGAATCGAACTCTGGTCTCCCCTGATCTCCGTCTAACACTCTAACCACCACACCATCGGCCCTCACCCAGAATAAGATTCCTGGCATGGGGGGGGGGAGAGAGGTGCACCCACTCTCAGCCCCACCCCAGGGGCAGCCTCTCCGTTGCACTCTGCGCATGCTCACTCCAAGACGCCACAGCACAGGACATAAACCCAAATCAACATTCGAGAGCTGCGCATCCGGCAGAGGCTCCCGCGGGTGACTGGCCGGAGGGGCCCAGCACAGACGCCCCCCCCCTTCCTGGACTCACCAATCACCACGTCCACAGGCAGCTCGGCCAGCAGGCTCCCGATGGGCGTGAGGTTCTCCCCTGGGTCCAGGGCCCCCTGCTGCTTCAGGTAGCTGACGGCCGTCTCCAGGCTGGCTGGCGGGGGGGGCTCCAGGAAGGGGAAGGCACGGGGGTCGCCCAGCCCCATGCTCTTCATCTGGGGGGGGGGGGGCAACAGAGCCAAGGAGAGAGGCTTCCTCCACCGTCCTCCCCCCCAAATGCCAAATTCCTCCCCCCCCCAAGCGACATGAGCTCAGGTGGGGTGCAGCCCCTCCTTTCGGGCGAAGAATTGTTGAGCTGGGAGGGGTCCCCGAGGGTCATCCGGCCCGGCCCCCTGCAATCTACCACCCCATGGGGGACTCGATCCCATGACCCTGAGATTACTGTATTTTTCTGTGTATAAGACTAGGTTGTTTTTTTATTTTAAAAAATCATGCTAAAAACTTGGGGTCGTTTTATACCCGGATAGTGGCGAGGTGGGGCGGGCGTTTGGGGGCTGCCGCGAGCAGGAGATTGTCCGCCGCGTTTTTTTGCAGGTGAGCAATTTTCGGCAACCCTCCCCCCCAAAAAAGCTCAGCAACTGTGGGCAACCTCCCCCCCCCCCATTTTCTCTATCTGGAGTCCCCCCAAAAGGGGGCGTCTTATACATGGGGGTGTCTTATACACTGAAAAGTACGGTAAGTCACACGCTCTACCTACTGTGGGGAACATCGCCTCCCTTGCCACTCGATATGTGTCAGAACAGCCATTCCGCCCCCCCCCCAAAAAAAACCCACAAATGCCACCACTGAAATTACAGAATTGTAGAGAGGGAAGGGACCCCTGAAGGTCTTCTAGTCCAACCCCAAAATACTGCCAGGAATCTCAGCTAAAGAATCGACAGCCACCCAACCTCTGCTCAAAAATCCTCCAGTGAAGGAGTCTCTCGTTTGAGGTCGCAGAATTGTAGAGGCGGGAGGGACCCCCGAGGGCCATCTAGTCCACCCCCTCACAATGCAGGAATCACAGCTGGGGAGTCCCTGACAAAAGGGGGTCCCACCAATGAAAACTCTGGCAGGACTTGAGTAATGCTTGTAATGCACTAAAAATTAAGGTAAAATTGAATTATTTAAGAAAAATAGAGAAAATAATAAATAATAATAATAATAATAATAATAATAATAATAATAATAATAATAAATTATTATTTATACCCCGCCCATCTGGCTGGGTTTCCCCAGCCACTCTGGGCAGCTTCCAGCAAAAGATTAAAAATACATTTAAAACATCAGACCTTAAAACTTCCCTTAACAGGGTTGCATTCAGATGTCTTCTAATAATAATAATTTATTATTTCTTACAGGTGAAGCAGTTGAAAGAAGATGGACAAGGGGAACCATGGAAGGGCGGAGGGGAGTCAAGGGATTCGGGGAATCCTAATGGATGGTGTCAATTTAAACCTGTAACGTAAAATTTAACACAAAAAAAGATTTTAACCGAAAGTGGGTCCCTCCCAGCCCCCTGCCTCTGCCCACCTGCAGAACGAGGGCGTCGAGCGCCACCCGCTGGATCTCTGGCACCGGGTAGGGGGCGAAGGCGTCGTAGTCGGACTCGGCGTAGAGGCGGAAGCAGACGCCCGGCCCCGTCCGGCCCGCCCGGCCCTTGCGCTGCTCGGCGCTGGCCCGGCTGATCCAGAACTCCTGCAGGCGCTGCAGCTTGGCTTTGGGGTCGTAGCTCAGCTCCTTCACCTTCCCTGCCAGAGAGAGACCAGGAAGAGGCCCAGCAAAGGTTAGAGGGAGCCCCGTCGCCCCATAAGTCACATTAACTGCGGGGGGGGGCAGTTTACCCGCCAGCCTATCTAATAAGATAATGGGAAATTGATGTGAATTTTAACCCGTTCCAGTACTTTCTGTATGCTCTAAGCCAGTGTGAATTTTTCCTGAAAATTCATTATTTTATCTTTTTTGCAAACAGCTTTGCTACAATCAAGGGGTGCGCAGATTTTGATTCATGCAGGCTACTGATGGCTCCAAGCCAGGTAGGATCTGCTCTGTCTCCACGGTCAGAGGCAGCGGCTGGAAAGTGCAGGAGGGGAGAGCTGTGTTCGAATCCTGCTTGCCGGCTTTTCATAACAGGCACCTGGTTGGCCACTGGGGGAAGAGGAGGCTGAGCTAGATGGGTCCCCTCTGGCCTGATCCTGCCGGCTGCGCTTGGGTTCTCACGTTCAGAAATACCAGGGAGATACTTTTGCTAGGGCAACCGAAATGCCACAAAATCCTGGTGGGCAAGCTTGGCACCCGGTAACATTCTGGCTGGCCTATTGAAGGTATTCCTGAAGTCCCTGGGCCCCAGACAATCTTCCTGCCTCCCCCTGAGTCGTTGGGAGTTCTTGGAGAACTTCAGATGGTTCACCTGGTTGGGCCCACAATCTCTCCGCCTTAAGGGCTAGAAAGTGGCTTGGAAAAGACAGGGGGGGTTGAGGTTCAAGGGTTCCAGCGTGCCAGGATGCCAACTTCCAAATTCATGCTACAGCTGCAAAACCTGACCCACTTGCATCTGCAGTAAAAGGAGGAGGCCTCCCTCGGACCTCTCCCTCCCAGAGACCCACAGACAGGCTCAGCGAGGGTCTCCACAAAGGACGGGCTGCCCCCATGATATCGAGCACCAGAAAAACTTGGCCGCAATAAGGAAATTCTGCCCATGGCATGGCTATCTCCCACCTTCGCATTTCGACTCTCCGGCACCCTATCTGCATAACCAAGCAATCCCAAAATACAGGCGCGCTTTTACTCTCGCAAGATTGAATGTCTTGCCCTCGGCGGGACTTAGAATCCTAGAATCCTATAGCTGGAAGAGACCACCAGGGCCATCCAGTCCAACCCCCTGCCAAGCAGGAAACGCCATCCAAGCATTCCTGACAGATGGCTGTCAAGCCTCTGCTTAAAGACCTCCAAAGAAGGAGACTCCACCACACTCCTTGGCAGCAAATCCCACTGTCCAACAGCTCTTACTGTCAGGAAGTTCTTCCTAATGTTTAGGTGGAATCTTCTTTCTTGTAGTTTGAATCAATTGCCCCGTGTCCGCTTCTCTGGAGCAGCAGAAAACAACCTTTCTCCCTCCTCTAGATGACATCCTTTTATATATTTGAACATGGCTATCATATCCCCCCTTAACCTTCTCTTCTCCAGGCTAAACATACCCAGCTCCCTAAGCCGTTCCTCATAAGGGACGATTCCAACAGATTCCACACAAAACACGCTTATATCCCAAATCGGTGGCATGTGCCCTCCTGGCTTGCACTCTTTAAAAAGATTTGAGGAATGAGGTTATTGTCCACTTCGGGTCGCCCAGCCACTTGCCCAGTGTCCTTTCTCTTGGCAGATTAAGATGAAGAGGTGACAGCAAAAGTTGCAAGGTTTTTAGCTGGGGCAATCAGAATAAGGTCCACTATTTGACTATTGATTCAAAACCCTAAGAAGTATTTTATATAGCTGACTTTTTATTTCTATTCTTTGTATACTGTATAGTTGTTTTATTGCTGTGGCCGGTGGCTGACGCAAATAAAGATTCATTCATTCATTCATTCCAACCGGCTGCCCCCCAGAGCCCGGGGGTGAAGCGGCCGCCCCTTACCCGAGTCCACGACGAATCGGACGCCGTCGATGGTCACCGAGGTCTCGGCGATGTTGGTGGAAACTATGCATTTCCGGACTCCTGGGGGAGGCAAATCAAATACCTGCAAGGCAGAGGGCGTTTTACACCTCGAGGGCCCGCGGGGAACGAACCGCGTGCGCCAAGGGAGCCTCGGGGCGGGGGCACATGGGGGCAGAGCCCTCGATCACCTGGTTTTTAAAAAAGGGTCCCCCAGGCAGGCCCCCAACGCTCCCCCTCTTTCAGGGAGGCTGGGAGGGGCAGCCCCCCCCAAAAGGAAGCCCCGGCCGCACCCACCTTGTCCTGTTCGGCCACGGACAGGGTGCTGTGGAGAGGGAGAACCACCCAGCGCTGGGTGTGCGTGGCATAGGTCTGCGCCGCCTCCACGACGGCCCCGATCTCGGCCACCCCGCTGAGGAAGACGAGCAGGTCGCCCCTCTCCTCGGGGGGGTACTTGTGGTCGATGGCCTGCAGCACCCGCAGGAAGGGGCGGGGGTCCAGTCTCTCCTTGCGCCCGCTGGCAACCTCCTCGGGGCGGAGCGGCTCGTAGAGGACCTGTGCGGAGGGCAGGGGGAGAGGGGAAGCAAGCCGTGAGATGCTGCCGGCCTGGGATGGGCCTGCCTGGCCTTTCCCCAGTCAGGCAGCCGTTCCTTCCCTTCGTAGCCCATCTCCAAGGAGCTCGAAGGGGGCACGCTCCCCTCCTCGGGGAACCCCCACAACAACCACCCTGCTAGGTAGGCCACGCCAAGAGAGGCAGCGTCGCAAGGACACTCCCGGCGAGCTTGACGCCCGAATGGGGAGATCTCAGCTCAGGCCTCTGGCACTCTTAACCACGACACAACCACTACCACACAACACAAGTTTCTAGCCCTCAACGTTACAGATGTGAAGTTGGGGAAGCAGAGGGGCGGTTTCCGGAGATAGGGCACAAATTAGGAAGTTGTGGAAGGGGCAGTCAAAGGGCGAGGGTTCGAGGAGAGAGCAAAACCTCCCCCCTCCCCCGCAACACACACGAATAACTGAGAGTTGGAAGGGAACCAAGGGTCATCTAGTCCAACCCCCTGGCTATGCATGGACCTTATAAGAAACTGGAGTGAAAATTATCCTGCCTTCCTTTGTTGTCCCATCACTTCCTGAATTCCAGAGCCTCCTCCAAGGGAACCCCCCAAAAGAGGTTTGCGTCCAATGGGGGGGGGGGCAGGGCAGAAGGCAGCCTGTTCAGAGCCCCTGGTCCCCAGGAATAATAATAATAATAATAATAATAATAATAATAATAATTATACTCCGCCCATCTGACTGGGTTTCCCCAGCCACTCTGGGCAGCTCCCAACAGAATATTAAAAACATGATAAAACTTCAAATATTACAAACTTCCCTAAACAGGGCTGCCTTCAGGTGTCTTTTAAAAGTCAGATAGTTGTTTATTTCCTTGACATCTGATGGGAGGGTGCCACCACCGAGAAGGCCCTCTGCCTGGTTCCCTGTAACGTCACTTCTCACAGGCAGGGAACCGCCAGAAGACCCTCGGAGCTGGACCTCCGTGTCTGGGCTGAGCGGTGGGAGTGGAGACGCTCCTTCAGGGATACTGAGGCAAATGAGCCACAGATCCGCCCCACCCCCCAGCAGCAGCCGCAACCCCCCACCCCACCCCCCACTCCCACCCGGGCTCCCCCTCACCGTGATGGGGAAGAGCCGCCCGGGGACCTGCACCACGGGAGCCCCCCCAAAGTAGTCCGCAAAGAGGCGGATGTTGATGGTGGCCGACATGAGCACCAGCTTGAGGTCGGGGCGGGCGGGCAGGATCCTGCGCAGGACGCCCAGGAGGAAGTCGCTGTGCAGGTGGCGCTCGTGGACCTCGTCCGCAATCAGAACCCGGTAGCCGGGCAGGGAGGGGTCCCGCTGGGCCTGGCGCAGGAGAAGACCCTCCGTCAGGAAGACGATCCTCGTGGCTGGCGAGCGGGTGCTCTCAAAGCGGATCTGGTAGCCAACCTGCCGGGGGGGAGAGAGGGGGGGGTCAGCACCCAGGAAGGCCAGAGTGAGGGAGGAGCCTGGTCTAGGGGCACACAAGACCCCCAGGGGCTCGCCAGCTCAACAGGCAAAGCCGGTTTCAACAACCTCGTCAGCCCATGAGCAGGGCTGGATCAGGCCAATGCTCACCTCACCCAGCACCCTTTCCTCACCAGGCACCCCCTCCGGGAAACCCACAAGCAGGATGCGAAAGGAAAAACAACACCCTCCCCTCCTGCCGTTTCCAGAAGCATTGGTGCCTCTGACAGTAGGCACTCTGCACATGCTCCTGGGCCCTCCTGCTCCCCAGCTCCCAGTGTCAGAAACTCAGGTATGTAAGCTAGGTGCCAAATGGCTTCGTGGACCAAGGTTGCGGTCGCCAAAACGGAATGCCTAGTTTCCCTTTGGGGGCGAGACGGCTCTCAAGTCTTAATTTTCAAATGGTGGACTGACTGCGACGGAGTCCCAGCGAAGCGTCTGGCCGGTTCAGAATACAACCTTGAGGCGGGTGAAGAGCTTTGAGAACTTGAAGAAGGGAAGTCCCTTGATCCAGGGACAGTCCCCACGTACAAGGTGGGACCGGAAAGTTCGGTGAATGGTCACAGGAACCGGACCGCCAGAAATATTCGAACGTACAATCGGCATCGGAAACCCACAAAATGCTCACAATTGTGTAGGGAGATGAAGCTGCAACTCGAAAGTCGGTGTGCGAGTGGGTTAAGCGTTTCCGGGAAGAGCGGCAAACCATCGAAGGTGACCCTCGGCCTGGCAGACCGTTGGCGAGCAGAACGGCGGGGAAATGTCGACAGAGTTCGTGAGTAATAATAATAATAATAATAATAATTTATTTGCACCCTGCCCATCTGGCTGGGTCTCCCCAGCCACTCTGGGCGGCTTCCATCAAATATTAAAATACATTTAAAACATCACAGTTTAAAAACTTCCCTATTGATGCGGGAACGGCGTTTGTCCGTCCGAATGGTGGCGGAAGAATTGCATATTCCGCGTGAAATCGTTCCCGAGGTTCCTGAGTTGTCCCACCCTCCATGTTCTCCCGATTTCGCCCCACCGGATTTCTTTCTTCTTCCAAAAACGCAATCTGCACTGAAAGGGCACAGATTTCCCAACACTTCACACGTCCAAGCTGCTGAGATGAGGGAACCGAAAGCAGTACGGAAAGAGGACCTCTCCATAGGTTTCCAACAGTTCTACAAATGTTGTCAATGGTGCATTGTATCAGAGAGGGGATGTATGTTTGAATATTCATATATATCGTATATTTCTTGCTGTCTGATTTCTGTGACCATTCACCGAACTTTCCGGTCCCACCTTGCATATTGGCCTCTTCCGCCCAGTGGGTTGGGGGAAGCAAAGTCAAGCGACAACCTGTTCCAGGTAGGTAGCCGTGTTGGTCTGCCATAGTCAAAACAAAATAAAATAAAAAATTCCTTCCAGTAGCACCTTAGAGACCAACTAAGCTTGTTCTTGGTATGAGCTTTCATGTGCATGCACACTTCTTCAGATACCAACATTGTTCACTGCTCCTGCTCAGGTCGCACAGAAAAAGTGTTTTGGTTCAGTGCACTCTGCACATGCTCCTGGGTCCTCATGCTCCCCAGCTCCAGCCCTCTTCCAGGAGCCCACCTGAAACCCACTGGACGTGATGCAGTAGAGGAAAGGGCGCTCTGCCCATGCTCAGGAGCCCCCCGGCTCACCTGGTCGCCGTACTGCTGGAGGCTCTCGTAGGCCACCCTCTGGGCCAGGGCCACACAGGCCAGGCGCCGGGGCTGCGTGCACGCCACGTGGCTGTAGCCAGCGGCCAGCAGGTACTGGGGCACCTGCGTGGACTTGCCGCAGCCCGTGTCTCCGGCCACCACCACCACCTGGCCGCTCGCCACGGCCGCCAGCAGACGCTCCCGGTAGCGCGCGATGGGCAGGGCGGCGCGCTCCCGCTGCAGCCGCGCCAGGCGGGAGAAGCTCTGCTTCTGGCCGAAGTCCCAGAAGTGCGCGAGGGCCGCGCGGAGCTCCCGCAGGCGCTCGGGGGCCATGCCCGAAACCTCCTGGCGCGGCACCCGCAGGTTGGTGCGCAGCCGGGGGTCGTAGGGTCGCGGGGGTCCCGTCGTCACCCTGGCTCCTTCCAGAGGCTCCTTTGCACCGGGGAAGCGCCGCCGCAGCCGCTCGAAGAAGCTCCAGAACTGGGCACGCTCATCGCCGCTCGCGCGGGGCAGGTATAGCTCCTCCAAGCGGGCGCGCAGGGCCGGGCAGCCCCAGTGCCCCTCGGGGGGCTCCGACGACATCCTGGGCCTCTTCTCGCAGGCGCCCGGGAGGATGAACCTGGAATAATAATAATATTTTCTTTATTCACACCCTGCCCATCTGGCTGGGTTTCCCCAGCCGCTCTGGGCGGCTTCCAGCAAAATATAAAAATACAATAATTTATCAAAGATTAAAAGCTTCCCTAAACAGGGCTGCCTAGAAGGGGCGGGAAGCGGCGGGGTCGTGAGAACCGACGGACACGCAGCCGGGAAAACCCCCGACGCCTCCCGCTCCCCTCCCCGAGGGCCACCCAGCGGCCGGAGACCCTTCCCCGGGTCCTTCCTGCCCGCAGCCCCGCATTCCCACGTTCACTTTGCACGCGTCTTCCTTGCCTTGGCGCGCCGAGGATGGCAGGCTGGCGGCTGAGCATGCGCAGTTGCTCGCCGCGGGCGAGCATGCGCGTCGCGGGCCGCCGACGCTCCCGACGCGCGTCATGCCCGCCTCCCGTAACCTATAGATCTAGAAGCCGTGCAGAGGTGCGCGCGCGCGGCCAACTGCCGGGCTCCTTTGGAGACTTCGTGGGCGCTTTGCTCGCGGTCTCTGCTCGGTGCAGACGAGACGGGCGCTGTGCACGTGCACCCCACGGCTAGGTTGGGGCTGGGGGCTTTGAGCAGAGAGGCTTCTGTCCAACGGAGCCCCGTTTCACCGCGCCTGAGGCTCAAACCTCGGGGCGGCGGGGTGAGGAAGAGACTGGGCGGAGAGAGATGCGACGGGGCGGGCAAGGAGTCTCGCAGGAAGCCCGGACCACCGAAGCCTGCTTTCCCGGCGTCGGGTGCCAAAAAGGGCCAACTGGGGAGAATCGCCTGCATTTCCCTTTTGGGGAATCCACGGACCGCCCTGCTGCAGGAGTGTCCTCAAAGACCGTCCCTAGATGGCAATCAAGAAGCTACAGTTAGAACTGGATATATGGAAGAACTGATTGGTTCAAAATTGGGAAAGGAGTACGACAAGGCTGTCTATTGTCTCCCTGCTTATTTAACTTATATGCAGAATTCATCATGTGAAAGGCTGGACTGGATGAATCCCAAACCGGAATTAAGATTGCCGGAAGAAATATCAACAACCTCAGATATGCTGATGATACTGATTGCAGAAAGTGAGGAGGAATTAAAGAACCTTTTAATGAGGGTGAAAGAGGAGAGCGCAAAATAGGGTCTGAAGCTCAACATCAAAAAAACGAAGATCATGGCCACTGGTCCCATCACCTCCTGGCAAATAGAAGGGAAGAAATGGATCTTGGGTTCCATGATCACTGCAGATGGTGACAGCAGTCACGAAATTAGAAGACGCCTGCTTCTTGGGAGAAAAGCAATGACAAACCTAGACAGCATCTTAAAAAGCAAAGACATCACCTTGCCGACAAAGGTCCGTATAGTTAAAGCTATGGTTTTCCCAGTAGTAATGTACGGAAGTGAGAGCTGGACCATCAAGAAGGCTGATCGCCGAAGAATTGATGCTTTTGAATTATGGTGCTGGAGGACTCTTGAGAGTCCAATGGACTGCAGGAAGATCAAACCTATCCATTCTCAAAGAAATCAGCCCTGAGTGCTCACTAGAAGGACAGATCCTGAAGTTGAGGCTCCAGTACTTTGGCCACCTCATGAGAAGAGAAGACTCCCTGGAAAAGACCCTGATGTTGGGAAAGATGGAGGGCACAAGGAGAAGGGGACGACACAGGATGAGATGGTTGGACAGTGTTCTTGAAGCTACTAGCATGAGTTTGGCCAAACTGCAGGAGGCAGTGGAGGATAGGCGTGCCTGGCGTGCTCTGGTCCATGGGGTCACGAAGAGTCGGACATGACTGAACGACTGAACAACAACAACAAGATGGCAATATGAGCAACGGCCCACCCTGCGGGGCTGTTGTAGGCAGTGCCGGATTTACATATCAGCTCTAGCCCTGGGCCCCAATCTCGGGGGGGTGGGGGCAAAAAAATTAAAGAAAACAAAACTGGATGTACATTTCCAAAATATAAGATAAAAAAACAAATAAAATAAAACCTACCTCCAGCAACAGTGTTTTGCGTTGTGTAGGCTCCTATGATGTACATATTTTGGGATGTGCAAATGGCTTTAGATACCTATTAGGTCCATAAATTACCATATGGCATATATTCCACACACAAAACAGCAACCCTTTGTTTCTGACAAAGGACGGCTGGACATATAAAAGGCCCCAATACCTTCAGGAGCTGAGGGCCTCATCAAACCTAAATGCGGCCCTGGTTGTGGGAATGTTGTGAACAGTTGGAAAGGATATATTGATTAAATATTATCCTTCCTCACTCATGTTTGTGAGTCAGCAGCAGGGCGGCATTCCCCAATATATAGCAGGAAGCTAGTGGGTAGATTCGTTTGAATCTCTTTGCTTGAGCAACCCAGTCTGGCTTTGTTCAGATTGGAGTCTATTCCTGGTAATTTCCCCTTTTATCCCTCCTAAAGAGAATGAAGGCACAACAATCTTCTTTAAAAAGTAATAAGAAGTTTACTCACATTCAGTTCACAGTAGGTTCCCTGAAGGCAGGCTTCAGCTTGTAGTTACAGAAGAGAGTTTGAGTTCATCCCATGTGGGGATTGAGCCCATGTGCTGCTGGCTGAGAGCCAGCAGACAGCAAAATACACCAGTATCAGAATGAAATGATGGAGGAGGAGGAGGAGGAGGAGGAGAACAAGGAGGAGGAGGAGGAAGAGCAGGAGGAGGATAAGGAGAACAAGAAGAAGGAGGAGGAGGAGGAGGAGAACAAGGAGGAGGAGGAGAAGGAGGAGGAGGAGGAAGAGGAAGGAGGAGGAAAAGGAGAAGGAGAACAAGGAGGAGGAGGAGGAGAACAAGGAGGAGGAGGAGGAGAACAAGAAGGAGGAGGAGGAGGAGGAGGAGGAGGAGGAGGAAAACAAGGAGGAGGAAAAGGAGAAGGAGAACAAGGAGGAGGAGGAGAACAAGAAGGAGGAGGAGGGGGAGAACAAGAAGGACGAGGAGGAGGAGGAGGAGGAGAACAAGAAGGAGGAGGAGAACAAGAAGGAGGAGGAGGAGAACAAGAAGGAGGAGGAGGAGAACAAGGAGGAGGAGGAGGAGGAGGAGGAGGAGGAAGGAGGAGGAAAAGGAGAAGGAGAACAAGGAGGAGGAGGAGGAGGAGGAGAAGGAGGAGGAAGAGGAAGGAGGAGGAAAAGGAGAAGGAGAACAAGGAGGAGGAGAACAAGAAGGAGGAGGAGAACAAGGAGGAGGAGAACAAGGAGGAGGAGGAGGAGAACAAGAAGGAGGAGGAGAACAAGGAGGAGGAGGAGGAGGAGGAGGAGGAGGAGATCAAGAAGGAGGAGGAGATCAAGAAGGAGGAGGAGAACAAGAAGGAGGAGGAGGAGGAGAAAAAGAAGAAGAAGAAGGGCAACAAGGGAAGATAGCTGCGTGACCCAGAGACAGAGCTAGCTGCTCCAGCATCCTCACTATTGTGAGGAAAGATAATATTTAATCAATATATCCTCTCCTCCTGTCAACAACATTCCCACAGAAAGGGTGACCCCTGGCTCTTTCTGACCAAGGGGACGCCAGAGCCAGTTCCCCAGGTCCCTCACCTTTCTCAGGTGGGCACCTGCAGCCCCTATTTTGCATGGGAAGAGGACAGCTGAACTCTCCCCACCGGGGGGGGGGGCGACAGGCTTCATAAGAACTGCTGCTGCTGCTGCTGCTGTCCTGCAAGGACTGGGGTACATGGGGGGAAGTTTTGTCGGGGGGGGGGGGTTGCTTTTATGGATACTAATTTTTGTATCTTTATTTTTATGTAGAAATTGTTCAGTTTGGTTATGTAGTCTTTGATGTGTTTTATTTATTTTTATGACTAGTTTTCTGTGTTCGTAACTGTGTAAATCTTTTCAGATTGTAATCCGCCTTGGACATTGTTTAAACTGTGGAAAGGCAGCATGGGACTAGTGGGGGCAGGGGCGTAGCAGGGGGGCGTAGGGGGCGGACCGCCCTACGTTCCATAATGGAGGGGGTGACAAATGATCAAGGAACAATTACTGCCCTACTAGGGCGGTTCATAAAAAACTTTTTTAAAAAAAATGCCTGCTCCGAAGGTCTTACCTTACTATACTAGGGATTATATAGCTATATATGAAATTTCATGCATATCGGTTGATATCTTGACCCTCCTCCACCAAAATAGCTGTTTACTTGGCTGTTTTCCTATGTCATGAAGGCTGAAATTTCCGTTCAGTGGAGCACTGTTGGGCTTTTGGTTTTAACTGGAAAAAGCCTCAAAACCAGTTTAGCACTTGGCTTGGTGTCCAGCTACGCTTCCTCTGCGTTTTCCTGCTTCTCCGGTGCTTTTGCAGAGTTTTTTCAAACTTCTTACTTCTTCTTCTTGCGCAACGGTATGTGTGCCTTTCGTGCCGGCAAATAAACTCCCACGACGTCTGGGTTGATTAAAGCAAGCAAGCTTTAATTACAAGCATATAAATCACGGACACTCTCCCGGAGACTCGGACGACATCTCCGCTCCGGTTCAGTCAAAAGTGAAAGTAAGACTGAACAAAAACAGTGCGTCACATCAATCACATAGGCATTCACATACAGCAGATACCCCTGATGTTGTGACATCTTCCCTGTGGGAGGGGTGTACTGTTGAGCTTCTTTAACCCTGAAAGCTCCAAACCTCACAAGCACTTACTGTTCCCAACCCTAACCCTGTGGAAAGCCATCTAATTAGACTTTAATTTGATTTTGAGATGTTTTTAGGAGGTAATTTAATTCTTGTTTGGTTTTATACCAATGTTATGTATCCGATGTTAGCCACCCTGAGCCCGACTTCGGCCGGGGAGGGCGGGATATAAATAAAAGTTGTTTTTTTTTATTACCGGTACTTGTTATTATGAGAGCCAGTGTGGTGTAGTGGTTAAGAGCGGTAGACTCGTAATCTGGGGAACCGGGTTCGTGTCTCCGCTCCTCCACATGCAGCTGCTGGGTGACCTTGGGCTAGTCACACTTCTCTGAAGTCTCTCAGCCCCACTCACCCCACAGAGTGTTTGTTGTGGGGGAGGAAGGGAAAGGAGAATGTGAGCCGCTTGGAGACTCCTTTGGGTAGTGATAAAGCAGGATATCAAATCCAAACTCTTCCTCTTCTTCTTCTTCTTCTTCTTCCTTTGTAAGAAAATATGAAATAACGTAAAACCATTTTTGCGGGGGGGGGTCAATGGGGGGGGTGACAATAAATTTTCCGCACCGGGTACCACCTGACCTTCCTACGCCTCTGGAGATCAGGGCTTTCCTCCCCCTGGGGAAGGAAGTTTGGGTGACTTAATGCGCACGGATAGAGTGAAGTCTCCATTTCCTGCCAGAACAGCAAAAGAAGAAAATAGATTCTCCTGCCTCATCAAAACAGGCCTCTGAGAAAGAGGAAGTGTTCTGTGGTGACGTGACCTCTCGGCTGAACTTCTCCACACCAGAAACGACATCCCACACCCAAACCAGTTGCACTCCCCTAAATCCACCTCTGATCAGAGGAAGCAATGCATCTGAGCCCCAGTTGCTGTTGAGACCGCAGGAGGGGTTAGATCCTGCTTGCAGGTTTCCCTAGAAGGGGCCTCTGGTCTGCCGCTATGAGAACAGGAGGTTGGACTAGATGGGTCCCAGTCCTGACCTTGCAGGCTCTCCTCCTGTTCTTCTGCAGAGCGAGGGGCGTGAGGAACCTGCCTTTGTCACGGGAACCTTGGTCCAACTCAGGGGATGTGGGCCCCACGAGGCCCCCAGAGACACCTTGCCTGCCCCACTCTGACCCTCGTGCTACCCAACATGACCCCAGGCATCCTGACTTGGACTGGAGAAGAAGAGTGAGGCAAGAATGCCTGGCCAACTCCGGGGAAAGAGCCTCGAAAGAAAGTAAGATTGTCCTCCCATAAACACAGTTTTAACAGTGAGTCCGTAAGTGACTGTGGAGGCCAATTCTGGATCCACACGTCCTTCCACAGAGGGGACATTGGTTTCCGGGCAGGAGTTGATCACGGTGGGGGTTTGCCAAGCGTGCCTTCCTCTTATCGCGTTTCTCCCTTGCGTCCTGAGTTCGAGTGTCTTCCAAGCCCAGGACACCTTGGGTCAAGGCTGTTCTCCAACTGGAGCCCTCGCAGGCCAGGGTTTCCCAGTTGTCGGTGTTTATCCTACATTTGTAAAGATTTGCCTTGAGACAGTCTTTAAACCTCTTTTGTTGACCACCAGCATTACGCTTTCCATTTATAAGTTCGGAATAGAGTAGTTGCTTTGATATCGTTTGTATGTTTCATTTAGTCCTATCTGTTTATTGTTTTACAACTGAATTACATTTAAAAAACTGCCAACTCACATAAGATTGTCATTTTCTTTGCTGAAACCTTTTATTAAGAATTAATAAATATTGGATTTTCTGCGAAAGAATTCATTACAAGGTGAAGTGTGTGAGGAATTGAAGGGGGGGTGTTGAGGAGAGGCAGAAAGAAGAGCCAATTTGTCCGCGGCTGGGGGGGGCGCAATCTGGGTGGTTCCGACTGGGGCGCAAGATCACCTAGCTTGCTATTGGCTCTGCTTTGTGCCCTTAAAGAAACTCTGTGCATCGTGAGTGTCGGCTAAGTGCTGGATCTCATGAGCTTATTTTACCCACCAGGTGTTCTTTAGTTCTCTGGTTCTTATTTGAAACTCACTCAGCCTTAGCCTTGGCATAGGTTTTTTTCTTAGCGGCCCCACTCTGACCCTCTTGCTACCTGACATGACTCCAGGCATCCTGACTTGGACTGGAGAAGAAGAGTGAGGCAGGAATGCCTGGCCAACTCCGGGGAAAGAGCCTCGAAGAGAGGCAGCGGTGGTGCAGTGGTTAGAGGGTCGGATTGTGATCTGGGAGAGACGAGGGTTCAAACCCACCAACTTGGCCATGAAGCTCCCACTGGCTGACCTGGGGGCCAGTCCATGTCTTCTCTCAGCCTAACACAACTTGCAAGGTTGTTGTGGGGATTAAAGGAGGAGAGGGTGGGACCATGCGGGCCACCTTGAGCTCATGGACAGAAATAAACAAGAAGAGCTCTCACCTGAGCTTCGTCGTGAGCAAAGCTCATCGTCTGTCTCGAGGTGAATTTCTCCCAATTATATATCCGCAGGGATAGTCAGTGGGCAGGGGATGCACAGACAGGCAAGGGGGGGCAAAAGATGAGACATGGGGGAGGGACACACAGTAGAGAAAAGTCAAGTACAACACTTCCTGTTTGCCAGGAGTGGACACACAGGGGGGTGTTACTCCACAGCCAGGAGGACAAGTTCCTGTCCCACCTGGTCTGGAGCATCCTCCCCCTCCCTGCGTGTGACCAGGTAGGTGGGCGTGACCCTGGGAGACTCCATAAAAGGGCTGGTCATGCAGCTAGCTTCCCTTCTTCTTTATTTTATTCCATCCTGATGTATTTAGCTGTCTGCTGGCTCTCAGCCAGCAGCACATGGGCTCCATCCCCACATGGGATAGACTCACTCTCTCTTCTGTAACTACAAGCTAACGTATTCCTTCAGGGAACCAACTGTGAAATGAATGTGAGTAAACCTCTTATCATTACTTTTAAAGAAGACTCGTGTCTTTATTCTTTTTAAGAGGGAACAAAGGGGATTTACCAGGAACAAACCCAATCTGCACAAACCAGATTAGACTGCTTAAGTAAAGAGATTCAAGCGAATCTACCAACTAGCTTCCTGCAATATAAAGGGGAATATACTCTGCTACTGACTCACTAGCGTGAGTGAGGAAGCATAGGCTACTATTAAATCAATATATCCTCTCCTACTATCCACAACATTCCCACAAAAATAAATGGTTTCCTCTGGGCATCTGTGGGCAAACTGGGGGGGGGGGGATCAAAGGGGTTGTGCCTCCCGTCCCTTAGAGTTACCCAGTCCGAACACACACACACACACACACACACACGTCTTGACAGGTTTTCGCACATCACTTATTATGGCTCCTTTGGTTCCCTCTTTTTGTAATTTTCTCGATCTCTTCACGCATAGTTGAGCAAGTTTTGAACTATGGAAAAACAGCTCACAAATAAAGGAGGAGCTTGGCTTGGTAAATCTATTGCAGTTATTTTATTTCACAATGCGCATGCATGGCTTGATTGTTTCTTTAAAAAACGCATCAAAGCAGTTTACACAAAGATAAGAAAACTGAGGGAAAAATATACAACAGTGCTTTAAAACATACAAAAGTTAAAATACTCCAACATGTTAAAATCCACCTCGACGCTCTACGCTTCTGGGTCGGCTTGTCTGACCAGAATGTTTTTCGAAGGCGCGGAAAGGAGCGCAGGAAAGGCCGTCTGCTTGACGTCAATGGGCAAGGAGTTCCCCAGTGAAGGGGGGGGGTGCAAATGGTCTCAGGGGTCTAGGAGCCTGCAGAGACTGCTGGGGCGGGGCTGGCCCCCTCCCAGAGCTAAGCAAGTAAGAGGAGGGGCGTTGCGCAGACAGAGTGCCCCAGCAGGGTCTCCTTTGAGGTGGCGCCCTCCTCACACGACGGTGCTGGCGCTGCGGTCGCTGGGGTCGCTGCGGTCCTCCGTGGTGGTGGCGGCGGCGCACGTGTCCTGCGTCCCCACGTGGCCGTCGGCGAAGGAGTGTCCGAGCGCGGACTCCTCGCTGAAGACGTTGCGCAGGAGCGCCTTGACGGAGCGGCGCACCTTGCTCTGGAAGTCGTGGCCGGCGAGGACGTAGATGACCGGGTTGATGCAGCTGTTGACGTAGGCCAAGCTGACGATCAGAGGGTCCGCCTTGTTGACCGAGCGGGCGAGCGAGGATTCCCGGGGCTCGGAGGCCAGGATGAGGCCGGCCACGTGGTAGGGCCCCCAGCAGACGAAGAAGCCCACCACCACCACCAGGACCACCTTGAGGGTCTTCTGCGAGCGCCGCCCGAAGCGGGAGCTGCGCACCCGGCACAGGAGCAGCCCGTAGCACACGCTGGTGACCGCCAGCGGGAGCAGGAAGGCCAGAGCGAAGCGCGTGAAAGCCACGGAGACCTCGGCCACGCGGGGATCCCCGGGGAAAGCGGCGTAGCTGGTGCTGCACGTGCTCTTGCCGTAATACGTGTAGGTGCCCCGGGAGAAGAAGGTGGGCGCGGTGAGCGCCAGCGCCAGCAGCCACGCCAGGGCGCACGATCCCCAGGCCAGGCGCACCGAGCGGTGGTTCTGGCACCAGACGGGCCGCAGCACCAGGCAGCAGCGGTCGACGCTGATGAGGACCAGCAGGTTGATGCTGGCGAACATGTTGAGGATGGTGAGCGACGGGAAGAGCTTGCAGGCGAAGTCGCCCAGCGCCCAGCGGTGGTCGGAGGCGAGCGGCGCGGCCAGGAAGGGCAGCGCCAGGCAGCAGAGCAGGTCGGCCACGGCCAGGTTGAGGAACCAGGTGGTGTTGACGGTGCGCCGCATCTGGAAGCCCACCACCCAGACCACGGCGCCGTTACCCAGCACGCCCACCACGAAGACCAGCGCGTAGACGCTCAGCGCCACCCACAGCAGGGGGCTCAGGCCGGGCTCCTCGAACTCCAGAGGGCCCGAGTCGGAGGGGTCCGGGTCGGAACCGTTGTACTCCGAGTAGAAGTCGCTGAAGTCGTCGGCCATCGCTGAGCCGCGGGGAGTCCTGCAGGGGGCAGACAGACAGGAGGGAGAGAGGAGTCAGGGCCAGAGGTGGCTCTTGCAAATCACGGAACTGTAGAACTGAAAGGGACTCCCAGCGGCCATCCAGTCCAACCCCCTACAATGCAGGAATCGCAGCTGAAGAACCACAGAATCGTAGATTTGGGGATCCAAGTGTCATCTAGTCGGGCCCCAAGCAATGCACTTGCGGTGCTCATATCCACAAGGTTGGCGCTGAACTCAAATGTGTCCGTCCCCCCCCCCTCCAGCCTGGTCCAAAGGAGGGGGGAAGGGGAACGGATGGGGGGAAACGACACCGCGGAGGAGCCCTAACCCGTTTTGACTCCGCGGTCTTATTCTCTGGCAAATTCTGATACGAAGTTGATTTAAGCTGCTTCAGGGCAGGCATTTAAGGCTGGTTTCTTCCGGGACCGCTGGGCTCCTATAATTCAAGAATTGCTTCCAGTCTCCAGACTCTGGAGGGGAAATGCTCCGGGATTCAGAGCATCCTCGGTCCACCCCTGGAGCGTCTGTCTGTCCGGGTATGAGCAGCGAGAGAGACCCCCCCCCCACCCGACCCCCGTTGCCTTTTGCCCGCAAACAAGACATGCCGCCCGCAAATGATGTCCTATAGAGGAGGGAGAAAGGTTGTTTTCTGCTGCTCCAGAGAAGCGGACACGGGGCAATGGATTCAAACTACAAGAAAGAAGATTCCACCTAAATATTAGGAAGAACTTCCTGACAGTAAGAGCTGTTCGACAGTGGGATTTGCTGCCAAGGAGTGTGGTGGAGTCTCCTTCTTTGGAGGTCTTTAAGCAGAGGCTTGACAGCCATCTGTCAGGAATGCTTTGATGGTGTTTCCTGCTTGGCAGGGGGTTGGACTGGATGGCCCTTGGGGTCTCTTCCAACTCTAGGATTCTAGGATTCTAAGTCTTCCCTGCCAAGACAACGCCCGGTGCTGCCTCCTTCATCCCAGCCCAAGCCCCGCATCCTCGCCCTCCAGCCCCGCTTTGCCCGCCCCGAATGTCGCTTCCCACCAGCTGGCCGGAGGAGGAAAGAAGGAACGAGGGGCGATTTTGCCCCTGTCTGGAGGCCCCTCCTCAGAAACGTCAAGTGCTGCGGGGGGAGCAGCAGCGTTTCAGGGCCTGGGATTTTATAGACATAGTCCTCAGCTGGAAAAGCCGCGGGCACTTGAGAGAATCCTCCGTCCGGGCTGCACAGAAAAACGGGCAGCCAAAGTTCCTGGAATGAGGCGCGGCTTCTTTGGAAAGAAGGCTGTGAGTGGAGCTGCTTGAGACCAGGAGAGGTCGCCCAGAAGGGGGGACGGAGAGGGTGGGGGTCCCGAGGGCGTCTAGGGGCGACCAATGATGCCAAGCGCAGGCTGGGGAGGCGCCAGTGTGGTGTAGTGGTTAAGAGCAGTGGACTCGTAATCCGGTGAACCGGGTTCGCGTCTCCGCTCCTCCACATGCAGCTGCTGGCTGACCTTGGGCCAGTCACACTTCTCGGAAGTCTCTCAGCCCCACTCACCTCACAGAGGAAGGGAAAGGAGAATGTGAGCCGCTTGGAGACTCCTTCGGGTAGTGAAAAGCGGGATATCAAATCCAAACTCTTCTTCTTCTTCCTCTTCGAATCCCTCTCGCATTTTCCCCTCAAGGAGCTCCAGCTGGCAGACGCGTTTCTTCTCCTCCCAGTTAATGCCCACGACAACCCTGCCAGGTAGGCTAACCCTAACCCTAACCAAATAAACAGGGCTACGAGGAATTCAGCCTCAGTGTCACAACTTCCACTCTTCCTCCGAGCTTCCTTCCTCCGCCCTCTTCCCGGGCTTCTTCCCCTTTTGCCCCCCCCTCTCCTCTGCCAGCCCCCCAACCCAGCCGGGCCCTGCTGGCCTCCGCCTGTTCCCACGCGCCATAGATCCTGCAAGGCGCTCCCATCACCGAAGAGCAGGTGGGGAGGGGGCAGAGAATCGGAGCGCGGGGAGGGGGGGCGGCAGGGGGGAGAAGTCGCGTTGTCCGGGTGCATTATTGCCTAATCTGTTCTTGCAGCAGAAGCAGAATCGTGTAACCTGGCGGCAGGCAGAGAAGAGAGCAGGGTCGGCCCCGGGGCTTTGGCAGCCTACTTGATTGGGGGGGGGGGGCAACCTGGGACACTGCAATTGTGGCACGCCTGCAGCTCCTTTCATCTTCATCGTCATCACCCCCTGCAGGGCCCCATTCCTCCCAAGAAACCCCCCTCCCAAAGGCATCAAATATAAAGGGAATGAGAAGCACCCAGACCCCGTTAGGGATGGGGAGGGAGGGGCAGCGGTTCCCCCCCCCCCAGTATTGCGATACAACCTGTTTTGGGGGGTTCACTAGGGTGGGGGGGGCAGCAGCAGCTCCTCGCTTGACAGGGGAGCGCATCGCGAACTATCAGGAGCCAAATCACTCCTTTTTGGGGGGGGGAATAGCTTCAGGTGCAAAAATAGAGCGGGGTGCAGCAGCGGGAGCCCCTTCCCTAAACACGCCTCTCCCAGCTCCCCGCAACGGGAAACTGCCACCTCTGCCCTCTGCTTGTGCTCAGGAACCCTTCGCCAGCACGGCACAGATCCGAGGCAGCTCTCCCTGCTTCCCTTTGGGGTGACCTGCCGGCCCCCAGACAAGGAGACAGGATTGTGGGGGGGGGCGCTCTCTCTCACACACTCACCCTGCGGAGCAAGAACCAGGCAGCCGCTCCCTCGCCTCTGCTTTTGGGGCGGCTGCTGACCGGCTCCCTCCTCGTTTATACCGCTAGAAAGAGGAAGTCGGGGCCCGGGCTTAGGAAATTTGCTAAATTTCACTCGCTGCCTCAGTTTTTCTCCCTAACGAGCCATCAGACGACGCCCGGTCGCTGCGCCTCCATCTGCTGTCCCGGCGACAGTCCTCGCTCCGGATCTTTTTAGGGACTTCTTGGGGGGGGGGGAGATGGAGGTACCCTTGGGGGGCGGTGGAATTACCTGGGGGTGGGGACGCTAAGAGGCCTGCGGGCGCCACGGGGCGCAGGAAGTGGCAGCAATTCTCCGAAAAGAGCGCCTTCGAAAAGCTGCTCTCACAAGCTTCTCTCTTCCGCTACATGATTCTCATCAAAGTTTCAATTGATGGGGAAGGGTCTGCAAACCAAGTCTTATGAGCAAAGGTTGAGGGAGCTGGGGATGTTTAGCTTGGGAAAGGGGGGGGGGCAAAGAGGAGAAATGATAGCCGCCTTCAAATATTCCAAGGGCTGTTAGATGGAAGAGGAAGCAAGCTCGTTTTCTCCTGCTCCGGAGGGTAGGACTCGAACCCATGTCTTCAAGTTACAAGGACTCAACATCAGGAAGAACTTTTTGAAGGGAAGAGCCCTTGGAGAGTGAAACAGAAGCGGTGGCCTCTCCTTCCTTGGAGGTTTTGGATGGCCATCTGTCAAGCGTGCTTCAGCTGAGATTCCTGCATCGCAGGGGGGTGGACTAGAGGACTCTTGGGGTCCCTTCCAACTCTACAGTTCTATGAATTAATTGTTGCTGTTTGGACTTCTACTGTGCCATTATCTCGCTTAGTGGGTCAGGGGGCTTGGAGGGATCGCCCACCCGCAGCAGCCAAGGAAGAACCTCCACGCTCAGATCCACTCTACCACTGGAAAGCAGTTAAAGGGGGAGGGAGGGCAAGTTGCCTCCAGACCCAGAAGCTGGGTTGCCTTCCTACAGGCACCTTCCAGCCCCTCTACCCGGGAAAATAGGGGGCTGGACCTTGCAGCCTTCGTATGTCCATAGCCATACTTGGGGAAATTCTGACCCTACATTTTCCTGCCCAAGAGATGCAGTCCAAACTATTTTTTAAAAATGACACACTGAATCCAGCCCATGGCATCCAGGGACACCCCCACCCCACCCCCTGGAGAGGAAGACCCCTCCCCCTGAGAACCCCCCCCCCAACCCAGATTCACTCTAGCAAGGGAGGACAAGGCAAGCAGTCAGGGGAAAGGCTTTATTGACAGGAAACCCTTTCATTTCCACATGATATGGGGCAGCCCCACAGACAGCCCTCACCCCAGCAGAGGGGGCAGCCCCTCCCTACACAAGGAGCTGCTACCCCCCTGCCAGGCTGGGGGCCCTGCTCTCCCCACCCTCAGAGCCCCCCAATCCTGGAAATGGCATAAAGAGCGATGCACAGAGGGGGGACGATGATGACAGGGACTGCAAGGGGTGCAAAGCAAAGTCCCCCCCCCTTGAAAAATGTGCCTCATCTGGCAGGGGTCAGCAACAGCCTCACATGCAGCTGGGGGGGGCACTTTCCCCACCTGCCAGGTGACTTGCGTGAACAGGAGCAAAAGGCATTGGTGCAGGGCGGGGGGGGCTGGCATCCCCCCCACTCGTTGTATTGGAGGCTGTGCAAGGGAGTGGTCCAAGCAGGCAGAGTATGAGGGGGGGTGCAGACCCCACCCCCTCCATGGAGGAAGCTGCTCTGGCTCCGAACTCTCAGGACTTCCCCCACAACCTGAGAGCGACAGGTAATGTTCTCCTGGGCCTCAGGCCTCCTCCATCTGCTCCTGGGGGGACGGGAGGGAGAGAGAGTCAGTCACAAGAAGGTGGGGAGGACAGGCCCCGCCCGACACCCTCCCCGACATGCGCACACACACACCTGGGCGCAGGTGAGCCAGGCAGAGAAGGGACGGGCCAGTGGAGATGAAGCGACACATTTTTTTAAAAAACCACAGCACCCCATTTGGTGTTTCTTAACCCTTGCCTTGAAATTCAACACGCTTTTTAGTCTCGCTGGGAGTTCGTGCTTTTGTTTTGATTTGGGACGGGCCCAAAATAAGTGAATAATGAAATTATCATGATACGAGAGCCTTCTTCAAATATCTGAAAGGCTGAAAATGGAGCAAGCCTGTTTCCTGCTGCTCCAGAAGGGAGAAATCGAACCCATGGCTTCCAATTGCAAGGAGGGAGATTCCGACTGAATATCAGGAAGAGAACATTCTGAGAGTGGGAGGCATCCGAGAGGAGAAGGGGCTCCCTTGGAAGCCGGGGGGGGGGGCTCTCCTTCCCTGGAGGTGTTTAAGCAGAGCTCGGACAGCCACCTGCCAGGGATTATTTCACTGCGGTTGGGGTTGGGCAAGATGGGCTTTGGGTGCCTGCAATTCTACGAACCGGATATCAAGAGCCATTGAAGGCTCTCGATCCCCTGTGGGAGGGGAAGGTCTTTGTGGAAAAATTCTGAAGAGCAAACACTGCCCTCTGCTCTTGCCAAAACGAAACACTCTTGGAAATCAGGTGCAAGGAAGGTGTGGGAGGGAGAGACAATGGCCACTTCCTCTTCCCAGGTAAAAAAGTATTATCATTAATTCTGTTGGGAGCCACCCAGAGTGGTTGGAGAAACCCAGCCAGATGGGTGGGGTATAAATAATAAATTTATTATTATTATTTATTATTATTCTCCTGCAGGCTAATAAAGATGACCTGAATGGGCTTGCCTTGCAGTGCCCTGCTTTCCCAGCAGAGGGCAGCATCCCCATTTCAACAGGCCAACTGCACAGCTGAAGAAACATGGAATTGCAGGGCTGGGTGGGACACTGGGGGGTCATCCAGCCCAACCCCCAAAATGCAGGAGTTCCTTTGCTCTCTGCCCCCACCCCAGAAACTCCTACTGGAGGGGGTCTCCCCTCTGCCACAGCCCATGCATCAAGCCAGCTGGCAATTCCTGAGACAGCGAACGTGGGGGGGGTCACCCCAAGTCAGTGGGGGCTGCATGCATAGAAGAGGAGAAAAGCCCAAAGAGAAGCGTCAAGAGAGAAAGAGAAAAGGTTTAATGTGGCAAACAGAAGCAGAGAAAACAGACAAGCACTTTCCCCAACCGGCAACTATACGTAGGTCCTGCCCCCGGAAAGAACAGCCTGCAGGATCAGGCCCTTGGCCCAGCTGGTCCAGCATGCAGCCCTCGCAGTGGCTAAATGCTCCATAGAGCCTCAGAATCGAGATAGACTGCCTCCAGACCTGGAGGCTCCATTAGCGCATCAGAAGAGCCTGGCTGCTGGGTCTGGGCCAGCCTCCTGTTCTCATAGTGGCCAACCAGGTGCCCCAATGGGAAACCCGCAGGCAGGATCCGAGCACGAGAGCAACACTCGCCCTTCTTCAGAAGCATTGCTCAGGGTGGATTTGATTTAAATTGAATCAATTTAAATCACTAGTCCATAAGACTTGATTTAAATCTTCTTCTTTTTTTACAGAAAGACACATTCTTGCTGGTATAATCTTAATATTTACAAACAGGTGAGATGAAAGTTTCACTTTTGGAATAATAAATTTTCAGAGTGGTTTTTACACTTTTATCAAAAATTACCGATTTGGTAATACTATTAGAAACACAGAGATAATTATGAAATTATTGTGAGGTTTAATAAGTTAACTGTTTATATTTGCACAACTTTTCTGCTGTACTTTATTGGAAGGAGAAAAATAATCATTTCCTTAATAACAATTTATTTAACTAAAACAACAACATTATAGCATATGTTAACTGATGTGGTTAAACTTAAAACAAATCCTTATTTCCTGATGAATAGCCTTTGGACTATAATGTCACTTAAATAGAAAACTACCTTTAGAAAGACTTTTCCTCCAAAAGCATTTCATTTTAAAAATCCGATTTAAATTAAAAAAAATCCAATTGAAATTTTTAAAAATCCGATTTAAATTTTTAAAAATCCATTTTTTGTGTGTTTTTTTTAAAAATCATTGATTTTTATCCACCCTGGCATTGCTCCTTCTGACTTTGGGGAGCAGGCCATAATAGCCATGGCCGCCTGCCCACACTTCCCACAATGCGGGGTCCGCGATGCTCGCATGTCAACACTAAAAGGTTGGCGGAGGCCTGGATTTGGCAGGGGGTTGGGCTAGATGACCCCTGGGGATCCCTGCAAACTCTACGATTCTGTGATTTTATGAGGCTGCTCAGAGCCCTTGGGACACACCAAGCCCCTCCCCACAAAGGGACTTCTGGCCACCCACCCACCCCACCCCTTTTTCCAAATGTCAGGGTAGGATCTGGAAAACCAAAGTTCAAATCCCCACCCGGCCAGGAAGCTCATTGGGTGTGACCTTGGGCCAGTTGCGGCCTCTGGGCCAACCCACCTCACAGGGTCGTCGTGAGGATTACATGAGGACTAGGACCTTGGAGACCAAATTAGAGATCCCTCCTCTACCTTTGAGGATGACCGGGGGGGGCGACCTTGGGGGCTCACTCTCTCAGCCTACCTAACCCACCTCGCAGGGTCGTCGCGGGGATTAAATGAGGGGGCTGGAACCCACCTTCAGCTCCTCAGAGAAAAAGGCCGGAGAAAAATGCAAGGAATAAGTTTATAAAAATAAATATGACTCTTGAATGTGGTTTGAAGAATCTACCCCCCCCACCCCGCTTTGAATAATTGTACTACTTTTTCCGTGGGGGGAAGCGGCCGGGATTCCCCCAGGGAAGGGCTGGGGGAATTCCTAGAGACTCTCCAGACTCCTCCTGTTCCGCCCTTCTTTCCCAGAATTGCAGCCCCTCCTCACTTCTGACCCCAACTCACTCCCACCAGCTCTGGCCACCCTCTTTGCACCTGTGGGCTCGGGGGGGGGGGAATCAGTATAATAATAATAATGACTTATATATATCCCACCCATCTGTCTGGGCTTCCCCAGCCACTCTGTGCGTCTTCCAACAAAATATTAAAATACAATAGTCTGTCAAACATTAAAAGCTTCCCTAAATAGGGCTGCCTTCAGATGTCTTCTAAAGGGAAGGGGGGCACGCTCCTCTTGGGACATTTGGGGGGGGGGAGGGACTGCCCCGATCCCTGCATTCCTTGGCCCAGCAGAAAGGCAGCTGTGCCCATTTCCCAGGCCAGTCAAATGTTGCCAGGGAGGAGGAGGAGCAGCAAAATCCCCCTCGTCTGGAGGGGAAATGCTTATGATAGTATTTTATTCTCTTGTTAATTATGACTTTTTAAATGTGCATTTTATATCTGACTTCACTTAGCAATGCTTTTTTAAAAAAAATAAAAAAAATTGTTAACTTTGTTTGCATCAAATTTGTGTTCTGTAGTTCACCTCCTTTGTAATATTTTATAAGATATTTTAGTTTTCTGTTAGTTACTGTATTTTTCTGTGTATAAGACTATATTTCCCTCCCCAAATTTTTTAAGTTTAAAATGGGGGGGGGGGAATCGTCTTATACATGGAATGTTGCAATTAAATATATAAATAAATTTATTCCTTAATTTTGGGCTCAAAAAAATAGGGGTCGTCTTACACACGGAAAAGTTCGGTATGTTGCTTTGACTGTATACTCTTATATTTGACTTTCTTTGGAAATGTTTGATTCTGGATTGTTTCATATGCTGCAAACCGCTTTGAGATTTTTCTTAAAAAATATAAAGCGGTATAGAAATGAAATAAATAAAGCACAAAAGAGCCCCTTCGGGAACAACCCCCCCCCCAGCCGTTCAACTGTGCCCATGGGGGGCCTTGTGTAACAACAACCCACGGGGCTACCGTTTGGGACGGAGCTGCTTCCCCGCAGGCAGAAAGTCCATAGTTTGACCCTCAACAACGGCATCTCCGGGTGGGGCTGGGAGAGCCTGAAACCCCACAGAGGCGCTGCTGCCAAGATGTGGGGCTGAGGGATCAGGCCGGGCATGCAGACAGGAGGACAGGCACATGCAGGGGGGGGGGGCGGAGGAGGAGCAGGAGCCCCGACAGGCGAGAAGAGGGAGCAGCCAGGAGGTGGCGCCGCAGAGCCAGTGCAGGGAGACAGAGGTCCTTGTGCCCCCCCATGCCACGGCCGCTAGAGCCCGCTGGGGGGCAGCTTACAGAAACGCACCCGCTGGAAACCGGTGATCTCCACCGCGCCGGACGCAGACGCCGGGTCCTGCTCCATGGCAGCGCCTGGGGGGGGGGAGAGAGGGGAAAGGGATTCAGTCCCCGAGGGAGAGCCAGGTCTGGCAGAGAGGGGTTGGGGGGGGTCCTCCCTTGCCCCTCGCAGCACCTGGCTCCCCAGGCTCCTGGGCAGCCTCTCCTCCTCCTCCGGGGGTCACGACTTCCGGGTCCTCCTCTTCCTTCTCCTCTCTTGCCGCTATGGGTCCAGGAGCGGCCGCCCCTTCTGCTTGGGGGGAGCCCTGCTCGGCTGGAGGGTCTGGGGGCTTCGTCCCTGCAGAGAAAGAGAAGGAAGATGCTATAGATGCACAAGCTGGGGGGGGGAGAGAGGTTTTTCCACCCCCTCAGTTACTTTATGTGCTGGGAGGACCCAGACATGAGTTCTGACCCATGGAAACAGCAGCGCTTGGGACCCAGGATCCCTGAGCCGGAGCCCCCACCCCACCCCGCTTGGTTCCTCACCTGCCGTCAGGGGCGGCCCCTCCGCAGGGGCGGCCAGGGGGTTCTCGGTGGGGTTGACCCGGGGCGAGCTCAGCTCCATCTCCTCTCCCCAGTCGGAGACAGGGCAGTAGCCCTCGGCCGGCGAGAAGGGGGTGAGCGGCTTCCCCTCTGCGCTGGGGGTCTCTGCCTCGGGGGCAGGCATGGTCAGAGAGAGTTGCCCATTTCGCCCCGGGGGCCGGGGGGGCAAGCCAGGCCTTTCCTCCTCCTGCTCCGGCTCCTCAGCAGAGAGGCCCTGGCTGCCGCTGCCTTCGGCCTCCTCCTCTTCTCCCTCGCTGACGTCCTCCCACTGATCTTCCTCCTCCTCCTCTTCCTCCTTCTCCCCGGGGCTGGGGGAGGCAGGGCCCCCCGCCTGTGGAAGGAGGACAAGGCCGGGGGTCAGCGGGCGAAGGCCGAACACTTCAAAGAACCACACAAGAGGCAAAAAAGGGCACAGAAGGCAGGAGCCGAACCCATGGCTTCAAATTCATAAAGCACAGAATTGTAGAGCTGGAAAGGGACCCCCAGCGGTCATCCAGTCCAACCCCCCACAATGCAGGAATCTTCACTAAAGCATCCATGGCAGGAATGGCAATATTCTGACTCAACGTTAGAAAGAACTTTCTGAGGATAACAACTGATAGCGGTGGAAGGGGAAACCCAGCCAGATGGGTGGGGTACAAATAGTAAATTATTTATTATTATTATTATTATTATTATTATTATTATTATTATTATTATTATTATTTATTGTTAAGACTCTTTCCTTCCTCAGAGGTTTTTAAGCGGACGTTGGACGGCCATCAGCCACAGATGCTTCAGCTGAGATTCCTGCCTTGCAGGGGGTGGACTAGATGACGCCTTGGGGTCCCTTCCAGCCCCTACAGCCCTATCATTCCATGGTCTTGTGCTGCTTAGTAGCAGTGACTACGATCAAGAGATGTCGTTCTCACTTTAGGACAGGAAGAGTCGAGGGCAAGCAGAGAAACATTTAAGCGTTTCAGTGCAGTGTAGTAGACAGTCCTACCTCGGAAGTCGAACAGAATCCATTCTGGAAGTCCATTCAACTTCCAAAACGTTTGGAAACCAAAGCGCGGCTTCTGATCAGCTGCAGGAAGTTCATGCAGCCGATCAGAAGCCCCATCTGATGTTCGGCTTCCAAAAATAGTTCGCAAACCGGAACAGTCACTTCTGGGTGTTTGAGGCATTCGGAAGCCAAAACATTCGGTAACTAAGGTGCTTGGAAACCAAGGTACAACTATATACCATATTTTTCGCTCCATAAGACGCACTTTTTTCCTCCTAAAAAGGGGAAATATCTGTGCGTCTTATGGAGCAAATGGTGGTCCCTGGAGCTGAATTGCCCAGGGGCCAAAAGAGGATCGTGCTTTTTATTTTACAAAGAGAAAAGGGGGTGTTGAAAGGACCCCGCTCAGCAGCTGATCAGCAAGAGATCGGGAGAGAGATAAGAGTCCCAGCTCCCTTTCAGCCCCGCCCTCCTTTGTTGAATGTGCTGCAGAGGGAGGTTGTTTGTTTCCCCAGAGACATGGGACTGGCTGATTAGATTATCTGTCTGGAAACTGTAGAAAAGGCTCCCTTTCCTTTAGAAGCTGCAGAAATGTGAGTTGAACCCCATAAAACGGGGCTTTTCCTCTTTGTTTTCCCCCCTTTGCAAAAAGAGCTTTGCTCTTCCCCCTTTGCAAAAAAAGCTGCAAAACTTTGCTGATCCTCAAAAAAACAGAGCTTTTAGAGGAGGAAAACCAGAAAAAAAATTCTTGTTTCCTCCTCTAAAAACAAGGTGCGCCCTATGGTCCGGTGCGCCCTGTGGAGCGAAAAAGACGGTACTATATAAAAACATTTTTTTATTTGCAAGACTTTTTTTTCAAAATGCATCAAGTGATATTACTATTATTATTATTATTATTATTATTATTATTATTATTATTATTATAAATAAATCTGAGGACAATCCTGGTTGTCTTTCCCGATAAGGTTGGTGTGGCACAATCGTGGAACATTGCGTTCAGCGCCAACCTTGTGGATATGAGCCCTGCATGTGTATTGCAGGGGGTCAGACTAGATGACACTTGGAACCCCAGATCTAGGATTCTATGGTTCTTCAGCTGTGATTCCTGCCTGGCGGGAGGGGCTGGACTAGATGACACCTTGGGTGCCCCTTCCAACTCTAGGACTCAATCGGATTCTTATTCCGAGAGGGTGGCCAAGAGAAAAGGGTTTGAGACCAACTCTTTAGGGGAAAGCCGGTGGAAGGCCATGACCCCACCCCAAAAACCCCTCCCCTCCTGTCCAACCTGCTGAGCGGCAGCCCTGCCTGCATCCTCCTGCTGTGGGGCTCGATCCGCCGCTGCCGCCGGCTGCTCCTCCTGCTCCTCCCAGCGATCGTCATGCATGCTGGCAGGAGAGAGACCCGCAATTAAGACTCGCCCCAATAGCTGAACCAGGACGGAGATGCCGCCACCCCCAGGGGGAGAAGCAGGGGGTCCTGGGTCCGCCCCACTGATCTCACCTGTAGGGCTTGGGGGGTCCCACTCCCCCTCCTCCTCGCCTGCCTCCTCCGCGGCCACGGCCCTTCCTGCGTCGCTCCGGCTGCGGCTCGGCCAGGAACTGCCCGAAAGTGGGGGGCTTGGGGGGCCGCCTGGGCTCATCTGTGGGGGAAGAGGAAGATGGGAGGAATCAGGAGGGCAGAGAGAAGCCAAGGAAGTTGTGACGGAAAAGCGGGTTCCCCAAGTGTTTCCTTTTACTTTTTTCTCCGGCCAGCGAATGGTTAAAGAACGGCAGCCTCTGATTGGCCGTGGTTCCAGGAGGGAGGGTTTAAAAGGGGAGGCTTTGGAGGAAGAGAGTTAGTTGAGTGGAGGCGGTTGAGGAGGAAGGTTGGAAGTTGAGGAGGGAGATAGGATAGGAGTCAGGCTGAAATATAAAGTCCGTTTATAGGAGACCGATACCATAAATCAGGGGTCGGGAAGGCTTACTGAGCAGGGGCAGGATCAATCCTGCGGAGATTCTCCATGATCCAGACCTGCGCAGTTCGACATCGAAAATCGCATCTGCACATGCCTGAGGCGCAGGAAATCACGCAGACGCAATTTCCGGCACCTGGGCATGGGCAGAAAGTTATTTCCAGCACCGCAAACATGCGTAGATGTGGTTTTCGGCGCCTGGGCATGCGTAGATGCGATTTCCAGCGCCGCGGGAAATAGTCCCCGCGCTGCACTGTGTCTGTTTAGCGCAGCGACTTACGAAGCAGGAGGCTCGGTTCGGGGGTGGCTCATGGGCCGGCTAAGCGACCCTCATGGGCCACGTCCGGCCCATGGGCCTAAGGTTGCCGACCTCTGCCATAAATAAAGTGGTCTTAACAGGATTAAGGGACACGGGAGCGGAAATTTCCCTCATACACTCCAAGCTGATGTACACAAAAAGAGCAAATTTTACCTGACGAATCTTACCAACTAAAAGGCATATATGGGCCCTCTGAAAACGACTGGAAGTGAACTAGCGTATTATTATTGAAGTAACCTAAGTTTCTCCACTTGTATTTTACTACCTTGTTTTTAAAATAAATCTTTATTATAAAATAAACACCCGCTTATCCCCCTCACAAAGATCCCCCACAGGATACTCTGGGATAGTTAGTGCCGTGGTTCCCCGAAAATAAGACACTGTCTTATATTTATTTTTCCTCAAGAAGACACACTATGGCTTATTTTCAGGGGATCTCATATTTTTATAATACGTCAGTTGCTGCCCGTCTTCTTAACCCCTCCGCGTTGGTACGCTGCACAGCCATGCCCATCGCTATGCCTTATTTTCGGGGTACGGCTTATATCGACCAAATGCTTAGAAAATCCTGCTACGGATTATTTTTGGGGTACAGTGGTGCCTCACAAGACGAAATTAATTCGTTCTGCGAGTGCTGTCGTCTAGCGAAAATTTCGTCTTGCGAAGCACGGACGGAGGAAGCGCAGTTTGACGGGGGGGAACACGAAAATTTTTCGTCTTGCGAGTCACCCTTTCGTTAGCGAATGCCTTTCGTCTAGCAAGTTTTTCGTCTAGCAAGGCATTCGTCTTGCGAGGTACCACTGTATGTCTTATTTTCTGGGAAACACGGCATTTGTCTCTAAGCCTTCGGGTAAAAGGTTGTTCAGTGAGGTGGGGGCAATATATTTAAGTGAGAGCGGGCACTTTGGCCTGAGCGGTGACTGAGGCGCCCGAGTTCGTCGCACGGATCTGCGCCCAGGAGCCCACCCAGAGGGTCTCCCCAAAGCCCCTTCAAATATTCTCCTTACCATGCCTGCCGCCGCCTGGACCGCTGGGCTTGGTGCCCTCTTTAAACCTGGGAAAGGGAAAGGGAAAGGGGGGGATCAGCCGTGGTTGCCGCAATGCCGGGGGTTGGGCTGGATGACCCTTGGGGGTCCCAATGCTACGATTCTTTGATTCTAGGAGGCTGCTCAGAGCCCTTGGAAGGCACCAAACCCCTCCACACAGGGGCTTCTACCCAGCCCCCCACTTCCAAGTGGAGGTGGCCAGGAATCCTCTTTGCCTTCTGCAATGTTTCATCGCTGATGATCTTAATGTTTTGTAAACTGCTTTGAAGTTTCGTTTTTTAAATGTAATTTTATGGAACAGGTAAATAAAGGACCGTCCTCCCCCTGCATTCCCTGCTCTGCAAGTGAGTGGGGCCCAGGGTCACCCAGCCCTGTCCCCCCACTGAAAGTGTGAGTCCGATCTGCCCCCCACCCGCCAGACCAGGATTCCCCCTCCCCGGAAAGCCCCAAGGCCCCCCGACATACGCGGCCTCCATCTTCTGGGCGTCCCACTCACGACGCCACTCCCCCGTGGGCTGCCGGTGCCTGGCCAGGCGCTCCTGGTCAATCTGCTCCCGCTCCTGCTTCCACCGGACGTACTCTGCGCGCTCCCGGCCCGTCATGGAGAGCGTCATGTCCAAGGGGGACGGAACCGGAACCCCCCGGCGCCGGGCGCCACCACGACCCTGCCAGGGAGAGCCAGTTCTCAAACCGAGGTTGGACCCCTGCGCTGCCCAGGGTTGGGATGGATGATCCTTGGGGGACCCCTCTAAACTTCTATGATTCTATGCGGAGAAAGGGAGGTCAGGTACCAAGGGCAAAGAGGAGCAGGGAACCTTTCCCAGGAGGGGGCCACATTCCTTTTCTGGGGGTCGCATCCACCAAGGGCCGCATGCCAGGGTCGATAGCGGGCACAGCATCAGATGCCCATTTTAGCTTCGGACACCTCTCCTCCCCCCGCAGCCGACCAGGAAGACTTCCATGGCAGGCAAATGCCCCTGCTGAGGGCCTGAACCGGGGCCAATGAAGGGAGGGGCCCCACAGAGGGCCAGGGGGCCACATAGCACACCCACATCCCTGGGGCAGAAACACATTCTCTCTCTCCGCCTCCCGGCAGCTCCTTTCCTTCTGGGGTGGTGTTCTGTACACTGGAAACTTGGTTCTCAAAATTAATCCATGCCAGGAGTCCGTTCGACTCCCAAAACCGTTTGAAAAGCAAAGCGCGACATTGTAAACATATAAAATTGAATATAGGATAGAAGGAACAACAAATTAAGTAATCGTATTAGAGTTCGGTAAACTTAACAATTGTATTCTTTTTTATTTTCTTTGTATTACTCTTTGTAATATTATATACAGTTACTTGTTTATGCAATGTCGGGTGTACATTTATGTACATTTATCTTAATTTTTTGTAACATTTTTTGTTAACTATTTTGCATATGATAAATAACTAAAATAAATGAAAAGCAAAGCGCGGCTTCCGATTGGCTGCAGGAGCTCCCTGCACTCGAGAAGAAGACGCGCCGGACGTTCGACTTCCGAAAAACATTCGAAAACCGAAACACTTACAGATTTTTCTGTGTATAACACGCCTCCATGTATAGGACGCTCCCTATTTGGTGGGACTCCAAGTTGAGAAAATGGTGGGAGATTGTATCTGTCTATAAGATGACCCACAATTTTGAACGTATTTTTTCAATAAAAAAACCTAGTCTTATACACAGAAAAGGCTGGCACTTCCAGGTTTTCGGCATTCGGGAGCCAAAGCATACAAGTACCCAGGCGTTTGAGAGCCAAGTTACAACTGTACAGAGTACGCTTAGTGCTAAATCTTACTAGAAGTTATTGTAAGTTTAAGTCTGCTGCAACTGGATTTCTTATGGACAGAGCCAATCCTGCATGTTTTGGATTTGTGGCCATTTTGCTCATTTGCCTTCAGTAGCAGCAAAGCTCTTCTGGATGAAATGCAACGGCCTCTGGTCTATTTTGGGGGGAATCCTGCAACGTGTTTAAGTTGCTACCCTGCTAACTCCACTGGAATCTACCCTGGATCCATACGGAGTAGAATGAGGCCACGTACCGGGGGCGACCACTGCTTTCCCTGCTCCATGCCCGTCTTGACCTTCTCAAAGTCAGCGCCCCCCCCAATTGCGGACGTGGCGCCGGCTGCCCTCCCGCCGGTCGGTCTCGGCAAAGGCGCCGCTGCGCCGAGGGTCGTCCAGGAAGTTGCGGACGGGATTCTTCTCCTGGGCACCGTCCTGCTGGGAAGAGAGAGGGGGGGAGACCCCCACGTCCAGGCCGGGCCAGAGGCTCTTGCCCCATAGGGACCCCACCTCCCGGCAGCACAAGCCCCCTCCCCTCCCCTCCCCACGCCCCAGGCTCACCCGCTGGCTGCGCTCGTACTCGGCGATCTTCTCCATCTCCTCGTTCATCTTCTCAATGTTTTGCCGGCGACGCTCTTCCCATTCCTGCCCAAGGAAGAGGGGCTCAGAGAGGGTTGTCCCCGCTTCCCACACCGCCCCCCCTCCCAAGGGCCGAGACCCCTCACCTTGGACCTCCGGTCAGGCCCGGCATCGCCAGCAGGGCTCCCCCGGCCCCTCGCCCTCTGTCCGCCGGCCCCTCGCCCTGCCCCCCGCTTGCTGGCCCCTGGGCCGTCCGGGCCGGCCCCTTCCCATCGGGGCTGCTCCGGGGGTCCCTCAGCTCGTGGGGAACGGGGGCCCGGGTAGGGGACGCCTCGGACGGAGCCCCGGGGGGTGGCTGGGCTGGGGCGGAAGGTCTTCCTGTCGCTGACCAGGCGCTTCTCCTGTGGGGAGAGGGAAGTGAAAAAAGGGTGAGGGGGGAGCCCCTGTTGCCCTCCTCCCCAGCCATGCCCCCCACCCTTCTGCCTCTCCCCTGCACAGCACCCACGCAGCCCTCACCTCCGGGGACAGCAAGACCTGCACCGTCAGGGTGGGGGCGTCCGGCTCCCCCCGCCGGCGTTCTGGGCCCTCCCCCTCCGGAGAGCGGGGGTGGCGATGGACCCCCGTCACGGCAATGCCCTCCTGCTCAGCCTTCTTGCGGTCTTCTTCGATCTCCTGGGGGGGGGAGAGAAAAGTGTGTCAGGTGGGGAGGCAGGCAGCCCACCCACAAGAAATCACAGGCCTCTGGGAGGACACCCCCCCCCAGCAAGAGTCCATGGGGAAGGGGCTCCCTCGGAAGACAGTGGCCTCCCCTTCCTGCCAGGGGTTCTTGAACTGTGTTCCCTACTCTGCAGGGGGTTGGGCTAGATGACCACCAGATCCCTCCACTATCTTGGAAGGTGGTGGGCTCCCCTTCTCAGGAAGCCTTGAAGCAGAGGGGCCCTGGCCCCCGTCCGCAGGGTTCTTTTAGCCGCTGCTGCTGTGCAATGGCAGGGGGTTCGGCTAGAGGACCCCTGGGGGCCCCTTCCAGCTCTGCCATTGTATGGCTGCCCCTCGCAAGGTCACGCGAAGCAAAGGCGCCTGGGCCTCGCTAAGCAGCTTAGCCGGACAACGCCTCTTCCTCCCGCCCGGATTAGCCGCCCGGGGGACTCTGCGCCCGTGCAGAGAGCCAGGCTCCTTAATCCGGATCCAGCTGCTGCGTCCACACGGCCCACCTGGTAGCGCTTGATGAGCGCCTGGTTCTTGCGCCGCAGGGCCTCGATCCGCTTGTCCAGCTCGGCGTCTTTCTCCTCCTTCGACTTCAGGTCCAAGGAAGCGGACTGGGCCGGGGGGGGGGGGGGAGAGAAAGAAAAGCTATGGGGGCTCCTCCTCCGGCTGCGCCCCCGGACCCAGAGCGGGCGCCCCGTCGGGCAGGGCGAGGCGACACCGGCCTGGCCCGGGACAGGCGCTGCTCCGGCCCGCAGGAGCCTGGGCGGCGAACCCCCCCAGCCCCACAGCGGGATCCCCCCCCCCGGCCGCCCTTCCTCCCCTCCCTTACCATCGCGCCCGAAGGAGCGGCCGAAAACGCCGCGTCCGGAGAAGGGACCCGGGCGTCCGGGGAACCCAGGCGTCCGAGTGCTGCCGCCCTCCCCCGCCGGCAGACGCGGAAACTCTTATACTCCGCCCTCCCCGCCCCCACGTGGGTCCCTCTTCCGCTTCCTTCCCACGGGCGGGGGGAGGGGCTCGTCACCTGATTCCTCCCCATTCCCGGGGCCGGCGGCTGCGCAGAAGGGCGCGGAGGCTCAGCTGCGCACCTTCCCGCGCGCGATCCTCCGCGTCCCTTGCGCCCAGGCTCGGAGCTGCTGGTGTGGGGTGCAGAGCGGGGAGCCCCGCAGCGAGGTTGGGGGGCAGGCGTTGGGTCCCGGCGAGGAGCTTCTCCCTCGGCTTGGGAGCGCTCGCTGCTGCAAAGGAGCCGCGATCCTGGGATCGGCGCCCGTCCATCGTGGGCGGATCGGGCGCAGAACAATGGCCCGTGGCAGCCTCAGTGGCCCCGCCTCGGCCGCAGAGGGCCGAAGTGTCGACCGGCCTCTCAGGAGTGTTGTTGGGAGCAACCTTAGATTTGGGGAGTTGGATTGGGACCCCCAGGGTCATCCAGTCCAACCCCCTGCAAGGGAGGAATCTGGTGCGCATCCGAAACCTCCGCGGAAGGAGAGTTCCCGCCCCGCCTTCCGAGGGAGTCAGCGGTGGGGAGCAGCAGGGCTCCTCCATTGCACCACTTTCACACCAGAACTGGGCAAACTGGTCATGGTGGGGACAGCCCTTTCGAAATTTCTGCCAGAGTTTTTTGATTCATTGTAACTGTTCATGTATTTATTAAATTTAACTGCCGCCCGTCATCCGAAGGTCACAGGGTGGTTGGCAACATAAAAGCACAGCATGTATAGTAACAAAAAACAATGAACTGCCCCCTCCCCGGTCACATTTAAGAGGCCATAGATTGTTTAATCCAGTGATGCCCAAAATCGGCCCTCCAGCAGTTTTTGGATTACAACTCCCATCATCCCTAGCTAACAGGACCAGTAGTCGGGGATGATGGGAATTGTAGTCCCCAAACAGCTGGAGGGCCAAGTTTGGCCACCTCTGGTTAATCAGATTTTCCTCTTCCCTCCCAGTCCCTTTTTCCTTGTATGCCGTTGCTTCTTTGTGTGGTTGCGTTTTAGATTGTAAGCCCGCAGTGCAGGGACCATCTTGTTTTGACTGCATTGTTAACTCTTCTGGAAGCCTTTTTGGCTGAAAAAGAGCAGGGGGCAAATTCTCTGTAACAATACTGTAACTTAATTCATCCCAAGTGTGGGGAGGGAGCATGGCTCTCAAAGGGGGTGACTCTGCCACACTGTTGCGGCAGGGAGGGTGGCAAGTGTGGCGGGAGAATCCCAGGACAAAGAAACATTTAAAGATTTCAGTGCTGTACAGTGTAGCATCAAAATATTTTTCTTTATTTGCAAAATATGGCCAGGTGTCTTTTCAAAAGGGGGGCAAAAGAAGTGAGACCGAGGACAACCCTAGTTGTTATCCAGAACCTCCCTTTATCCTTAATATTTGGGGAATGAATCACATTCTTAGGTAGCTGCATTGTTCCATAATTTCCAGGTGTCCCAGGGATAGTATCATAAAACAGTTGTTCCTTTTCGTTTTCTTACCAATAAAAAAAGTTGGTGTGGCACGAGCAATTTTTTATTCCGAAAGGATGGCCCAGAAAAGAACCACAATGTCCTAAACCCCAAATTATATATATTTTAGAACCACAATGTCCTAACCCCCCAAAAATACATTTTTAGGCGACAGGTGAAAATGTTCTTTTAATATTCTGTTGGGAGCCGCCCAGAGTGGCTGGGGAAAATATATTAATATTATTATTAATATTATTATTAAAATCAAATAACATTGACATTGAGTCTTGCCTGGTGCTGCCTTCTCAGACCACAAGATGGCAGCATCTGCCAGCAAGGATTCCCTCTGGGCCAGGGCAAGGCGGCTGGCAGAGAGACTGGCGCAGGCCACCTTCCTGGGTTGCCACCTGATCTGCTCCCCCACCCCCCACCAAGAAAGTGCACCTGCGATTTGGGGGGGGGCATATTCCATGGAGTTCTGGGAAGCGGAAGGGGGGACCTATGGTTCTAAAAATATATAATTTGGGGTAAGCAACATCATTATTTGGGGTAAGCAACATCATTGTTATTGTTGTTCAGTCGTGTCCGACTCTTCGTGACCCCATGGACCAGAGCATGCCAGGCACCCCTATCCTCCACTGCCTCCCACAGTTTGGCCCGTGGTTAGAGCAGTGGTGGCCAAACTCGGCCCTCCAGCTGTTTTGGGACCACAGTTCCCACCATCCCTGACCATTGGTCCTGTTAGCTAGGGATGATGGGAGTTGTAGTCCCAAAACAACTGGAGGGCAAAGTTTAGCCATCACTGGGTTAGAGTGTTGGATGAGGACCTGGGAGACCAGGGTTCGAATCCCCGCTTGGAGATCACTGGCTCCAATAATTTGTGCCTCTCAGCCTCACCTATCTCACAGGGATCTGTTGTAAACCAAATCTGCCCTTATTCCCTTATGGGGCAGAGAAGAGCCCTTGTAGAGTCCTCCATCGGTAGGAGAATATAACAGAGGCCAACCAGAGAAGATGGAGAAGCAAAGTCTTTATTGAACTGTTGCAACAGGGCCCTTCCTCTCACGCAGGAGAACAAAGAAGGAACCCAGAACAGAGGCGTGTCCGCTCTTATATAGACATTTGAAATTGCCCACCCTGGAGTTCAAGACCACCCCCAGAAGTATCATGCATAAGTCACAGAAAAGGGTGGTCTGCAACAGAAATCTGAGAACTTTGTTTATCCCCTACCTGCCAGGCTACCTGATAATGCCTTCTCTGGTTGCCTTTCCTGGTATGTCTGGCCATTCCTTTGAGATGGTAAAAACAAAATCGAAAATTCTTTCTAGTAGCACCTTAGAGACCAACTGAGTTTGTTCCTGGTATGAGCTTTCGTGTGCATGCACACTTCTTCAGATACACTGAAACAGAAGTCACCAGATCCTTAAATATAGTTTAAGGATCTCTAAGGTGCTACTAGAAAGAATTTTCAATTTTGTTTTGACTATGGCAGACCAACGCGGCTACCCACCTGTAACTTTGAGATGGTAATCATTTTAATTCCTGAGACAATGGGAAGGTCTTCTCACCCCCTGCTTCCTTGCAGAGAAACATTTTGTCAGTTTGGGAGTCAGAAATGGTTTGCTTGGCACACTTATGAACAATATACATATACATATACATACATACATATACATATACATATATATATATATATATATATATATATATATATATATATATATATATATATGTTGTTGTTCAGTCGTTCAGTCGTGTCCGACTCTTCGTGACCCCATGGACCAGAGCACGCCAGGCACGCCTATCCTTCACTGCCTCTCGCAGTTTGGCCAAACTCATGTTAGTAGCTTCGAGAACACTGTCCAACCATCTCATCCTCTGTCGTTCCCTTCTCCTTGTGCCCTCCATCTTTCCCAACATCAGGGTCTTTTCCAGGGAGTCTTCTCTTCTCATGAGGTGGCCAAAGTCTTGGAGCCTCAACTTCAGGATCTGTCCTTCCAGTGAGCACTCAGGGCTGATTTCTTTGAGAATGGAGAGGTTTGATCTTCTTGCAGTCCATGGGACTCTCAAGAGTCTCCTCCAGCACCAGAATTCAAAAGCATCAATTCTTTGGCGATCAGCCTTCTTGATGGTCCAGCTCTCACTTCCGTATATTACTACTGGGAAAACCATAGCTTTAACTATACGGACCTTTGTCGGCAAGGTGATGTCTCTGCTTTTTAAGATGCTGTCTAGGTTTGTCATTGCTTTTCTCCCAAGAAGCAGGCGTCTTCTAATTTCGTGATTGCTGTCACCATCTGCAGTGATCATGGAACCCAAGAAAGTGAAATCTCTCACTGCCTCCATTTCTTCCCCTTCTATTTGCCAGGAGGTGATGGGACCAGTGGCCATGATCTTAGGTTTTTTGATGTTGAGCTTCAGACCATATTTTGCGCTCTCCTCTTTCACCCTCATTAAAAGGTTCTTCAATTCCTCCTCGCTTTCTGCCATCAAGGTTGTATCATCAGCATATCTGAGGTTGTTGATATTTTTTCCGGCAATCTTAATTCCGGTTGGGGATTCATCCAGCCCTGCCTTTCACATGATGAATTCTGCATATAAGTTAAATAGGCAGGGAGACAATATACAGCCTTGTCGTACTCCTTTCCCAATTTTGAACCAATCAGTTGTTCCATATCCAGTTCTAACTGTAGCTTCTTGTCCCACATAGAGATTTCTCAGGAGACGGATGAGGTGATCCGGCACTCCCATTTCTTTAAGAACTTGCCATAGTTTGTTGTGGTCGACACAGTCAAATGCTTTTGCGTAGTCAATGAAGCAGAAGTAGATGTTTTTCTGGAACTCTCTAGCTGTGATGGCCTTGGAGTCTGATGCTGAACCTGAGGGATCCCAGCCTGCACAGGATTCCTCGCTTCCAGAACCAGCTGAGCCAGGGCCAGGGCTTGAGCCTGAAGGATCCCCACCTGTGCTGGATCCCCAGGTGCAGGCATCAGCAGAGTCTGCTCTGGCTCCTGATGGGAGGGAGGACCCCTTGCCTGCAGGTGCTCCATTCCCAGCCTTTTCAGAGGAAGCTGAGGCAACCCCTGGGTCCAGTAACCCACCAGCCTCTCCTGAGCTGCAGAGGCTCAGGATAGAGAGGCGAAGAGAACTAAGTGCCTACAGGAGGAGTGCTCGCCTCCAGGCCCGGAGGAGAGGCGAGTCTCCGGAGCATCGGGGCCGCCCTAAGCATAGGGCCAGATAAAAGCCAGCCAGACTCAGCCCAAGTTGCGTGAGCAACTTAGTTGCAAGCGTATGCTCAACCTGCAACCTTGTGCCTGAACCTGCCTTGGACTTTGACCTGCTCCCTGCCTCGCTCCCCGTCGGACTGACCTCCTTTGGACCCCTAGACCCAGGACTGGACTTGGACCTCACTTCACGGACAAACCCTTGGGGCCAGCACACTAGCTTTCTCCATAATCCAGCGCATGTTTGCAATTTGGTCTCTGGTTCCTCTGCCCCTTCGAAATCCAGCTTGCACTTCTGGGAGTTCTCGGTCCACATACTGCTTAAGCCTGCCTTGTAGAATTTTAAGCATAACCTTGCTAGCGTGTGAAATGAGTGCAATTGTGCGGTAGTTGGAGCATTCTTTGGCACTGCCCTTCTTTGGGATTGGGATGTAGACTGATCTTCTCCAATCCTCTGGCCACTGCTGAGTTTTCCAAACTTGTTGGCATATTGAGTGTAGCACCTTAACAGCATCATCTTGTAGGATTTTAAATAGTTCAGCTGGAATATCATCACTTCCACTGGCCTTGTTGTTAGCGAGGCTTTCTAAGGCTCATTTGACTTCACTCTCCAGGATGTCTGGCTCAAGGTCAGCAACCACACTACCTGGGGTGTATGAGACCTCCATATCTTTCTGATATAGTTCCTCTGTGTATTCTTGCCACCTCTTCTTGATGTCTTCTGCTTCTGTTAGGTCCTTTCCACTTTTGTCCTTAATTGTGGTAATCTTTGTACGAAATGTTCCTTTCATATCTCCAATTTTCTTGAACAGATCTCTGGTTTTTCCCATTCTGTTATTTTCCTCTATTTCTTTGCATTGCTCGTTTAGAAAGGCCCTCTTGTCTCTCCTTGCTATTCTTTGGAAATCTGCATTCAATTTCCTGTATCTTTCACGATCTCCCTCGCATTTTGCTTGCCTTCTCTCCCCCGCTATTTGTAAGGCCTCATTGGACAGCCACTTTGCTTTCTTGCATTTCTTTTTCTTTGGGATGGTTTTCGTTGCTGCCTCCTGTATGATGTTACGAGCCTCCATCCACAGTTCTTCAGGCACTCTATCCACCAAATCTAGGTCCTTAAACGTGTTCTTCACTTCAACTGTGTATTCATAAGGAATTTGATTTAGATTGTATCTTACTGGCCCAGTGGTTTTTCCTACTTTCTTCAGTTTAAGCTGGAATTTTGCTATAAGAAGCTGATGATCAGAGCCACAGTCAGCTCCAGGTCTTGTTTTTGCTGAGTGTATAGAGCTTCTCCATCTTTGGCTGCAGAGAATATAATCAATCTGATTCTGATGTTGCCCATCTGGTGATGTCCATGTGTAGAGTCGTCTCTTGTGTTGTTGGAAAAGAGTGTTTGTGATGACCAGCTTGTTCTCCTGACAGAACTCTATTAGTCTTTGCCCTGCTTCATTTTGAACTCCAAGGCCAAACTTGCCTGTTGTTCCTTTTATCTCTTGACTCCCTACTTTAGCATTCCAATCCCCTATAATGAGAAGAACATCCTTCTTTGGTGTCATTTCTATAAGGTGTTGTAAGTCTTCATAGAATTGGTCAATTTCAGTTTCTTCAGCACTGGTAGTTGGTGCATAAACTTGGATTACTGTGATGTTAAAAGGACTGCCTATATAATATTATATATATATATATATATATATATATATATATATATATATATATATATAACCTTAATATTCTTAAATAGCTTGCTTTTTCCTTGGAGGAAAAAAGGGGGTATGGATTGAGTAGATAAACATACAGGCAGGATTTGATTTTCAGTGGACTATTTTTCCAATTACAGGTAGGTAGCTGTGTTGGTCTGCCATAGTCAAAACCAAAGAAAAAATAAAAAAAAATCCTTCCAGTAGCACCTTAGAGACCAACTAAGTTTGTTCTTGGTCAAAACAAAATCAAAAATTCTTTCCAGTAGCACCTTAGAGACCAACTAAGCTTGTTCTTGGTATGAGCTTTCGTGTGCATGCACACTTCTTCAGACCTGAAGAAGTGTGCATGCACATGAAAGCTCATACCAATAATAAACTTAGTTGGTCTCTAAGGTGCTACTGGAAGGATTTTTTTTATTTTGTTTTGACTATTTTTCCAAGCTGGGTCTTGGCAAGTCCCCCCCCCCGTTACTTTAAGGCAGCAATGGGGGGAGGGGTGGGCCCCCCTCCCAGACTTGCTAGCTCTGATGCTCCCCAGTCCTCCATATAACAAGTCCCCCACCCCCTGCAACTGGCGTGGGTCTCTCTCCCCCCAGGGGCTGGGGCTTGGTTTCAGATTCCTCCCCACGGTCTCCCCACAGTGGTCTTTGCAGCAGGCCAGTCGCTGCCTCAGTTTCCCATGTGAGGAAACGCAGGGAAGGAATTGCAGCGTTGTGGGCACACGAAACGGGAGAGGCCAGGCAGCGGGGTTTGATGCCCAAGGCTGTGAATGGGCACCCCCATGCCAAGGGCACCCAGAGAGACTCGCAGCAGCCAGAGGGGCCACAGGGACCCCTCTGACCTGGCCTCCTGTCTCTGAGCCTCCCCCCAAGAAGCCCCACGCAGGGCTGGATGCCAGCCTCCCCTCTCCTCTGAACTGGATCAGGCCAGGCTCCTCGGAGGGGAAGAAGGAAGGCCTCTGCCAGAAACATGGTTGTTGTATAGCTCTTTATTTTGCTTCATATTTATGTACTTGTGCCTAAGATTGGTGTTTTGTTTTGTTTTGTTTTGTTTTGTCATATAGAATTCATTCTGTGTTTGCCAAATTGCTGGTTTTTGACATTTTTGAATTTATTGACGTGTCCTGTGACTTATATGTTTGTATTTCCAAATCCTCTGTATTTGGTTGTGTTCAGTGTTTGCTGTAAGCGGTTTTGTGTGCAGCTTGGTGTGGGAAAGTGGCATCTAAACAACAACAACAACAACCATTTATTATGTATACCCTGCCCATTTGGATGGGTTTCCCCAGCCACTCTGGGCAGCTTCCAACAAAAAGATTTAAAATACATCAAAACACCAGTCATTAAAAACTTCCCTAAACAGGGCTGCCTTCAGATGTCGTCATCATCATCATCAGTTGAAGGATCTGGGTATGTTTATCCTGGAAAAGAGAAGACCGAGAGGAAATATGATATCTATCTTCAAAGGATTACCAAATGAAAGGGGGAGCAAGCTTGTTTTCTCCTGCTGTGGAGAGTAGGACTCAAACCCATGGCTTCAAGTTAATAATAATAATAATAATAATAATAATAATAATAATAATAATAATAATATTTACTTATACCCCGCCCATCTGACCAAGTTTCCCCAGCCACTCTGGGTGGCTCCCAACAGAATTAAAAGCACAATAAAAACATCAAACCTTAAAAACTCCCCTAAACAGGGCTGCCTTCAGATGTCTTCTAAAAGTCAGATTTATTTCCTTGACATCTGATGGGAGGGCGTTCCACTGCCTGGTCACAAAGAAGGAAATTCCAACTCAACCCCAGGAAGTACGTGCATATGTATGTGGAAACTTTTGGATATTAAGAGCTGTTCAACAGTGGATCGGGAGGTGGCGCCCTCCCCTTCCTCGGAGGGTTTTCAGGAGAGGTTGGATGGTCACCTGCCTCGGATGCTTGAGCTGAGATTCCTGCATTGCAGGGGGGGGGGCTGGACAGGGAGACCTTCACTCAGCATCCTGGCCAGGTCTACGATTCTATTATTCTTGTTGTTGTTCATATGCCGCCCATCTGACTGGCTTGCAGCAAAATATAAAAAAGACCACGAAACATTGACCTTTAGAAACTTCCCTATACAGGGATCCTTCAGATGGGGGGCAATGGGGGTGGAGACGCTCCTTGAGGGATACAGTGGTACCTCGGTTCTCGAACATCATCCGTTTTCCGGAAGACCAATCAATTTCCAAAACGTTTCAAAAACAAAGCGTACATTTCAGGAAGCATTTGCGTCCAGAAAACTCAATACAGAAGCATGTGGCACATTTGGCTTCCAAAAAGCATTTGAAAACAGAAGCAGTTACTTCTGGGTTTTCGGCGTTCGAAAGCCGAAACGTTTGACTTCCAAGACGTTTGGAAACCGAGGTCCCACTGTACACAGGCGAGGCCATTGAGGAAGGAGAAGTCTGGAAGCACCTTTGACACCCTGGGAGAGAGGGGCAGTGGCTTCTCCGAGCCTTGCTTGGGGGGCAATGAGGGGCTGGGCAACGGGCCGCTTTGGGCTGGCCCACCCATGTGGCAAGGTGAGGAAAGCGCCTCAGGTGGCAGAATCCACAGAGACGGCAGATCCCATGTAGATCATTATTACCCCTTTGTTCCTGATGTAGGTCTACACTCTCCCCTGGTGAGGAGGGGAGGCATGATTCTGTGTTTGCTTCACAGAATACAGTGGTACTATTACTTTCCTTGATCCAGATTACTTCCCTTGATCTAGAGTATAGCATCTAGATCAAGGGAAGTAATAGTACCACTGTATTCCGCTCTGGTCAGACCTCACCTGGAATACTGTGTCCAGTTCTGGGCACCACAGTTCAAGAAGGATACTGACAAGCTGGAACGTGTCCAGAGGAGGGCAACCAAAATGGTCAAAGGCCGGGAAACGATGCCTTATGAGGAACGGCTTAGGGAGCTGGGTATGTTTAGCCTGGAGAAGAGAAGGTTAAGGGGTGATATGATAACCATGTTCAAATATATAAAAGGATGTCATCTAGAGGAGGGTGAAAGGTTGTTTTCTGCTGCTCCAGAGAAGCGGACACGGGGCAATGGATTCAAACTACAAGAAAGAAGATTCCACCTAAACATTAGGAAGAACTTCCTGACTGTAAGAGCTGTTGGACAGTGGAATTTGCTGCCAAGGAGTGTGGTGGAGTCTCCTTCTTTGGAGGTCTTGAAGCGGAGGCTTGACAGCCATCTGTCAGGAATGCTTTGATGGTGTTTCCTGCTTGGACTGGATGGCCCTTGTGGTCTCTTCCAACTCTATGATTCTATGATTCTATGAATCATAGTATTGTAGAGTTGGAAGGGGTCCCCAAGGGTCATCTAGTCCAATCACTGCAACGCAGGAATCCCAGGTGGCCATCCAAGCTTTGCTTTAAAACTTCCAAGGAAGGAGAGGCCACAACCTCTTGAGGGAGTCCATTCTGCCATCAAACAGGTCTTACTTTCAAAAAGTTCTTCCTGGTGTTAAGTCGGAATCTCCTTGTAACTTGTAGCCACGGGTTCAAGTCCTACCCTCCAGAGCAACAGAAAACAAGCTTGTTTCCTTTTCTATGTGACGGTCCTTGAGATATTTGAAGATGGCTCTAATAATATCTCCTTCTCAGTCTCCTATTTACGAGGCCAAACATACCCAGCTGCTTCAACTGTTCCTCATCAGGCTTGGTTTCCTGACCTGATCATCTTGGTTGCCCTTCTCTGCACATGTTCCAGCTTGTCAATATCCTTAAACTGTGGCACCCAGAATTGGACACAGTATTCCAGGTGTGGTCTGACTAAGGCAGAATAGAGTGGGACTATTACAGATCCTGAAGTTGAGGCTCCAGTACTTTGACCCTGATGTTGGGGAAGATGGAGGGCACAAGGAGAAGGGGGCGACAGAGGACGAGATGGTTGGACAGTGTTCTCGAAGCGACTAGCATGAGTTTGGCCAAACTGCGGGAGGCAGTGGAGGATAGGTGTGCCTGGCGTGCTCTGGTCCAGGGGGTCACGAAGAGTCGGACACGACTGAACGACTGAACAACAACAAAATTACTTCCCTTGACCTGGACACTAGACTTCTGTGGATGCAACCTAGAATAGCATTTGCTTTTTTTGCTGCTGCATCACACTGTGGACTCATGTTCAGCTTGTGGTCCAACAAGACCCAGAGATCTTTTTCACATGTACTTCTAGTAAGCCAGGTGTCCCCCATACTATATTGTGCTTCAGGTGCCAAACTGTAATGGGCCGGCCCTGCCTTTGTGGGTGCAGGAAAAGGATCCGTCCCACCTACAGAGTCCCTGGCCCAGGAAGAGCCTGGGGCTGAGTAGGAGAGGCGCTTGCTCCCTTAACTGGCCCTCTCAGCTCAACTGGGTCTGAATCTGGCCCCTGAGACTTGCAACCGAGGAGGGTAGGGCTCAGCCATCCCAGTGGAAAAGAGGGCTTTCGGTGGCTACTGGCCAGAGGGGCCACGCTGGCCTCCGTGGTTAGAGGCAGCCATGCTTCTGAGTCCCGGTTGCTGGAAAGCGCAGGAGGGGAAAGACTCTTGTGCTTTGATCCCACAGCCAACTGTTGGGCCACGATCCAGCATGCTCTCCTCGCGCTCTTATAGGCACCTTTTTGCCTCTGAGCATGTGCAGACTCCCCCAGCTGCAGCCACCGAGGCCAAGCCGGGCAGGCTCCGGCCCAGCCCAGCAGCAGCGCCTTCCGCTCATTGGCGCGCGCGTTGGGCTCGGCTGCCCCCGTGGCTGTTGCTGAGCCCCGTGATGTATTTCCCAGGCTCCGGCGGTGGCGGCGGCGCGCGCGCGCGCGCGCGCTCGTGCTGCGCTCCGGCCCCGCTCCTCCCGGCGCCTTGGCGCGGCTGCCCGGGCCCCAGTGCCCCAGTGCCCCAGACGTGCCCCCGCCAGCCTCCTGGGCACTGGGCTGGGCGCGAGGGCGCCGCCTCCTCCTCCGCCGCGGATGCTGATGCGCTGATGCTGTGCTGCCTCCGCCAGCCGCGGATGCTGTTTCCATGGCAGTTGCTTTTCCTGCTGGGATGGCGGGCGCTGATTGGCTGCGCCGGCCCGAGTGCAGGAGATGGTTGGAAGGGACGGACCCAAACGCGGCGGCGGCGGCGGCGGCAGCGGCTGTTGTTGCGACGGGGCCGAGGCGAGAGGGCGGAGGAGGAGGAGGGAGAAGAAAACGCCTCCCTCGCTCTCGTGCGATGTGTTTTTCTGCCACTTTTATTTATTTATTTATTGGGGGGGGGGAGCGCGAAACTTAACTTTTGAGTCCTGCCAGCTGCCATCCCTCCATCTGGGTGGGGAGGAGGGGGTACAGCCGGCCAGTGGGGGCGGGGAGGACAGCGGGCAGGGAAGAGGGGGAATCCCCAGGATGAGGTCAGGGGATTTCCCTCCAGCCCCTCGCGGCGATCCTAATCTCCCGAGGGCCAGCCTTGCACCAGCAACCCGGGAGCCGAGGCAGCTGCCCTATGCCCACTTCGTGAGTGGGGAGCGAAAGAGGCTCGGGGGCTCACGGCCAGCAACCCCCTCCTCACTGAGGAGTTGTGCCCCCCACCCCCGACAAGCAACCGACGCCTTAGGGGTTAGGCGAAGGGGCGGCCCTCGGGCTGTCCTGGGCCCAGTGTGACCGCTGCACTGGGAAAGAGCGGCAGAACTGAAGGGTTGGGAGGGACCCCTGCGGTCATCTAGTCGAACCCACTGCAATGCGGGAATCACAGTTCCAGAATCCCTGGTCGATGGGCGCCCAACGTCTGTTTAAGGACCTCCCGGGAAGGAGAGTCCGCCACCTCCCGAGGAAGTGGAAAGGATCTTGCCGCCATAAAGTTTCCCCCTCCTCCAGGCAGGCCGGTATCCGGGGAAGGCCGAAGCCAGCCCGCCGCACCTGCCTCGGCGTGGGGGTCTGTGGCTCAGCGCCTGACGTTCCCCTTAGAGGGCAGCTTGTAGGTCACCTCGCCCGACCCCGGCGCAGCCCTCCTGCCCAGGATTAGGAGGCAGCTCAGACGCGCAGCTGCGTCCGCACGTGGCCCACGGACCGCTCCGGGCCCTGAACATCTGGGCATCGGCTGCGCCACCATCCTGCTCTCCCCACTCCCCCCTCCGCAGAAAGCTGCCACCAGCGGGCAGAGCTGGGGTGCTGCCTTGGCGCCCATGGATCATAGGCTCATAGAAGACGGACGGGAACCCCAGAGTAATCTAGTCCAGCCCAGCCCCGTGCCACGCTCCCCTTGGCCAAGCGCCAGCCTGGCGGCTTCGCTTCACCGCCTGTGAAATGGGGCGAGGGGGCTGCACCGTCGGGGCCCGTTGGGGGGGGGGACAGATGGGGAGAAGGAGCCCCGGACTCCCCCCGCAGCAGCCCCACGCAGGGAAACGGAGGCCGGCCGAGGCGCAGCAGGCGTGTACGGGGAATCCCACCCATCGGGGGCGCGCAAGCCAGGCCGGGCCTCCCCAGGCTGCCGCCCGTGCCCGTGCCCCGTCTCTGCCGCGCCTGCCCGTTTGCCCGCTCGGCCGGGCCGTGTTGCCGTGGCTCCGCGAGGCGCGCGTGGCGCTCTTCCTTTGGAAACAGGCGCCTACTCGGCGCTGAGTGGCTGCGCGCCGCCGCCGCTGCCAGCCAATGGGAAGGCAGGGGGGGCGGGGGTGTCCAGGCAGCCGAGCGGAACCGGCGGGGGTTAGACACGCTCCGCTGCCCCTGCTGCAAAACAAACCCGCGCAGGAGGGGCTCCTTCCTCGCGAGTAGACCGGGAGCCCCCTCCGCCCCCCCAGCCCCGTGCATTGCGCGAGGCGCCGAGGAGCATTTGGGATGGGAACGTGGGGGCGTCCCGAGCCTCCCCGGGTGGGGAGCCCGAGAGCCAGGCAAGGACGTCGCCAGCTTTGGTTGGGGGGCACGAGGGACCCCCGCGCAGGGGAGCCCAAACGCAGCTGGGCTGGACACGTGGGCCTGAAGAGTTGGAAGGGTCCCGAAGGTCATCGAGCCTAGTCCCCTGCAATGCGCGGGACTGCCGTGGGGCGAGCTTGCGAAACGGCCCCAGGGTGCAGGCTCTGGCGCAAAGGGGCGCGCCCTATCTTTCGCCTTGCTGCTCCTCTTGCGCCCATTATCCCGAGGGAGGACTGAGGCCGGGAGACGGGGCCACGCTGGAAAGAGCGGCCCGGGGATGAAAGCCCCCTACGCGTCCCTCTGCCTGGACCGCGGGCTGCAGGCCTGCCCCGACGGAGAAGTAGCGCGGGGCCCGGGTGCGTGGGCAAGGGCAGAGGCGGGCTGGTGCTGCGACGCCCCCTGGGGCCGCCTGGGCCTCATCCAGGCTCAAGCAGAACCTGGGCGGCCGACTTCGCAGGGGGCTGTTGCCTGGCTGGAGACAGACAGAGAGGGAGGGAGGGAATGAAATGCTGAAAGCCCGTTGCTAAGGAAAGAACTCCTCGTCGGTGTTCCGGGGCCGAGAAACGCGCCCCGCCCGCCACTCGTCCTCCGTCTGCGGCGCGCCAGGCCTCCCGCGGGCGCCCGGGACGGTTCTTGAGGTCTAGAATCCCAGGATGTTCTTATTTCATTCTGGGATAAGGAAAGAGAAAGAGACCCACGGGCTTGACTCACTCCTCCGAGCTTCCCCGAAGCCTTCGAGCTGGGAAGCGGGATGCGCACAGCCCTGCCCTGCCCTGCTCTTGCGAGGCTCTGCTGCGTGCGTGGAGGGGAACCAGCAGGCGAGGCGAAAGGACGCCAAACGAGCCTGCTGGATCAGGCCAGTGGCCCACCTAGTCCAGCACCCTCTGCTCGCAGTGGCCCAATGCCCCTCCCTGCCTAGGGATCGAGATAGACTGTCTCTGGGCCTGGAGGTTCCACAAGAGCGGAGGGAACCTCGGGGGCCGCTCACTTTTGCAGAGTGGTGGTGCGGGGGGGGGGAGGATCCTGGCAGCAGGTGGGTCCCTCCCCCTCCCCGCGATCGCGCGCGGGCCTCTGCAACAGGAGCGGCCGCCGTGCGCTTTTGGTCCTGGCGCGCGTCCGCCCCGTCGAACTATCGCTGCCTGCTGCCCGCCTCCCTCCTGCCGCCCCCAGGGGTGACATCATCGCGAGGCGGGCATCTGCTGAGTGGCTGTCACTGGGCAAATTCGCCCTGCGCCGCAGCCGCCACAGCGAAGCGTTACTCATGCCCGGCCGAGCGCATGTGCCAGCCCAGCGCCCCCCTCCCCGCTCTCGGCGAAGGAGGAATAAACAGCCAGTGATGTCAGCGCGGGAGGGAGGGAGGGAGGGAGGGAGGAGAGGGGGGGCAATAGAGACAGCGGCGAAGGCGCTCCGACGGCCCGACGCCTCGCGCTGCCATTGGCCGCGGCCCGCCTGCTCGTCCCGGCGACGGGGCGCTCGTTGGCTCCGCGGCGCTTCTGCTCAGCCAGCCACGCGGCGGGATCCCTCTACCGGAGGGCACGGGGGGGGCGCAGGGGAGGAGCAGCAGCGGCGCAGGGAAGCGGGAGGGGGGCGGCGCCACTCAAGCTCCCCCCTCCGCCCGCTTGGCACTCGGGCCGCCTTGCCCCCATGCCCACGCTGCCCACCCGCGGAGATCCGGCTCACCCAGGCTACTAAGCATCATCGGGGGGTGTTTGGCACTCTTCGCATGCTCAAAGGCGCTCCTGTTCATTCTCATGTAAACAGGTGTCTCCGGCAGTGACCTTCCCAGGTGAATGGGAACCAGCTTCACTGCTGGTCCAGAGGATCCCTCTATTTCCACTGACTGTCTCCAAACCATTCATCATTTTAGGAAGGAACTTTAATTGTGCCCATTTGGACCTCTGACTCCATCTGAAAGACCCCAAACACGAACTGTTCTTCGGCCACCCAGCCCCTTCCTTGAGCTGTCAGTCTCCCTGCCCCACTGACCTCTTCACTGGGCCTGAAAATAAAAGGGCCACCCGGTCAGCCCTCCCCTTCCTCTGCTGGGGGTGCCCCTTTCCTTCCCCACCTGGTCCCTTTTGCAGGTTGGAGTCGGGCTTGCGCCCCCCACCCCCACCCCAATTCCTCTAGTTTGACGCTGCGGCTCCCTCAGTTTGGTGGGAGTTTGCACAGCCAGTGGGATTTCAGCCTGTGGAACTCATTCCCACAGGATGGCTTTGAAAGAGGGCTGGGCAAATCATCCAGGAGGAAAAAGGCTCTCAATGGCTCCAGACAGCTGTGCTCTTGTCTTCACAGCTGGAGGCAGCCATGCTTCTGAATCCCAGTGGCTGGAAACTGTAAAAAGGGAGAGTAGCTCTTGGTCCATTTGGGGCCCCTGTGAGAACAGTTTGCTGGACTAGGTGAGCCTTTGGCTCTTATGTCCTTAGCTGACGGTGGGCAGATCAGCAGCTCTGATCTGCAAATAGTGACTCGAGGGCTCCTTCTGCCTCCTGGAATATTCTTCTCTGCTTTGGTCCCTTACAGAAACACGTACCCCTTTGAATCTGGGTCCTGAGCATACATGGGTGCTGGGTGTACAGGATGGGGCCTCAGAAGGGGAAGGTAAATGACCCCATGGCGGTTAAGTCCAGTCAAAGGCAACTCTGGGGTCGAGGGAGCCAGCGTTTGTCCACAGACACCTCCATTCAGGCCCCTATTACATTGTGAGTCAGAATCACAGCGCGGACCTGTGAGTGACACACATGTCCCACCAACATCTTCATACATGACACTCTGCTCTGATGCGCAAGCGGACACGCACATACACACAGCTTTGTGGGCCAAACCCAGGCACCTCCGCCAGCTTGAGCGTTGGCAGGCCATGAATGACACTCCCCGCCATAGCCCAGGCCAAAAGGTCCAGCTAGCTAGAAAATGCCTCCCCTCCTCCCTGCCCTCCCTCCTGCTCAGCTGTGGGGATGACCCACTGACCCAGAGCCCAGGAAGAGGCCCACAGCACAGCTCCACAAAGGGTCAGCTGCTGGAAATCCCCTGCCCAGCCGGCTTCAACAAAGGCTTGCCAAGGGGGCCTCCTCTCCTCCTAAACGCGGCACGCCCCCCCCACCTTCCAAGCCTTAGGAGTTTGCCTTCCCCTTTCCCAAGAGCCCCAGGCCTTGCCCTGGATTGCTCACCATGGAAGAGGAGATAATAATAATAATAATAATAATAATAATAATAATAATAATAATATATTTTTATACCCCACCCATCTGGCTGAGTTCCCCCAGCCACTCTGGGCAGCTCCCAACAGAATATTAAAAATAGAACTAAGCATTAAAAACTTCCCTAAACAGGGCTGCCTTCAGAAGTCTCCTAAAAGTCAGATAGTTGTTTATTTCCTTGACATCTGGTGGGAGGGCGCCACCACCGAGAAGGCCCTCTGCTTGGTTCCCAGGGTGGCTCTGCCGTGCTTCCACAGCCAGAGGCAGCCATGCTTCTGAATCCCAGCGGCTGGAATCCGCGGAGCAGAGAGGGCCCTAGTTGCAGGTTTCCCTTTGGAATATCGGTCATTCACTGGGAGAGCAGGAGGCTGGACTAGATGGGCCAGTGGCCTGATCCAGCAGTCGCTTCTAAGACCCTGCATGGGTTTCACGCCTGTCGAATCTCACTTCATTTTTTGATAGAGTGGATCAGGGGAATGCTGTGGACATAGTGTATCTTGATTTCAGGAAGGCTTTTGACAAAGCTCCCCGATATTCAATGATTCTACGACTCAATATGGGACCCCTTCTGGTGGAGAAGCTGGTAAGATGTGGGCTGGGCCAGGGAACATTCAGTGGATTTGGAACTGGTTGACTGACCAAACCCCAAGGGGAAAGGGGCTCTTGTGCTTGGATCCTGCGTGTGGGCTTCTCTTTGGGACATCTGACCGGCTGTTATGATGACAGGATGCTGGACCAGATGGGCCACAGGCCTGATCCAGCAGGCTCTCTGCTTATGCTCTGATGCCTGGCGTGGGAGGGCGTGGGGAGGTGACCCTGAGCAAGGCTGATGTCCTACGCAGAGCCCGACCGTCCAGCCTCTTTTGGATAAGGTTGCCCCCTGGGTGGACAGCAACTGGGTCCAGACCTTCTCATGTGACCAGGAGCACCTTCCCCCCAACCCCACTCGCTTTGCCAGCTTCACCCTATCCTGGAGAGCTCAGCCTCTGTCTGGCCCTCAGTGCCTTATGGGTTAGATTACTGCAAGGCACTCTGCCTAGGGCTGCCCTTGAAGACAGCCCAGCAGGCAGCAGCCAGGAATGATTCTGCCGGGGGCAGGGTGGTCTGATCTGGCTGGGGGAGCTGCTTGCCAGGGTGCCAGGAGAGAGGTGCCCTCCCCCCAATTTTTGAACCTGGAACTTCCTGTTTGCAAAACATATGGAGGCCTGTTTTCAGTTGTGGCACCAGAAGGGGAAGAAAGCTCTTCTCTCTCCCGCGTAAAACACTTAAGAGTGTTCCGTTTCATTTTCTGGTCGGAGCCACTCCGCATGGCGCTAGTCCGCGGGGAGGCGGGTTTCGACTGCGGGTTCCTCAGTGTTTGTTTACTCCGAGGGAGGCGGGGCGGACGTTTGCCCACCAAGCCGGACCCGGGCCAGCCTCAGTTGCTCAAGCGAGGAATGGGTCGAGCAGGGAACGTGACGGAGGGCGGGCCGGGCCGGGGGTGCGCCTGCTGCGAGCGGGTCCTGCCTGCCGGCCTGCCGCGCCCCTCCGGGGGATCCCCGGCTCCCGCACAAGCCCGAACTTGTCTCCGGGAGGCGGCGGAGGGGGCGGGGCGCGGTGACGTCAGGGCGGGGGCGGGGCCCGGCTCCCGGGCTGCGCTGCCGCTGCCCGCTCGCCTGGCAGAGAGTCTCTGGCCGCCGCCGCCGCCGCCGCTCCAACTCTCCGGCGTCGCTCTTCCGCCTCGCCCGCCGCCGCTGCCGCCGCCGCCGCCGGAGCCCCTGCGCTGCCTAGAGACCCCCGACCCGCCCCCGGAGGGTTCATGCAGCTGCAGTAAGTGCGGCGGGCGGATGCCCTCGGAGGGACCCGTCCCGTCGGGGGAGGAGGGAGGCGAGCGGGGCGCACGTGGCTGCAGGGGGGCGGCAGCCCGGCGGATCGGGGCGTTCCCGAGCTTGGGGCGGGGCGGTAGGAAGGGAGACGGACCCCCCACCCCCGAAGCTGGCACGGCGCGGTTTGTTTACAAACACAAGCCCGGCGCGCGGGGGCTGCTCCGCCCGCCGCCACCGCCGCCCCCACCGACCGCCCCCTCCTCTCCGCTCGCCCCGCAGACCCCGCCGAACGCCATGGCCAGAGCACTGCAGGACGGGAGCCGCGCCGAGCCGACAGCAGCTGTGTCCGGGAGCCCAGCCTTCCCTGTGGGGGGGTCGCTGGCCCTGCCGCCCCCCCTCTGCCGCGCGCCTCTCGCCTCGCCCCCCCGGCTGAACTGCCTTTGCCGCTGCGGGATCGGCCACGAGACGTTGCGGATGCGCTCCGGGGCCACGCGAGGTGAGTGCCTGGGGAGGGGGCTCCGAGGTGGGCGAGGGGAGGACGGCTGAAACCACAAAGCGCCTCTGAGCATGGGCAGAACGCCTCACCCCCCCGCCCGACGCGGCTGCAGAGCAGGTCCTTCCCAGGGTCCCAGCCAGGGCGGGGGTTGTTCCGCAGGAGCTGTCCCGCAAGGTGCGGGGCGAGAGGGGCGCGGCTCAGCCCCTCTGTCTCCCAGCCGCAGGTGCCCGCGGAAGAGGGGGCGGACCCTCCGCTCCTCCCCCCCAGCTGAGCACTCCTGGGGGTCCAGCCGGGCACAGGCCAGCCCCTTTCTGCGCCCCCGCCCGTCAAGGACAGACCTTTGTTTTTCCGCGACGGGCGCTCCTCCTTCCGGAGCGCTGCGTCTCCTTGCGGGCAACACGCGGTTTGCTGCGAGCACGTGGGAAGGGGCTCAGGCGAGGCACCGAGATCGGGCGCCAGCCTGTTCTCCGGGCTCATTTTATCGCTGCCTCACCGAGACCAGACTACTTTCCGCACCCCTAAACACCCAGGACGTGTGTGTGCGTGTGGCAGGCACTGGGCTGGCACGGAGGGCGGGGGTCTTGCAGGTACCCCGTTTGCCTCTCAGTCTGCTTTGGTCCCGCTCCACTGGGCCGCCCTGCACGCAGGGGGTGCCCCCAACCGCCCTGACCTCCTTGAGCTGGTGTGGAAACGCTGACTCATCAAAAAAAAATTGCGTGTGTTGAGTTGGGGGGGGGCAGACTATGGGAGGGGCCGCCCCCAGCTAAGCGCTGAGAGGAGGAGCGAGGAGCATCCCTGGTGGAGAGCAGCGAGTGACAGCCCCCTTGCAAACATTGCGCCCCCCCTTCCCAAATCTCACGGGGTGGGGGCCTGAAGGGCAAGAGGCAGCTGCAGGCGAGCTCCCCGCAGCGACGCTCGCCCCAGCCAGCCAGCCAGCCAGCCGGGGGGGGGGGCCTGTGTCCTGGAATGATCCCTTTTCCCTCCGCAGTTGCCAAGGAGACAGGAAACGGCCCCCTCCCGCCCGCCGGGGGAAGGCAGGGGCTCCTCGGGTTGCTGCTCCCCTCCCCGCCTCGCCGCCCTCATCGCCGCTGCCTTCCTTCCGCAGGCGACGCGCCGCCGCCCGCCGCCCCCCGGCCCGGCCCGGCGGAGCCCCCGTCCAGCGGAGCCCTGCTCAGGACCCCCGCGCCCGGCGTGGAGAGAGCGATCGGGGCGCGCCTGCGAGTCCTGGGGGACCAGTTCCAGCGCGAGTACGCGCACAGGGTAAGTCGGGGCGAGGGGGGGACCGGGGGAGGGGGTGCCCGGGATGCTGGTGGCGCGGGGGTGGGCGAGGCGGCCTGGGGCTGCCCGACCGCTTCCCGCCGCTGCTTTGCCCAGGGAGCTGGGCAGGCGCCGCCGCCGCCGCTGACTCATCGCCTATAAATAGCGCGGGATGGGAGAAGGCCGGGCACGGGAGCCGCCGGAGCAGGGCAGTGCCCACCTGGGCGCAAGAGGGGCTCCAGCTGCCTCCCCGCCCGGCCCCGCTCACCTGCGCCCTCTCCTCTCCTCTCCCCGCAGGAGCAGCGCCGGCCGCAGGGCGCCCTCTGGGGCCACGTCTCCCACTTGGTCTTCCAGCTGCTGGGCATCTTGTACAACCTGCCGGCGGAGGGCATGGCCGGCCTGCTGCGCCCCAACTAGCGTCTCCTCGTGGGTCCTCCTGCTGGCCAGGGGGGAAACCAGCCGGGACTGGAGCCGCCACCCATGCTGTGGGTGCTGTGACTGAGTGGGGCGGGCAGGGCACGCTTGGTCCTTCCTCCCCCCCCCCCCCAGCCCAGCAGTGCCTTAAGGAGAGCTGCTCAGCTGGGACGCCGCGCAAGTTAGCACTATGTCAATACTGTTCAATGGAGCCTGTACAGCGGGGGCCAGGCGGGAGGGCAGGGGGAGATAATTGCACAGGGCCCTGTTTCCTTCTGGGGGGCAGGCCAAGCTGTAAATAGGGGGCGTGGACATCTTGTACATAGGGGGAGGTGGGGGGCTGTACAGTGGAAGCTGCTGTATGTATATACATCCTGTGGACAATCCAGAGCTTGTACAGGAGAATTTGGTGCTGCCTGTAGATACTTGAGGGGGGGGAGGAGGGGGTCCGGGGTCTGTACTTTGGGAGGGGGGGAGAGGCAGAATTTTGTATGTTTCCTTTTCAATAAAAACTGGACTAAGAAGTTGTATTGTCAAGGCCTACATGTGATTTGTGCTTGTAAACAGAGGACATAGGAAGTGGCTTTGCCCACCAAGGTCAGGCCCGGCAGCAGCGACTCTCCAGCAGGGCGAAGGCCTTCTCGGAGGAGGTGGGGGGCTTCGAGCCACAACTTGGTACAACTGGGAGAGGGGAAGGAACCCCACTGGACCAGGCAGTGTCCTCCTCCCACAGCATCTGTGGGGCTGACTGAGCTGTGGAGATCACGAGGGCAGTGCCACGGCCGTGAGGGCTGCCCCATGGAGCCAGAGCTGGCCCAGAGGGAGATCAGCTACAAGTGGAAGCCCCAGCCCCCCTCCTGCCTGCCTGGCAAGTGCCAAGGTGACCTTTCCCCCCAGGGGAAGGAGGAATGCAGAGCTGACCCCAAAGGCAGCCCCACCCAGCAGGACCTGCGGCCTTCCTTGGCCAGCCTCACCTTCACAGGATGGGTTTTCTGCTGGCCATCTGGCTGCTTGACCACAAAGCAGCCACACCCTCACATGCCGCCGCTGCCATGCCAGGAACAGAGGCCCTGGCAGGACGCCCATGCCTGGCTCTGCCAAGCCACAGAAGAGCACCTGGCCAGGTTAGCAGGGAGACCACCTTCAGCCCCATGGCCTTGCCCCCAAAGCGCCTCCCGTGCCCAGCCAGGCAAGAATAGTCCAGGGCACCCTGGGGCAAACAGGAACAGAGGGGGTCCCCAAGACAACTAGGCCCCAGTCAAACTCGCTGCAGGAGAGAATCGGTACTAAAAAAAAGAGTTTATTGAGTGCTAAAGTAACACACACCCCCAGGAAGGAAGGGGGGCATCAGCAACAGCCCCCCCCCCCAACTCCCCAGGCCAGAGGTGCCGCAGAAGGAAGAGCCACATGGGGCTGTGGCCCAGGCTCAGTTGGGGGTCAGGCACTCCACCATCCCGTTGCCCCTCATGCCGTCAAAGAAGAAGAAGTTGTTGAGGGGAGCATCCCGCTGAGAGAGGGCCTGGAGAAGAGGAGAAAAAGGCAGCGTGAGCCAAGAGGCGGAGCTTGGTGGGAGGGGAAGGACACTCATGCTGCCAGGGCCCAGGGGGCAGCCAGGATCCCTCCCTCCAGGAATGTTCACAGCTGGGGGGCAGGGGGAAGAGACACAAGATACTGCCTGCAGCTGTGCTGCTTGTGGGTGGGGCCGCATGCAAGAGCCGCTCCCCCCGAGAGACGCCTCACCTTGACCACCTCTTGGCCCAGCACTCCTCCGACCACAGCGCAGACGGGAGCCACTTCGGAGCAGCAGGAGCTGAGAGAGAGAGAGAAGGGGGGGTGTCGGAGGGGGGGTCCCTGTGGAAACGCCTCTTTGCCCCCACAGAAGCAACATGCCAAGGGGAGTGTTTTTGCCAGAGGGCAGCCACAGCCCAATCCCAGCCGGCCTGGTGTTGTCAGTGGGCATTCCACACAGTCCTGAGGGGGCTGGGCAGGGTGCCCCCCCTCCCATGCTCCAGACAGCCTGGCTAAACATAGTCCCCAGCCGCCGCCCCACATTCTTCCTCTCCCCACATTCTCCGTAACCCCTGGTGGGTCGCATGCAGGGACATGCCAAGGTGGTGGGGGGCGCAAGAGGGCCTTCCGCTGCCCCCTCCCTCCAGGAGGAAGCTGCCGCCGCCGCTCTCCCCACCCCCCAAGGTCACAGAGCTGCCCCCTCCACCCCCACAAGCAGCAGTGCAGCACTGCGGCACCTGGGATTGCCCAGCAACTGAGGCGCCCTTTCAGGATTAACGGCGGCCTGAACTCGCGCAAGAGAAAGGAACGGAGCTTTTCTCCGGCAGCCGCTCCCTCAGCCACGTGGAGAGGAATGGCCAGACTGGCCCTGCGGACCCACGTGAGCCTTCAGAGGGTCCGGTCAAGCCTCGCAGAGGAGGAGGAGGAGACAGGTGTGGTCCTGCCAGGGTGGAGCCACTGCCCTTCCCAAAACACTGCCTGGGCATTCAAGGTTCCACAACTCGGGGACATGGGGCAGACTCAGGGGAGCGCTGACAACAAGGCGGCAGCAGCAGCAAAGCCTAGTGGTGGGAGTCCGTCCTCAGGGGTCCCTCCTCCTCCTCCATGGAGCGGGCTCAAGGGGGCCGCCACCCACCTGGCAAAGTCATCCGGGAGCAGGTCGGCCCCGACGCCGAGAGAGGCCAGCACGTCGGCGCGCATCTGCAGAAGCGCCTCGGCGTCCTCTGAGCAGCTCTGCAGGGAGGGGTCCCGGCCCTTGAGGGTCCGGAACTTCAGGAGCACTGCAAGAGGCGGTGGCAGAAACAGCATCACAACCGGAGACCCCCGGAGGCGGCAGCACTTCCCAAACACCCCCAGCCCAGACCCCAGACCATCATGTCTGCTGGTGCCTCCTGCTCTGCTGGGGGCAGGTTCACATCAAAACGACCCAAGTCCCCCTTGGCTTGGGTGGGCAATGAGACCCCTTCTCATCAATCCCGGGGCAGCCACCTCCAGAGCCCCCGCCGCCCAGCTGCCTCCACTCAGACGGGTACGTGGGGGGCAAAGACCATACAGACAGCCCCGTTTACGCCAAGCGCCCAGCCAAGGCAGCTCCTCCAAGAGCCAGCAGGCAGCCTCTTCCTCCTCCGCAGGGCTGCTCTCTGGAGCCGCCCCCCCTTTATTGTTCAGCCCGGACACTGAGATCCGGCGCCGAGGGCCTTCTGGTGGTTCCCTCACTGCGAGAAGCAAAGATACAGGGAACCAGGCAGAGGGCCTTCTCGGTGGTGGCGCCCGCCCTGTGGAACGCCCTCCCATCAGAGGTCAAAGAGATAAACAACTACCTGACATTCAGAAAATACCTGAAGGCAGCCCTGTTTAGGGAAGCTTTTAATCTGTGATATTTTAATGTATTTTAATATTTGTTGGAAGCCGCCCAGAGTGGCTGGGGGGACCCAGCCAGATGGGCGGAGTACAAACAAACAATAATAATAATAATAATAATAATAATAATAATAATAATAATAATTCTGGAAGGGATGGTGCTGGCAGAAGGAAAGGCCTTTGCAGAGACGGCTTCCAGTCTGCAGAGTCTGCGCACGGGTTCAGTCAATGCAAAGGAAGAGCAATCTGCTTAGCGATCGGCTGCACGTGCGCCAGAGCCCACTGCTAAGCAGGACCGCTTCTCCCGCCTGATGATGGGAAGGGGCAGCAATCCTGTTCATCTCCTTTAGGGATCTCTCTGGTGCACAGGATCTCGGCAGGATGACTTTCCCTTCGTATCAGCTGATGTGAGTGTGTGTTGGGGGAAGGAAGTATTTCCGCTTAGCACTGGGCTCAGCTGTCCTTCTGCAATGCTGCCGGCCTCCCTCTCAAAGGAGACGCTCCTCCTTCTAAAGGAGGGGAAGCCCTTCCAAAGGGCACGTTGAGAAGTCACAGCCCCACCCACCTGCCAAATTTGGCTGGTGGCTGCACCAAGGTCAGACCTGGCCTCGGGCAAAGCCCCACCCACCAGGAAACACAGCCCGCTTGGCCTGCCCAATTCCCTCCTTGCCCTGCTGGAAGAGAAGTGAGATCACCCAGCAGGGATAGGTCGGCAGAGCCAGAGCAAGGAAGACTGAATTGGGACTAAATATGACCGTCAGATTGGAGAGCTGGGCCCAAACCAGCAGAAGGAATCTCAATAGGGACAAAGGTCAGGTTCTGCGCTTAGGCAGGAAGAAACAGATGCACCAGTATAGGATGGGGGGGACCCCTGGCTTACTAGCAGGACATGTGGAAAGGATCCAGGGGTCTTGGGGGAACACAAGCTGAACATGAGCCCACAGGGTGATACAGCAGCAAAAAAAGCGAATGTTATTCTAGGTTGCATCCACAGAAATATATTGCTCCAGATCAAGGGAAGCAATAGTCCCACTCTATTCTGCCTTAGTCAGACCACACCTGGAATACTGTGTCCAGTTCTGGGCGCCACAATTTAAGAAGGATGTTGACAAGCTGGAATATGTGCAGAGGAGGGAGACCAAGGTGATCAAGGGTCAGGAAACCAAGCCTGATGAGGAACGGTTGAAGCAGCTGGATATGTTTGGCCTCGTAAAGAGGAGACTGAGAAGGAGATATGAGAGCCATCTTCAAATATCTAGAGGACTGTCACATGGAAGATGGAGCAAGCTTGTTTTCTGCTGCCGCTCTGGAAGGTAGGGACCCGGACCAATGGAGTCAAATGACAAGAAAGGACATTCCAACTGAGCACCAGGAAGAACTGTAAGAGGTGTTTGTCAGTGGAATGGACTCCCTTGGGAGGCTGTGGACTCTCCTTCCTTGGAGGTTTCTAAGCAGTTTGGCTGACCATCTGTCGCGCGTGCTTGACGTGAGATTACTTCATTGCAGGGGGTTGGACTAGATGACCCTCGGGTTCCCTGCCAGCTGCAAACTTCTACAACTCTATGATAGCAGAGCCTCGCTAAGGAGAAATAAGCTGGCATGTTGCAGAAACCCAGCAGGGCAGTCCCTCTGCATAGCACCCCAGCAACAGAATCAGAACTCCAGGGTGGCAGAGAGAGGGGGACTGGCTACCCTTGCAAGTAGTTTTAGCCAGCTGCTGTTATCCTAAGCGCTCACAATCCTCAATTATATATATACACACACAGACAATAAGTTGGCATCAACACCAAGTGGCCCTCAGAGGAAATGGCCTACCTCCTGATGCCCCCTCCCTCCCTCATGCTCTGAGCCCAGGAGAAGAAAGAGGGGGCCCTTGGCAGCCAAATGACACTGGCAACAGCAGCCCACGCAGTTCCCTGTCCAAATATGCCATGGCTGCCCCTCCTTCCAGACCCCCCTCAAACACCGATTAATTCAGAATTCCTCCACTTTGTGGAGCTACACACCCCAAACATTAGTAGAATAGCAGCAGCAGGAATTGCAGAGTTGAAAGGGACCCCAAGGGTCATCTACTGAAGCCCCTGCCATGCAGGAATCCCAGCAGAAGAATCTCAGGGAAGAGGGGAAGGAGCTGCGTTTGAGAAAAGCCAAGGAAGCAGAGGAGGAGTTGGGGGGGGGAAATCTCCCCTGAGAAACCTCCTCTCCTGGTGGGGTTGTTGACAACCCCTCCCTCCCTCCCGCTGCCCCTGTCTCAGCACTCCGCCCCCCCCCCCCCGGCGAAAGCCCAACATGGGCTGCTTGCGCACACAAGGCCCACACAAAGGCCACAAAGCTCCCCACATTTGGGATGGGGAGGAGCAAACCATGAGGGCAAAGGAGAAAAATGGGCGTCAGAAGCAACGCGGACTCGAGCGAGAGCAAGACACAAAGCAGCTCTTTGATTTGCACAATCCGGAGATGCTGCCCCGAGAACTAGGCCTCTTACCCAGAGCAGCGCAGAGCCAGAAGAATCCGCGTGGCTGGAAAGGGGGCTCCCATTTCCTCCCGGGAAGAACAGGACGGTGGCAAGGGGCAGAAGCAGGTGGAGCCCGCGAGGCACATGCCCACCCCCTCAGGCCCCGCTGAAGAGAGGCGGGCCCTTGTGCCACCAAGCAGATTTGTCCTAGGGATGAATGGCAGGCCTGTTCCAGAGATAGCCCCCCAAGCCCCTCAGCTGCACACGTGTACAACTCTCCTTGGGGGCGCAAGGGGCTCACGTGCCGGAGAGCGGGACACAGCCCCATTGTCTGCTGGGGACCAGGAGTCATGCGGTCCTGAGAGCAGTCAGGTGACCAGCTGCAACGCCAACTGTCCTCCTGCTCCCCCCCCCCCGGGTCACCACATAAACGCTCCTGCCGGCCTCCAAAGGGGGCACCTCACCTTGAAGAAGGAAGTAATCAGGGGACGTGCGCTTCAGGGCAGCCTTGGCCTTCTCGCCGCTCCAGTCGACAGTCAAGGCCTCTTTCAGGAGGCAGAAATTCACACACTGGGGGGGAAAGGACAGACAGCCTCACCAGAGTCACGTGTGCAGCTGCTTGGCTTAGCCACCAAGGGATGCCCCCCCCCTCCCAGCAGGGCATTGCAGCCACTCTCCCTCCTCCTCCTCCCATTATGGGTGCTTTCGGTGGCACAGCCGTGATTTCCAGCGTTAAGAGAGCAGGCGCTACCTTTCTAGTCTCATTTTTCACAGTTGCTCCTTCTCAACTGCCCGGCTGCCCCACCCAGAGACCCCCCACCCCCACAGCAAAGGAATGGCTGGACCACTTGCCACCCCAGGAAGCCCTGCAAAGACCTGGCCATGGGAAGAAGGCTCAGAGCCCGGGGGGCAGGACAACGATGCCTGGTCAGAGGGAGGAGGGGGGCAGACAGGGAGGAGGAGGGTCTCAAGCTGAAGAGGCAACAGGGTTTGGTGAGCAGGAAGAGGCTGCGGCAGAGAGCAGAGCAGGGCCAGAGGGAGCAGACAGAGATGAGGCAGGCAGCTGGAGAAGCCAGGAAGTCTCTCCCTCCCGCTGTGACCAGCTCCCCTCCCCGTTGGTCTCCTAGAAGCCAAAGAGGTATGAAGAAGGCAGAGCAAAGACAGGCAAGAAGAAGGGACTCCCCTGTGGGAAGGCAGGGGTCTCCAGTCCTTGAAATCGCCTCATTGGGGCAAGATCTACCAGGAGGCTTGGCCTCCTGAGCTGTTTGTCTCTTTGAATAAAGAGTTAACTTCACTGCCACTGTGTGAGTTATCGCTGGCTTGATCCTGGGGCAGGGGGTTGAGGAAAGATGGGGCCTGATCTGACGAGCAGCAAGGAGAGCCGCCTTCTGACACCACGCTGGGCCAACTCATGACTTACGAAGCGAGACCTGCCTATTCAGGAAGGGGCTGTGGGGCTGCGAGGATGCACACAGAAACCTCCGGGAGCAGCTCAGTTGCACAAAGGCGCCAGGGACAGGGAGCAGAGCTCTGCAAGAGAGCATCCCAAACTGATCTCTGGAGGCCGCGACCTGCGAAGCGGGTGCAAGGAGGCGCCAACTAACCCAGGAGGCGAGAAGTGGCCCTTGGAGCTCTGAGCTTCCACCCTCCAGTCCTTGCGGTGGTACATGCTTTTGTCCATATAGTGAGCAACAGGACACAACAACCTTGCCTTTATCGTTTTGCAGAGGCATTAATCTGATGCCGAATCCATGATCTGCCCAATCCCAGGGCTAGAGGGGGTTTTCACCTGAGGCTCACTCACCCCCCCCCAAACTACTCCTTCTCATCTCGGCATCTTGTAACTCAGGGATGGGACAGCTGTGATGCTGAGACTCCGATGGTCAGGGGAAATGGGAATTCTAGTCCCACAGCACCTGAAAGGCCACGTGGTCCCCTGCTCTGACTTAGCCGTTGCCCGGCTCTTGTGGGAATAATAATAATAATAATAAATTTTTATTTATACCCCGCCCTTCCCAGCCAAAAACCGGGCTCAGGGCGGCTAACACTAATTAAAATCACAACAAAAACATAAACACAATCAATTTAAAATAACAGATTAAAATACAAATTTAAAAATTTCAATATTAAAACTGCAGTCTCATTTTCAAATAACCCACCAATAAAAGAATGAAGCATAAATATCAAACAGAAACCAACTCAAAGGCCAAGTGGAACAGCTCCGTCTTGCAGGCCCTGCGGAAAGATGCCAAATCCCGCAGGGCCCTGGTCTCTTGTGATAGGCTGTTCCACCAAGTCGGGGCCAATACTGAGAAGGCCCTGGCCCTAGTTGAGGCCAACCTAGCATCTTTGTTGCTCGGGACCTCCAAAAGATTATTATTTGAGGACCTTAAGGTCCTACACGGGGAATGCCGGGACTGTGAGCCTGCCTGGAGCCCAGGCAACGAATGAGAAGCACCTGACTGACTGAGAGGGCTGCACTGGGGCAACGGCAGACCTGCCTGAGGGAGAGGGAAGAGCAGGAGAAGTGGCAGACTCAGCTCAGAGGAGTTTTGGGGACAAAGACCAGGAATGCAGCTATGCGGCCATTGCCATTATGTGGGGTGGGGGGTGGGGAGCAAGGCCCAGATCCGCTCCTGCCTCTGTTCCAAATGGCCAGAGAGCTCTCCCAGCACGCACCTTCTTCACCAGCGTGGTCTCTGTGATGTCCAGCTTGGCTTTCTTTGCGTCTGGTCCATCCTCCACTCCCTGGCCGGCTTTGGCAACCTTCGTCTTCTCTCTGCAAGGCACGGAAGCAAATTAACACCGCAGCCCCCTCCCCTCCGGCCAGTGGAGGACTCCTGCTCCACAGCGGCCGGAGTTTCAACAGGTTAAGGGTCGGCACAGCGCTAGAGAGGAACCTGGACAGTGGGCACAGGATGGTTCTCGGGCTCCCTCCAGTGGCCAAACTCTAGAGCGGTTTCCCCAAGCAGCACCTGAAAGGCCTACAGCCGCCCCCCAAGGGCATTCCCCAGTCCCATTACCAGCTCCCAGGCAGACTCACTCCACAAATTCGTGCTCGCCCAGGTTGGCAAACATGTAGCCGTGGTAGCCAAAGACGTCTCCCGCAAAGAACTTGACGCCGTTCTTGTGGCATATTTGGTCGATCTTCACCAGGACTTCCTGGGAGCAGCACGTCACGCAGACCTGGAAGGAGAAAGCCACGGGGCCGGAGATCAGCTGCCTGAGCATATCATTCCAATTGTTTGTTTGATTCGTATGCCGCCCTTCGTTCAATGATCACAGGGCAGCTTGCGAGATGGAAACACAACATGCACAGACATGGTTTAAAAGGCCACAGATTCCATCAGCCTGGTTGAAGTGGAACTGTTTTCGCCTGGCGCCTAAAGGTGTATAATGGAGGTGCCAGGGGAACCTCCCTGGGGAGAGCATTCCACAAACAGGGAGCCACTGCAGAGAAGGCCCTGTTCTCCTGTCGCCACCCTCTGGACCTATCATCTAGCCCAGGCTGCCACGTGGCCTATGGGACAGAGGCTTTCTAGGAAGTCTAGGACAGAAAAGGCGCTTCATTGTCATCTCCTCTCCCTTACAGTGCCGGCTGGCCTCTGCTTTAAGACCCCCTCTGACAGCACCAGAGAGGGCAATCTGGGAGCAGAGGCATGGTGAAAATGGTGGCCCAAAGTGTGCCTTCGGTGCCCCCCGGGGCCACTCCCTCGGACTGTCTCCCCTCGCTGGCTTCTCCCGCCAGCACTCACCACGTCAAAGCGGGTGAAGAACTCTTCGGGCTTCTGCTCGACGTTCCCAGGGTCCGCTTTCACGTCCACCATGGGGTTGAGGTCCTGAGCCCGCTCCAGCGAGGCTTCCGCCCTGTTCTTGCCCAGGGACCCCCCAGGGATCAGAAACTGAGCCTGCGAATCTTCCGGCGACACCTGGGAGGGGAGAAGGAAGTAATCGGAGCTGGGCAAAATCCCAGGCCTCCCGGGGTTAAACAGCAGCACCAGGACAACTGAATCTCACCTGAAGCCACACCGCAAAAGGTTTTATTTAATAATAATAATAATAATAATAATAATAATAATAATAATAATAATAATAATAATTTATACCCCGCCCATCTGGCTGGGTTTCCCCAGCCACTCTGGGCGGCTTCCAACAGAATGTTAAAATACAATAATCTATTAAACATTAAAAGCTTCCCTAAACAGGGCTGCCTTCAAATGTCTCCTAAAAGTCTGGTAGTTGGTTTCCCGCCGATGTCAAAATCTGGTGGGAGGGTGTTCCACACGGCGGGTGCCACTACCGAAAAGGCCCTCTGCCTGGTTCCCTGTAACTTGGCTTCTTGTAGCGAGGGAACCGCCAGAAGGCCCTCGGCGCTGGACCTCAGTGTCCGGGCAAAATGATGGGGGTGGAGACAGGAGAACAGGGGTGGAGACCCCCCTTCAGGTCTACTGGGCCTTTGAGGCCATTTAGGGCTTTCAAGGTCAGCACCAACACTTTGAATTGTGCTCGGAAACGTACTGGGAGCCAATGTAGGTCTTTCAAGACTGGTGTTATGTGGTCTCGGCGGCCTTTCCCAGTCACCAGTCTAGCCACCACATGCTGGATTAATTGCAGTTTCCGGGTCACCTTCAAAGGTAGCCCCACGTAGAGTGCATTGCAGTAGTCCAAGCGGGAGATAACCAGAGCGTGCACCACTCTGGCGAGACAGTCTGCGGGCAGGTAGGGTCTCAGCCTGCGTACCAGATGGAGCTGGTAGACAGCTGCCCTGGACACAGAATGGACCTGCACCTCCATGGACAGCTGTGAGTCCAAAATGACTCCCAGGCTGCACACCTGGTCCTTTAGAGGCACAGTTACCCCATTCAGGACCAGGGAGTCCCCCACACCCGCCGGCCTCTTGTCCCCCAAGAACAGTACTTCTGTCTTGTCAGGATTCAACCTCAATCTCAATTTATTGCATCTCTAGCCCACCTCTTCCTCCAAGGAGCTCAAAGTGGCGTACCTGGTTCTTCCCCTCCTACAACAACCCTGTGAGGTAGGAACTTCCACCAGGTACTTCATACCAGGGACCTCTAGCAATTTATCTCTGGAAAGCAGAACCACGGGAGGGAGGAAAGACCTCAGGGTGGTTCATTTGCATGAAAATGCAAGCTAAAAAACCACGGGGAGGGAAGAAGGGTATTGCTGCCGTTTACTATTATAATAATACTAGTAGTAACTACAGGGCCTCCTGTTCCAAGCCTTGTGCAACTCGCAGAAGCTCATTTCATCCACTTCTTTAGGTTCAAGGATGCACTAAAGGTTCCCGTCCCCATTTTATCCTAACAACAACAATGCAGTGAAGCAGACAAAGCAAAGGCCCAGCGATGGACCCCAGGCTGCCCAGTGAGCTTCGTGGCTGAGTGAGGGTTGAAAAGAGGGGCTCCCCTGCTGCAGTCCTGGCTTCTGTCATTTATTTATTTATCAAATTTGTCTATTGCTCCTCTTCTGTAGATCTCAGGGTGGCTCGTTTACAGGAAAATGCAAGGTAAAAAACACAAAATGCGTAACAAAAACAAGCCAAAAAACCCCTCCGCCAACACATGTAAAAGGGTATCAGATGTCAATCATCAGCCAAAGGCCTGGTTGAAGGTTTTTACCTGGCACCAAAAGGTGTATTATGAAGGTGCCAAGCGAGCCAGTCATGACCAAGGGAAGACCCCAGTCCAGCACTCCCACCGCCCCAGCCCCAGATGTAAAGGAGGAGTAGAGCTACGTAGCACCAGCATATTGCTGAAAACTCCAAACCTCTGAATAACCCCACATTGAAGGCTCCATTGGGCCAAAGAACACTCCCCAAGCAGCACCCTCCGGGAACGACCATCGAAGCAGGACTGGAACCACCACAAATAGGTGCCAGCCGCCCCCCCTAACTTGGAAAGCTGCTCCAGAAGGATTCTTTCTTCTTTGGCGATCCCTCGTAGCTGAGTAAGATTGCCTTCCATGAACACAGCCTCAGAACTGAGTCCTTAAGTGACTGTGGAGGCCAATTCTGGATCCACACGTCCTTCCACAGTGGGGACATTGGTTCCCGGGCGGGAGCTGATCACGGTGTGGATTTGCCAGGCGTGCCTTCCTCTTAGCACGTTTCTCCCTTGCGTCCTGAGTTCGAGTGTCTTCAAAGCCCATGACACCTTTGGTAAAGGCTGTTCTCCAACTGGAGCGCTCGCAGGCCAGTGTTTCCCAGTCGTTGGTGTTTATACTACATTTTTAAAGATTTGCCTTGAGAGAGTCTTTGAACCTCTTTTGTTGACCACCAGCATTACGCTTTCCATTGTTAAGTTCGGAATAGAATAGTTGCTTTGGAAGACGATAATCAGGCATCCGAACAACATGACCAGTCAAATGAAGTTGATGTTGAAGAATAATTGCTTTGACACTTATGATTTTTGCTTCTTCCAGTACACTGGCATTAGTCCACCTGCCTTCCCAAGTGATATGTAAACATTTTCTGAGACACTGTTGATGGAATCTTTCAAGGAGTTGGAGGTGGCATTTCTAAGTGGTCTGTGTTTCACAAGCCTAGTTAGGTGACTGCCTTGGGTGACCCTACTGGGAGTAGGAGACTTCAGACGGCTTCACTCACAAGGATCATAGGAACATGCAAGCCCACTCACCACGACAAGGTGATGATCCAGTGAGTGGGTCCAGAAGGATACCATGGTTGACGGCACTGAAAGCCACTGTGAAGTCAAGGAGAATTAGCAAGGAACCATTTCCCCTGTCTCTCTCCTGACACAGAAGTCAGCATACAGGGCGATCTAGAAAATCAGTTTCCTCCAAGAGCACCTGGATCTGCTCTGTGACCACCTTCTCGAGAACCTTACCCAGGAGGGAAAAATGAGTCACTGGCCAGTAGTTTCCATGAATACTTATATTGCCTCTATACCAAAGAGCTCCTGGTTGTTGTTGTTTAGTCGTTTAGTCGTGTCCGACTCTTCGTGACTCCATGGACCAGAGCACGCCAGGCCCTCCTGTCTTCCACTGCCTCCCGCAGTTTGGCCAAACTCATGCTAGTCTCTTCAATAACACTGCCCAACCATCTCATCCTCTGTCGTCCCCTTCTCCTTGTGCCCTCCATCTTTCCCAACATCAGGGTCTTTTCCAGGGAGTCTTCTCTTCTCATGGCCAACGTCTTGGAGCCTCAGCTTCAGGATCTGTCCTTCCAGTGAACACTCAGGGCTCATTTCCTTCAGAATGGATCAGTTTGATCTTCCTGCAGTCCATGGGACTCTCAAGTCTCCTCCAGCACCAGAATTCAAAAGCATCAATTCTTCGGTGATCAGCCTTCTTTATGGTCCAGCTCTCACTTCCGTACATCACTACTGGGAAAACCATAGCTTTAACTATGCGAACCTTTGTCGGCAAGGTGATGTCTCTGCTTTTGAAGATGCTGTCTAGGTTTGTCATTGCTTTCCTCCCAAGAAGCAGGCGTCTTCTAATTTCGTGACTGCTGTCACCATCTGCAGTGATCATGGAACCCAAGAAAGTGAAATCTCTCACTGCCTCCATTTCTTCCCCTTCTATTTGCCAGGAGGTGATGGGATCAGTGGCCATGATCTTAGTTTTTTTGATGTTGAGCTTCAGACCATATTTTGCACTCTCCTCTTTCACCCTCATTCAAAGGTTCTTTAATTCCTCCTCACTTTCTGCCATCAAGGTTGTGTCATCAGCATATCTGAGGTTGTTGATATTTCTTCCGGCAAACTTAATTCCGGCTTGGGATTCATCCAGTCCAGCCTTTTTCATGATGAATTCTGCATATAAGTTAAATAAGCAGGGAGACAATATACAGCCTTGTCGTACTCCTTTCCTAATTTTGATCCAATCAGTTGTTCCATACCCAGTTCTAACTGTAGCTTCTTGTAGGTACCTTTTATATCAAGAGCTTATGCAGCACAAAAGAGGAATGGCGGAGGGAGTTTAATTCAGTTCCGCCACATCCAGGTGGAGCCAAGACCCAGATAAAGCCCAGTCCAATCCAGCTGCACACTCTGGCAAAGCACGTGTCTGGTCTCCCAGCTGCTGCCACTCGATCTGTCCTTAGCGACTGATTTAAGAGCGGGGGGGGGGGGGGCAATTGGTTGAAGCCATGTCAAATGGAGAGCTGGCACATTGTTCTCTGGCAGGGCTTCTCTCTCACAGTTCAATGCTGCGCAGGAAGTCAACAGGCTCGGCTTTTTTGTGCAAACACATAATGGGGAAACTTCCAGCTGCTGGAAACTCATGCAGCCGTCAGAACCACAGGAGCGACTCAAGAGTTAGAAGAAGAAGAAGAAGAAGAAGAAGAAGAAGAGGAGGAGTTTGGGTTTGATATCCCGCTTTTCACTACCCGAAGGAGTCTCAAAGCGGCTAACATCCTCCTTTCCTTTCCTCCCCCCCCACAACAAACACTCTGTGAGGTGAGTGGGGCTGAGAGACTTCAGAGAAGTGTGACTAGCCCAAGGTTACCCAGCAGCTGCATGGGGAGGAGCGGAGACGCGAACCCGGTTCACCAGATTACGAGTCTGCCGCTCTTAACCACTACACCGCACTGGCTCTCTCTTGGCTGTTTTCTACAAGAACAGCTTGCGGACTGCGCAAGCAAGGGAAAAGCAGGCTCTCTCTTGGCTGTTTTCTCTGAGGGGACCACATGGCCGGCCACGTACTTTGGCTCTCCCCACCCAGATCCTCGCACACTTCCTTCGCTACAAATTCTTGCTCCTCTTCTGGCTAAGAGGCAGGTTGGCATCCTCATTTCAGCACGAAGGAGCTCCACCTGGTGGCCCAAAGTCGCAAGTGCTGTCCTGCAGTCAGAAAGTTAAACCTGCTTTCCACACCCAGAACTTACACAGGGACAGTGGGTTTTTTCCCCTTAAAAAAATGTTTAGGGGTACTCTCATTTTGACTCAAGAAAAACCACCATTTTATAGTTCAAATCACAGAAAATAAATACGGTAAATGCTTATTTAACTTACATGCAGAATTCATCATGCAAAAGGCTGGACTGGATGAATCCCAAGACTTAAAGAACCTCTTAATCAGGGTGAAAGAGGAGAGCGCAAAATATGGTCTGAAGCTCCACATCAAAAAAACTAAGATCATGGCCACTGGTCCCATCACCTCCTGGCAAATAGAAGGGGAAGAAATGGAGGCAGGGAGAGATTTCACTTTCTTGGGCTCCATGATCACTGCAGATGGTGACAGCAGTCACAAAATTAAAAGATGCCTGCTTCTTGGGAGAAAAGCAATGACAAACCTAGACAGCATCTTAAAAAGCAGAGACATCACCTTGCCGACAAAGGTCCGCATAGTTCAAGCGATGGTTTTCCCAGTAGTGATGTATGGAAGTGAGAGCTGGACCATAAAGAAGACTGATCGCTGAAGAATTGATGCTTTTGAATTATGGTGCTGGAGGAGACTCTTGAAAATCCCATGGACTGCAAGAAGATCAAACTTATCCATCCTTAAAGAAATCAGCCCTGAGTGCTCACTGGAAGGACAGATCCTGAAGTTGAGGCTCCAGTACTTTGGCCACCTCATGAGAAGAGAAGACTCCCTGGAAAAGACCCTGATGTTGGGAAAGATGGAGGGCACAAGGAGAAGGGGATGACAGAGGACGAGATGGTGGGACAGTGTTCTCAAAGCTACCAACATGAGTCTGACCAAACTGCGGAAGGCAGTGGAAGACAGGAGTGCCTGGCGTGCTCTGGTCCATGGGGTCACGAAGAGTCGGACACGACTAAATGACTAAACAATGCACAATGAGCAAAAGTACAAAGATTCACAAAATGTTTAGGGGCATGCGTACCCCTGCGTATCCCCAGAAAAAGCACCGCAAAAGGGTTACATGCCAGAAGTTTGTGTGCAAAGGCAAAATCATGCAAGTTCAGGTAAAACCCCATAAGTTTTCCTGCCACAAGACCATCCTTACCTTACTGGGCTCTGGAAACTGTGGATGGCTCCTCCAGGATCTCGCAGAGGTCCCTGACATCTTGCAAAGGCCCCTCAAGATACTGCAGCAGCACATCACAGCCTTCCAGATGCCTCATGCAACCTTCCCAGAGCCCGACAAACAAGGCAGAGGCCTAGGAAACCCAGCACAGAAAGAGCTTTTAAAACCCTCTGGCGTTACTTATGGGGCTCCTGGAAGGTTGAGAGATCTTGGTTGAGAGGGTGAGAGCCCCTTCTAACTGTCTTGCACCCACCCACCCACCTTCGCTCTCCATTTCCTATTTGTTTTCCTGCCACCCATGCAAGGTGCAATCGCGTAACAAAATCGCACATTAAATTGTACTTATCTAATCAAAATATCTCCCCCTCCAAATGCTTTCTCCCTCACGCCTATTTTTTGTTGTTGCTGATTTCTAAAGTCTTTGAACCTCCAGATTTTTTCAATACTTGATTTATACCTGATTACGAACATCTCTCATCTGGGGCAAGTGCTTTTCTAGACTGATTTGTGTTGCATTCTGTGTTAGTCGTGCTCAAGAGAAGACCCACTTAAATTCACTTTAAATCTATGATTCTAAATTAAAGTTCTCGAGCCACAGCCAAGGATTTCAACGGCTCTACTCCAAGAAGGACTAACATCCCCAGTAGAACTAATGTCGGCTGCAGCCCTCCATTGGCAGAAAATACGCACGAGGAAAGGATGTGGCTGGTGCCACCAGGAAGAGACCGGGCGGGAAATGCCACAGGGGAAACACCACAGGAGCCCTGAAGACTGGGAGGCAGGGGGGCAGAGTGGTTAGTGTGGGACTAGGACCTGGGAGAGCAGGGTTCAAACCCTCATCTGGCCATGAAGCTCGCTGGGTAACCTTGGGCCACTCACTCACAAGGCCTAACCTACTTCACAGGACAGTAGGAGAACACTTCAATCTCCCAGGACATTCAACACAAGATCTCAAAGCAGCTGTCTTATTACAAAAGAATTTCAGAAATAGACTTGAAAGAGAAGTGGCTGAATTACAACTTATTACAATAATAATAATAATAATAATAATAATAATAATAATAATAATAATAATTTATTTGTACCCCACCCATCTGGCTGGGTCTCCCCAGCCACTCTGGGCGGCTTCCAACAAATATTAAAATACATTCAAATATCACAGTAAAAATACTAAACTGAAAGCTATGGAGAGACCTGGTCTGAATAGAGATACCGGATAAATGTCTCATTACACATGCTAAAGCTATTTTTGGTCATCTGCATACTATTCCTTGCTTTTTCCTGTAGGACTAATTGCAGTCGTTAACAGTTGTCAACAGTTACAGGTAGGTAGCCGTGTTGGTCTGCCATAGTCAAAACAAAATTAAAAATTAAAAAATTCCTTCCAGGAGCACCTTAGAGACCAACTAAGTTTGTTCTTGGTATGAGCTTTCGTGTGCATGCACACTTCTTTCATGCACGCGAAAGCTCATACCGAGAACAAACTTAGTTGGTCTCTAAGGTGCTCCTGGAAGGAATTTTTTTATTTTGTTTCATACCCATTGAGTCAATCCCCCATCTCCTACTACCCTCCTGAGAAAAACCCCTCCCCACCCTCCCACTATATATAAGGATCTGGTGACTTCTGTTTCACTGTATCTGAAGAAGTGTGCATGCACACGAAAGCTCATACCCAGAACAAACTTAGTTGGTCTCTAAGGTGCTACTAAAGTCTAGACTATTTTTTAATTTTTTTATTAATTTTTTTTTTAAAAAAAATTATTTCAACTGCGTCAGACCAACCTGTCTGAATCTACCTCACAGGGTTGTTGCGGCGATTAGATTGGGGGGAAGAAACATGTACGCCCCCTTGAGGAAAGAAGGTGAGACCAGAGCTGTAGCTAAGTGTGTGTGGGGGGGGGGAGCCAGGTTTTTACCCCAGATGAAGCCTCCCTGGGCGGGATGCTGTGTGATAAAAATGAAAGCATGATGGATGCAGCACTGCCAACAAGGAAATCAGCCTGGGATGTTTCTGGCCAAGGGGCACCGGTTCTCATGCTGCACATGTGAGGAAGTAAAAACCGCACAGGAAAGGAGGAGAGCCCCGCCCCCCAGCTTTCCCTAGGAGGGGACTTTCCTCCTGCGAGTGGCCCCAGGGGTCCCCCGCAAGGGCATTCCTTTCCTGAGAAAGCCTCCGTCTCCTGGCTTGCGACATGCGACCCTCTCCCTGACACACATGCGCTCTCTGTGGGGCTTCCCTTGAGGCCGCAGTTGGCGCAGAATGCTGCAGCACGATTGCTGACAGGAGCGAGGCCTTGCCAGCGTAACACCCCTCAGTGCTCAGAGATCCGCACTGGCTGCCCATTTGCTGCCGGACTTAGTTAAAGGTCTATGAAGCCTCTTAAGGACTTGGGACCACTGATTTTTGAGATCACCTTGCCCCCGTGGGCCCACTCAACTGGCACTCCTACAGGTGCCACATAATACTTGTTCTGCGTTAGTACAAACTCAATCATATACTGAAGCGGCACCTACACTTTGGAACTCCCTGCCTATTGACATCAAACCCTCACTATTTCCCCCCCCCCCAGCATCTGCCAAAAACACAATTGTTTAGACAAACCTACCCAGATTTTCAGGGACCCAGGTGGCACTGTGGGTTAAACCACAGAGTCTAGGGCTTGCTGATCAGAAGGTCGGCGGTTCGAATCCCCGCAACGGGGTGAGCTCCTGTTGCTCGGTCCCAGCTCCTGCCCACCTAGCAGTTCGAAAGCACGTCATAGTGCAAGTAGATAAATTGGGACCGATCCAGCGGGAAGGTAAACGGCGTTTCCGTGCACTGCTCTGGTTCACCAGAAGTGGCTTTGTCATGCTGGCCACATGACCCAGAAGCTGTCTGCGGACAAACGCCGGCTCCCTCGGCCTATAGAGCGAGATGAGCGCCGCAACCCCAGAGTCGGACACGACTGGACCTGATGGTCAGGGGTCCCTTTACCTTTACCCAGATCTTCGGAAAGTTGAAGTGAGTTTTTATTTCTTTCAATCTATCGTTGTTTAAAACTTTTTGTGTGTTTTAAGTGATCACTGTAACTTTTTGTAGGGTAGATTTTATTATCTTACCTGTAAACCGTTTTCAGGGTATCCCCCCCCTTGCATTCAAGCAGTGTTTAAATTTCATGAAATAAATAATTTTATGCACATGCGCTTTTGAGTACAAAGGGGCAAGATCACATATATCCTATTTCCCATTCCAGGATCAGGGGACACCCAGGGCGACAGGGAGCCCACGGGAGGAGGAGGAAGCCCCCCAGGACCCGCTCCGGGCCCCCTGGGCAAGACTCACCTGCTGATGGTCGAGCATCGTCAGGGCTTTGACTCCTGCCAGGATTAGGTTCTTGGCCACTTCTGCCCCCAAGCCTTTCATGCCCACCAGCAGCACCCGAGACGCCCGCAGGCTGCAGGATACAAGAGGGAGACGTCAGTGTCCCGATCCGCACAGCCTCCAGCAGGCAGCAATGAGGCAGTTCAGCCCCCCTTCCCCAGAGGCACAAGTCAAAAGGAAGTGGCCCAGGATGGAGGTGAAAGGCTTAATCCAAGGCCAGCGGACTGGAAGGCCTGGCTTGCTCTGGTCCAGGGGGTCACAAAGAGCCGGACACGACTAAACAACAACAACAACAACAACAACAACACTCTGGACTGCCATCTGTCCAGATTTTAATTTGATCTGAACTAATTTTAAGATGTATTTTAACTAATTGATGGCCTGTTTTATGTTACAGGTAGGTAGCCGTGTTGGTCTGCCATAGTCAAAACAAAATAAAAAATAAAAAAAATCCTTCCAGTAGCACCTTAGAGACCAACTATGTTTGTTCTTGGTATGAGCCTTCGTGTTCATGCACACTTCTTCAGATACACTGAAACAGACTTCTCTTTGAGTGTATCTGAAGAAGTGTGCATGCACACGGGAAAGCTCATACCAAGAACAAACTTAGTTGGTCTCTAAGGTGCTACTGGAAGGAATTTTTTATTTTGTTTTGCCTGTTTTATGTTCTTTGTATACTGTCTTAGTTTCATGATGTTAACTGCCCTGAGCCTGCCTCTGGCCCGGGAGGGTGGGGTACAAATAATTTAATATTATTATTATTATTATGACAGATTTTGATCTTCAAAGCTCTGAAATAAAATAATAATAATAATAATAATAATAATATAATCATAATTGATTATTTATACCTTGCCCATCTGGCTGGGTTTCCCCATCCACTCTGGGTGGCTTCCAACAAAATTTTCAGTTCAATAGTCCACCAAACATTAAAAGCTTCCCTAAACAGTGCTGCCTTCAGATGTCTTCTAAAATCTGGTAGTTGAACAGAGCTACCATATATTACCCCGGGGTTTCAATGGCTAATTTTATCCCTGCTATTCCCTGTTTTTATTGCAGCTTCTCTCTCCTGTCTTTGCTGCCGGGGATATCAAGTGGTCAAATGTTAACCGCTCGATCCTCAAAATTTGGCTGCCTAGGAAGCTTCAGCCGGGGGGTGGGGAAAAATACGCTCAGGGTAGCAAAGTAACATTTCGCACCCGATACTGAAATGTGGATTCTAATCCAAATAGGTTGCAACCTGAAAACCGGCAGTACGTGTTGCTGAGGGTGATATTTATAATTAGAACCATAGAATGGAAGGGACCCCCAAGGGTCATCTAGTCCAACCCCCAGCAATGCAGGAATCTCAGCTGCAGAATCCCTGACAAGGGGCCACTCAAATCTCTGCCTAAAACCCTCCAAGTGGTCACCTAGCCTATTGGAATAAAGGGGGTTGCCCCTCACTCCCATCTCCCCCCCCCTCTTCAATTTCCCCAAAGATGATTCTGCGGTGATTTACGAAAGCCAGGGAGAATCCTGGTACCACACTCCCCCTTTGAAAAGAGGGAGATGAAATGGGATAAACCTCCCAGGCATCCGCTCCGAAGGAGCCCCTCCTCACACGGAGACAAGTGGCTGTTTTCGGATGAGGAGCGACATGGTAGAGCCCTTCAGGGGAGCTCTTAAGGCAGGGGTCCCCAAAATAAGGACCAGGGCCCGGATCCAGCCCAATTGCCTTCTCAATCCGTCCCGCGGACGGACCGGGAATCAGCATGTTTTTACATGAGTCAAATGTGTCCTTTTATTGAAAATGCATCCCTGGCTTATTTGTGGGGCATAGGAAATTATTCATATTTTTTTTTCAAAGTATAGTCCGGCCCCCCACAAGGTCTGAGGGACAGTGGACTGGCCCCCCCTGCCAAAAAAGTTTGCTGGCCCCTGTCTTAAGGCATCAGCTCAGCAGAACAACCTCCCATCTTCTATTTTTGAGATGGGAACTAAAAAGAAACCCTTATTTCCTTGAATACGTTTATAGGACTTCAAGAAGCTTTGTAGATAAATGAAGAAATATTATTGCAATTATGAATTTTATAGTGATTATTATGTATAGTATAGATTAAAAAGATGGAAATCTGAAAACCATGTGGAAGGTCTGAGGGAAGTCATGGCTAAGAAAGCCAAAAGGTGGAAAATATGGATGATTATGTGAGAATTCATCTTTCTTTGGTAGTATTTGTGTATTAAAATAATAAAAAATTATTAAAAAACAACAAATCCTTATTTCCTGATATATCTATCTATCTCTACATATATACATATACATATACATATACATATATTGCCTTTGTACTATAATGTAACTTAAATAGAAAACTATTTTAGAAAGGATTTCCCTCCTAAAGCATTTTATTTTAAAAAATCCAATTTAAGCTTTTTTTAAAATGCAATTTTTTTGCTTTAAATCATTGATTTTTATCCACCCTGGCTTCAACGCCAGCCGCTCGCCTGGGGCCCCTCACAGGCCCAACCAGCCCCCCCCCCCCGGCGGCCATTTTCTGTGGCCTTCGCTGAGGAGGCGGAAGGCTGGGGCCCGGAAGGTTCCGTGGCCGTTGGGCGGGGGATGGGAGGGACCCCCCAAAACAGGCGCCTGCCGCCCCAGAAGGTGCAGGAGAAGCCATGGGGGGCAGCTTGTGTGGGAAGACCCCCCCCCCCATGGCCAGTGCAGCACTCCTGAGGGGAGCCAGGAGGGCGGCCATGACACCCTCACTCCCTCCCAGAAATGGGGAGCTCCAAATGGGGGGCCAGAAAAAAGGGGCCTGCCAAGCACCTGTCCCCCCCCCCCAACAGGCTGGCAGCAGCAGCAGAGGGGCAGCTGGGCCTGGCAGGAAGGGCCCCACTGCCTTGAGGTGGGGCAGCACCCCAAACCCCCAGGAGGAGGCCTCTGCTGGCAGGAGCTAAGGGCGGTGTGGGGCAGGCCGGAGTGGCACGCCGGGAGCCCCCCCAACAGGTAAGCCCCCCTAAGTCTGCCCCCCTCCAATCGCCTGGGAAGAGGCAGCTGGGCCACCATGGGGCCTGGGGGCTCTTTGTGGGGTTTTTACACCCCACCCCGTTGGTTTAAAGCTGTCTTACATAGCATGCAGCCCCCCCAAGAGCCTTCTCTGGGCAGCGAGAGACGGGGCCTTCTCTGTGGTGGCCCCCATGCTGGGGAAGCCCCAGGAGGCTCAGGCGGGGGGCCCTCTCAGTGAGCAGAGGGCCTTGGCCTTGCCTGGCAAGACGCCCCTTCCAAAGAGGGCCGCCCCACTCTCTTTTAAGGGCATAGGAGGGGCCCCGGGGCTGAATCTGGCCCCTCCAGCCCCATCCCCTCACGGCGGCCGGCCAGATGCCCCCAAGCAGGAGCCCCCTGGCAAGCGCCGGAGGGAGACCACAGGCAGCACTGGCCCTCGCTCTCTGCCAGGGAGGCTGCCAATGAGCCTGGTGGCAGGGAGTTCCACAGTCCCTGTCTGCCTTAGATTTCGCGTTTTCAGAGGAGCCACCCGATGTAGCTGCTCTGAGCCCGGTTTTGGCTGGGGTATAAATAAAATTTATTATTATTATTTATTATGCATTCGGAAGGGGAAGTGCTTTTGTTGTGCCTTTATCCCCTGTTTTGTGTGTTTATCTTTTTTTGCTGTGAGCTGCCCTGGCCTCTGCGGAGGAATATGGATTCAATAAATAAATCAATAAAAATACTAATAAATGGGCTGGAGTATTGTTTACGGGGGTTGTTGTTATTGATATTATTGTATCTTTAGTTTTGGATCTTATGATTTACGCGTAAATTGTTTCCCATTGGGTCGTGCACTTTTTGATGTGTCTCCTTTATCGTTGACGACTTCTGTTGGTAACTGGGTAAATCTTGTCAGGTCGTAATCCGCCTGGAGCAGTTTCAACTATGGAAAGGCGGCACAGAGATGAAATGATGAGGATGCAATGAGTGGGCGGCAGAAGCAGCCCCTCCCGGTTTCCCAGACCTTTCAAATAAATCGGCGGCTTCCTCCCTGCGCTTGCTTCTCTGCCCCGAATCCTAGGGATGCGGACGGAGCTTTGTTTTAAGCCGCCATCGGGGAGAAGGAAGAAATGCTCCCAAGGGAAGGATTTCTCCACGGGACTGGGCAGGGCCGCATCAAACCTCAATGCGGCCCTCAGCTCCTGAAGGTAATGGGGCCCTTGATATATCCAGCTGCCCTTTGTCAACAACAAATTGCTGCTGCTGTTTTTTGGGATGAATATATGCTATATCAGGGGTAGGCAACCCAAGGCCCGGGGGCCGGATTCAGCCCAATCGCCTTCTCCATCCGGCCCGCGAATCAGCGTGTTTTTACATGAGTAGAATGTGTCCTTTTATTGAAAGCGCATCTCTGGGTATCCGAAGAAGTGTGCATGCACACAAAAGCTCATACTGTACCAAGAACAAACTTAGTTGGTCTCTAAGGTGCTACTGGAAGGAATTTCTTTATTTTGTTTCGACTCTGGGTTATTTGTGGGGCATAGGAATTGGTTCATTCCCCTCCCCCCCCAAATATAGATGGTGGACCGGCCCACGGCTGAAAAAGGTTTCTGACCCCTGTGCGATATGGTAATGTCTGGTCCTAAAGCCATTTTCTCATCACCAAAGATGTATTTTATCAAATTAATTGCTGAACTGAAATACAATTAAGAAGAAGTATGTTCCTGCTTAAAAACAAGTAGAAGATTAAGAGCGAAATAATTATTGAGCTCTAACTTATAATAATAATAATAGCAAAACTTTATTGCAGCTATAAGCTCATATAGCTCTAACTTAAAATGATGGTGGGGGGCATGACTTACACCATAGGAGGCGACACAACACAAAACACTGTATGTGGGTTTTATTTACTTTATTTTTTTTATCTTGTATCTTATGTTAATGCTGTATTGTGTTTTTAATGTTGGGTTTGGAGCCGCCCAGAGTGGCTGGGGAATATATAATAAATCATCATCATCATCATCATCATCTATTTTGGAAATGTACACCCAGTGTGTGTCCCCCCCCCTTTAATTTCCTGCGAAGGACCTGCCTGCCTGCCTGCAGCTGCGAGCCGAGGGCCTTACCGTTTCTGCGCCTCGAGGCCCCAGAGGCGGATCTGGCGGTCGTACTGGGCCGCCTCCTCCTCGCTGATGGCGCTGGCTGCGCCCGGGGCTCGGCCGGCCTCGGCCTCGTCCTCCTTCTCCTCCTTCTCCACCATGGCTTCGAGTCGGCACTGCCGCCGCCAGGCCCCGCCCCTCTCCCGCCTTCCGGCCCCGCCCCCCGCCTTCCGCCCGCGCTCGGGCGTTTCCGCCAGGCGTCGGGCGCCGCCTTCGCCCTCCCGCCCCTCCCTCCCCCTGCCGTGCGCTGCGTGGGGCGTGTCGGGCGCCGCCTGGCGTGCGGGCGAGGGAGGGAGGGAGTGAAGGAGGGAGGGCGAGCCATCCGGCGCCATTTTGTGTGGTGCAGCCTCGGAAGCAGCTCGCCAGCCCGGCAGCCCTCGGTGCGGCCGGCCGGCCAAGCCCCGCCAGGCAAGCCCGCGAGCGGAGCGCGGCGCCTCAGGCCCAGGGCCGAGTACAGTGACTGTGCCCCGTCCTCCTCCTCCTCCTCCTCCTCGCCCGCCCGCCGGCGCCGCCCCGTCCCGGTGTCCTCCTCCTCCTCCTCTCACTCTCTCGCTCGCTCGCCCCCCATGGCCGTGGAGAGCCCCAGCGCCCCCCCGCCCAGCAGCCCGCTGCACGCCAGGCCCCCTTCCCCCTCTCCGCCGGCCTCCGCCGCCGCCGCCGCCTCCTCCCTCCTCCACAGCCACCACCACGGCAGCAGCCTGGGCCTCGGCGGCGCCAGCGCCCGGCCGCTCCAACAACACCACCACGGGCCCGGCCCGGACGAAAGGTCCAGTACCCGCCTCTCTCTCTCTCTCTCTCTCTCTCTCTCTTCTAGCGGGGGGGGGGGAGGTGAGGGGCACGAGCGGGGGGGGGAGGGGAGGCCAGGCGGCGGGGGGGGCAGCGCAGGTGGCCCCCCTCCCCCACCCCGGCATGGCCGCGTCTCTAGCCAGGGGGGAGGCCAGGAGGAAGAGGAGCAGGAGCAGCAGGCCCCGGAGAGGGGAGCGGGCCCGGCCTTGGTGGGGGGAGGCAGCGTGACAGGCAGAGGGGGAACCTCCTCCATCCTTCCCCCCCTCCCCCCCTCCCTCGAGGGCAGGTGGGCAGCGCAGGGGCGGCGGGGGTCTACCTTAGCGCGCGCGCGCACGTGTGTATGCTCGCACACGGGGCGCGTGCCTCCCTCCCTCCCTCTTTCTCTTCCTCCCTCCCTGTGGAGTTCTCTCTCTCTCTCTCTCTCTCTCTCCCTCATGTGATGCAGGGGTTGGGTTGGTAAGTAATCTCTTTTATTGAATAATTCAATTTGTACCTTGTTCCTCCTTCCTTTCCCCGCCACAAACAAAAGGCCCGAAGTCAGTAAGCATTTCGTTTAAGGCAACGAGCAGAGCGGTGTCCCTCCCTTTCCGTTGGGCTGCTTGGTGCACCTTCCATGTGTGACAGTTAACTTAGGAAAGTACTCACCAAAGCACACACCCACCCTGGAAAGAAAAAAAGGAGATGTTTTCTGATGACTGTATTTGTAAAGATGGCCCAAGCCCCGCTGTAAGATGTGCAGGGCGAGTGGCTGCTGCCCCCTCCGCCCGCCCGCCTCCCCCACCAGCAAAGGGCTATGGAGCTCCAGCTGGGATGCCACCCAGGCACTTGGTCTGCAGACTCCCTCTTCATCCGGCTATCTGGAAAGTGGACACACAGCTGCACTTAGTGCAGGTTTGCAAAGTTGTTTCCAAAAAGGATAAGCAGTTCCAAAGTGTAACAAATCACAGTGTCCCCCAAGTCATCAAACACTTCCAGCCTCCCTCATTTGGTAAGCCAAGAACCATGTACAGTGTAAGCACCTTATTGGCAACCCTTTTCTTCCTGTTTCCATCGTCCTTTTGTTAACTACATGTTCTGTGCAAAGTTCATGTTTGTGCCTCACACAAGACGAAGTGAATCCAAATGACAGTAACTGTGTTGTGTACATTAGACCCCTTATCCCATAACCCAGCGCTTTCCAAATCCCCGTCGCTCCTGTTCGTCATGTAAAACAAGGCCATACACTTGGTCCCATAGCGAGTGCAGTGTTTTGTCCTGTTTATTCTGATGAAACGGCAAACGGTCGGACAAGTGCCACACACTCGTTTATGCAAAATAGCATTGGCTTGCTTCTTATTTCCCCCTCTGTGCTTCCCTGCACTACCAAAAAAAAAATCTACTTTTGTGCGCATGTGCTAGAAAACATCTACAAAACAAGGAAACTACTAATTTGCCCACTAAAGAACGGCATGAAATTTCTGCTTGGGGTAACAATAATTATAATAGTAGCACTTTATTACTTGTACCCTGCCCATCTGACTGCGTTGCCCCAGACACTCTGGGCAGCAAGTGATAGTTTAAAGGCAAAGATCATAGTGAAGTGTTAAGTTTAGAGGATTTTTTTTATAAAAAAAAATCATCCTAGCATGCAATGCTAAGCGCCCTGATTCTGACTGGCGGGTAGTGGGTAGGCTGGTAGATAGGCTGCCTCTTCCCCAACCTCCATTGGTGGAGAGGAGGTAGAAGATCTACATGAAGGAGCATCTCCATCAGACAGCCCAGACACTGAGGTCCGGCTCCAAGTTCCCAGTGTGGTGTAGTGGTTAAGAGCGGTGGACTCGTAATCTGGTGAACCAGGTTCGCGTCTCCGTTCCTCCACATGCAGCTCCTGGGTGACTTTGGGCTAGTCACACTTCTCTGAAGTCTCTCAGCCCCACTCACCCCACAGAGGAAGGGGAAGGAGAATGTGAGCCGCTTTGAGGCTCCTTTGGGCAGTGATAAAGTGGGATATCAAATCCAAACTCCTCCTCTTCTTACTACAAGGTGTGAAGCGACAGTGAGCCTGGCAGAGGGTCTTCTTTGTAGTGGCGCCCTCCCTGGTGGAACGCCCTCCCATTAGATGTCAAACATAAACAATTATAGGACTTTCTGAAGGCAGACCTGTTCAGGAAAGTTTTTAATGGTTCATGTTTTATTGTGTTTTTAATATTTTGTTGGGAGCCGCCCAGAATGAATGGCTGGGGCAACCCAGTCAGATGGGTGGAATAATAATAATAATAATAATAGTAATAATTTTTTATTTATTCCCCAGCCACTCTGGGCAGCTTCCAACAGAATGTTAAAATACAATAATGTATTAAACATTAAAAGCTTCCCTAAACAGGGCTGCCTTCAGACATCTTCTGAAAGTCTGGTAGTTGTTTTTCCCTTTGAAATCTGATGGGAGGGCATTCCACAGGACGGGTGCCACTACCAAGAAGGCCCTCTGCCTGGTTCCCTGTAACTTGGCTTCTCGCAGGGAGGGAACCACCAGAAGGCCCTCAGCGCTGGACCTCAGTGTCCGGCCAAAGTGCCGAGGACCCTGAACCATTAGGCCTCAACTACCTGTACCTGGCACCGCAAAATGGTCTCTCCTACCCCTTTCTGCCCTGACACCTCAAGCAGGCAGGGCCTGGGATATGTCCCTAGACCCAGCGCTCTCTGGTCGGATTCGTCTGCTGCTAGTGCTGTAGTCACACACTCCTTTTCTCTTTGTGCCCTGGCTCTTGCTGCTTGGTTTGACTGTATTCACTCAGCGACATTGGTGGCAGAGATACCACTGCTGTTGGTCTGGTTGAAATTTCCTAGTCAAACTAACAGGAGCAAAGGGTTCCTTTCCCTGTCACTGGCCCAGCTCTGGTGGTCAAAATATGTTAGGTGGTTTAGTCTGTACGTTGGTAGCTCTGGCGGGGGAGCTTAAAGCACCAATGCAGCCAGTAACTGTTACAAAAGCCCACATCATTTCTGCCGTTTTATTTCTACTTGTGACTGACCTAGCTGCAAACTCTGAGATGGGCTGAACTTAGGCCTGCTGATCGTGTCCCGGGCAGCCTGAATCCATGTTCAGGGAGCTTGAGGTGGCTGAATGAGGCAGCCAAGGGTTGGCCTGATGCGTTACCAAGAGTTGTGCTACCAGGTCAACTGAGACCTGCTTCAACTTTAAACATAGATTATTATCTCACTGCTGTGACTTTATATTCCTCTATTCATGAGAATTTACGTGGCACTTCTGAGTTAAGTGCATTGTTTCGGCACTGCCAACAACAAGCCATTGAGGCAGGTCTGGCAGTGCTTTGTAAGATCTGCTAGATTTTTAAATTCTTCCTGTTGACAAAGTTAGGCTGGGAGTCGGAGGGAGAAGGAATCAGGATGTGCACACTTGGAAAGTACAGAGTCCCAGGCACTGATCCTCTTGCCGTTTTGCGTGATGTTAAGTGGGAAGGGATTAAAAAACAAACTGTATCAGCATTTTATGCTGGTTACGGCTGACACATTCTTAAGGGAAGTGTTCTTGTGCCTTTAGTAGTTTGATGGAAAGGGAGAACTTCTGCAGATAAGTGTTTCTTCTCCTGCCGCTGAGCCTCACCTGAGGACACCTGCTGAATTTCTGCTTCTCTCCTATTGTTGGAAACACAGGAGGCTGCCCCCTGTTGAAACTCACGGGGCATTCTTGGGTGAATGACGTCCGCTTAGAATGCCGTGAGTCAACAGCAGGACCAGCAAGGAAGATGGGGGAGGAAGCGTGGCTATTCATTTGAACTGGAAGCTAATTTCCATCACAGAGCTAGATTGCATATTAACTCCTTTGTGAAACATAGGTTGCAGCCCTGGAATTGACCTTTTAAATTAAATATTTGGCAGGCGCACCTAGCAGCACTTAATGCAACCAAGAGTGACTCGCAGAGTAGTTAGTGGTGGTGGTTTTTGACTGTCTTCTGATACATATTTTTTGCCCAGGGAACCTTGAAAGCAGTTTTTGTAGTAGGAGAAAGAAGGTGGCCAATTCCTTCGGAAGAAGGTGTCCTACGTTCTTCCATGGCGGCCTCTCTTGATGAAGGGACCTTTTAATAGCCAGCCTCCTCTGTGATATATATGCCCTTGTGCTTCATTTGGCTCATCAGTCCGTAGCACCTGTTTCTGCTGCAGGCTCTTGTTTTGAAAGGTGCCGAAATGATACTGGGCCGAAAGCCATGCTTTTGGGCAGGTTGAGGCCACTGAAATAATTCCAAAATGTTTAAGTCTCATCTCTCTCTCTCTCTCTCTCCCCCCCCCCCCAGCTGGAGGGTGGGTTTTTCACAGAGGTCCAAGTTAGCTGCCTGCCTGAATTAAAGACGTAGTTTGTCTTGGTCTCCTTTGAAAATACAGTTGTCTCTAGCTTTAAGGAACTGGCGTTAGGAAATCCTCCACAAGAGTTTCCGGTGTCTTCACCCTGCAGTGTATGCTGCTAAACCAGAAAAGGAACTCCTACTCCTGCAGGGTTGAGGTTAAGAGTCATGCCTTTTAGCACGTCAAAGTGCAAGTAGATAAATAGGTACCGCTCTGGCGGGAAGGTAAACGGCGTTTCCGTGCGCTGTTCTGGTTCGCCAGAAGCGGCTTAGTCATGCCGGCCACATGACCCGGAAGCTGGACGCCGGCTACCTTGGCCAATAAAAGCGAGATGAGTGCCGCAACCCCTGAGTCGTGCACGACTGGACCTAATGGTCAGGGGTCCCTTTACCATTACCTTTACTTAGGGGTAGGTCCCACTCCTGCTAAATCCCATAGGGCCGACTCCCACCCCAAGGCGTGTGCGTTGTCGCACCGGTGACGGGCCCCATTTCGTTTCGGGAGAGCTGAGCTGCAAGTCTTTGCCTTTTTCCAGATTTTTTAGTGAGTTTCTTCATAGCATTTCCCCAGCATTCCGAGTTCATACTTTGGGTTGATGCTTCGTAACAGGGTGAAGAAAGGTCATTGCTTGAATCCCCATCTGAATCTCGAAGCAGGGCTGAGAACAGCCCAGGTCTGAAACCCCAGAGAGCTGTTGCTAGTCAGTGTGGGCGATACAAACAGAGAGAGACCACTGGTTTCACTTGGTAAAAGGGAGACGCTCCTAATATGCATTCAGGTTTTGTATAATAATGCCAGAGAATGTTCTTTTGCCTGCTGTAGAAAGTGCATTTATTTATATTGTCGTGGGCAGGGACTCGCGTTCCACCTGCTGACTAGGGTTCCCCGTGGCTGGTTAGATTTCCTTAAAATGTCATTGGCCAAGAGTTTTTTTGTTGTGGAGTTCCTCACTCCAGGAAACTTCCTGGCTTTTCTGAATTCATAGTTCACAACACCCCAGCTCCTCCCCAGTTTTGCTCTCATAGAAATCATTCAACGGGTAATTAGAGTTTGGTGTTCTCTCCAAAACCTTCTTCTGCTCCAGTGTGTGAAATCTCAGGCCCAGCTGTGGAAGGCCTTTGCTGTGGACCTGCAGCCTGGCCAGATTTCAGCTGATGTTGTGGAATGCTTCCGTAACTGCAGCTAAGTTCTACTCAGCAGTAGATCCTTCCAAATTAATGAACCCAAGTTACACCCATGATGGTTGTGGCTGATGTTGGGTCCAACTGCGTTCCCTTGAAGTAGACTCATTTAAATTTACAAACTTGTTAGTTTGCTGGTTTCAGTGGGCCTACTCTGAGCATGAGTAAAGTTGAGCACAACCCTAGGTTTCAGCAGTCTCCTAGGTAAGCAGCCATGCTAGAAATTATCCAGGTGCTTTTTGCAACAGGCACAGGTCCAGCTGTGACCACGTAGAGAACTCTGGATGGCAGGTTGGCGACTGACATCTCCGTCTGGCTGGCCCCTCCAGCTTTCTTAAGCAGGTCGGCAGAAGAGCTTATTTGCTGCATTTATACCCCACCTTTTTCTCCCAAGAGGACATGGTTAATCCCTCAGCGGCCCTGTGAAGTAGGGGGAGGCTGTGGCTGCCCTCAAGTTACTCCATGAGCTTCAGGACTGAGTGGGGATTTGAACCCTGATCTCCCAGGTCCTATACCACACTGGCTTCCTACAGCCCTCATGTTATGAGGCAGCTATATAAAAATAAATACAGGGCAAGCAAAATGTCACTTAGAAAAGGATCTGAAATATTTTTCTTGAAGCTTGAATATGTTTTATTCTGGATTGTTTTATTTGATTTTAATGTGTTGTAAACTGCTTTCCTATTTTTTCTTTAGATTATAAAGTGGTATCGAAAGGAAATAAATAAATAAAATTCCTTCCAGTAGCACCTTAGAGACCAACTAAGTTAGTTCTTGGTATGAGCTTTCGTGTGTATCTGAAGAAGTGTGCATGCACATGAAAGCTCATACCAAGAACAAACTTAGTTGGTCTCTAAGGTGCTACTGGAAGGAATTTTTTATTTTATTTTGTTTTGACTATGGCAGAGCAACACGGCTACCCACCTGTAATCGAAAGGAAATGAAATAGTAATAACAAGCTCAATTGGGGGGGGGGGCGTGCCTAGACATACCATTGTGGCAACCGTAGCCTAGGTTCAAGGTGCCATTGGGCTATCAGCTCATATATCTGAGTGTTGTTACGGAAATTAAGCAGGTCAGGGGAACGATATCCACCCTATTTTATTTTAACATTGTGTTTGTTCAATCCAAAGTTCAGAGACCAAGGTGGTTTTCCCGTGGCTTTCCCATTTTCCACCATCAGGGGGCAGCAGAGACACTGGCCTTGATTTTTGACCAGAAAAGTTCTTACTGTTTCTGTTAAGTTTCAGACACAAAGTAAGAAGGCAGGAAGCATTCTCGTATAGAGAGCTAACATATTTCAGTTGCAGTAATTAAATAAGAGCTTGATATTTCTGCAAACGGCCCAGTAAAGCAAAACCACATACCACTTGCTCTAGGGTCTTCTGTCCTGCAGTGTTTTTGTTCCTTTACCAACTTAGAATATTCTCCTAAAATTACCTTTCTGCCTCATTGCCTTGACAGGCTTCTCTCTTTACATCTGTGCGCCGGATCCCTGTCATGTTTCATTCAAAGTTATGTGTCAGGCTCAGCGGCTTCCCTTTTGTTTCCGTCCGGTGTTTTCTTCAAGCCCATCACCTGCTGCGCTCCTTCGGCACCTGTTCCCACTCCCCTTTTCCGTTCTGTGCCAGGCATCTCTCTTTGTCGTGCTGATCTCTGCCATTCCAGAGCCTTCTCCTGCCATGGCTTCTTCTTTCCTCAGCCTGGTATTCTCTGGGTTTTGTACTGTTGGCACCAAACACCCGCAGAAGCACCAGCACCCTCCCCACGTGGACTTTCCAGGAGAAGCTTCTGTGCTGTTCTGATCCAGGCCTTGGAAGGCTCTGTGGTCTCCTGCAGCAGGCTCTGGTCACGTGACCAGTGAGGTCACACAGGGTGACTGTGATCTCATCCTTTGCCTTCTGCTGCAGAGGTAGCAAAGGGACTGGCTCCTGAGGAAAGTCCCCAAGAGCTGTCTGTGGTGGGCCAGTCACAAGGCTAGCGTTTCCCCCAGTGCCAACTTGATTCTCTGAAAGCCCTATAGCCACATGGCAACCACGCTGCTTTGCCCAATAGCCAGAGTGAACACGTATGGCAAGCTCTACTATGAAGTTGACAGAGCCCTGTAGCTTTTAGTAATAATTACTTTACTCAGAGTTGCTGATTTAATAGCTTTTCACACAGCATTAAGCCACCCAAGTTTCAGATCATTTTGACTGCCAGAATAAGGCTGCAATCCTAACCACACTTACTAGGGAGTAAGCCCCATTAAACACAGTAGGACTTACTTCTGGGTAAATCTGCATGGGATTGCACATGTATCTTGCATGCCGAAGCCTTCAAGGCGTTTTCTATGACCAGACCAAGCATGGTGAAGGCGAAAGCTGTGTATTTATGCCCAGGTGGAAGAGGTTGAGGTGAAGGGATCAGTGCTGCCATTGGAAAGTGGATGGCAGAGATTTAAGTCCATCTGCCCTGAAAGTCAAGGCTGCGGCTTCCCTTCTTTGCCCCCCCTCCAACTTTAGGCTGTCCAAACCCCCTCTCTCCCAAGCATTCATTTGTAGGGATGTGGGGTATTGGATCCTGTTTTTCTTCAAAGTTATTTTGAGAGTTGGAACAGTTATAACTAGTAAATTGCAGCGCCAGATTTGGCTCTGTTTAGGTCTTGGAAGCCCCTATTGCACATGCTTCCAGTTGTGGAAGAGCTGCAAACAATTCTCAAGCTGCTGCCAGCTTTTAAACTCTTGCCTGTCTGAGATGCAAACTCTCAGCCTGGAGGTGGTGGCACTGCCCTGGCTTTGCCCTGGCTGGCCACACACCACACTCAGCACCGCATCCCTGTGTCCTGCTTACAGAGAGGAGGAGGGGGCACCTGAGTGGGGACAGCCAAGGGGCCGAGTTTCAGGCTCTGGGGAGAAAAATCAATAGTTTTTGTAGCAGCGGCAGCAGCAGTCTGGCTTCCACCATGTGTGCTGCAGGGGCAATTTGACTAGCAGCAGACTTTTAGTGTGAGGTGGAGGAAGAGAGGGCTTCACTGAGGTGAGGCATGAATATACCTGAGGAGCAGGCAACCCCTCATCCAAGCCTGTCATTTTCCTTCTCTCCCTTCTCCTACCGCCCCCTGAGATCAGGAGAGAACCCTGTTTGCTGTACTCAGGTAGCAACCAGTAGCTCCCTGCAAGTAATGCTGGCTCACGCCAGAAAGGATGTGACCTTGTCTCCCCCAGCAGCTCTTCCTTTCGCGAAACACATCGCTTCCCCGAGTGCCTGCTGTTTCTTAACCCTGGAAGTCAGATAAACCACATCTTTTACCTATTGCCTTCAGTTTACAAGCACAGAACACGGACTATCATAAGATAGGCAAATTGAGGTGGTTCTTTATTTGAAATAGCCCGAGTCAAAATGTAGTGAGTATTCTAGTTTTAAGTGCAAAGCGGGTGTGAAGTTTGTGAGTCCAACCATCTAGCAGAAAAGCACAGAACACGGACTATCATAAGATAGGCAAATTGAGGCCGTTCTTTATTTGAAATAGCCTGAGTCAAAATGTAGTGAGTATTCTAGTTTTAAGTGCAAAGCGGGTGTGAAGTTTGTGAGTCCAACCATCTAGCAGAAAAGTGGGCCTGGTTTCCACATGTCCACATCTGACGGTCCACACTGATATGGGCTTCTTTTCTTAAATTAAGATTACGTCCCTTAAAAATGCCATATGTGAAGCTGGCCCCATTGCCAGCTTTGTGTCTTGGTCTATAATTTGCTGCGTGTCCTTGGTCTCACTGTTGTGCTTGGCTCACGGATACTGACTGAAGCAGCCAAACCGTTAGTGGCCTGGAGAGTGCCAGCCTAGGAGTTTTGCTTTCGGAGTGACTGGCTGGCCTGGTGCCTGCAGGGCTTCTTCTGCCATAGTGATGGGCTACTGGTGGGGGGGGGTGGGGGGTCTTCAGGGCACCCGCTGACCTTTCCCCACTGCTGGTGCCTGTGCACAAACCGCAGTAGGCAGCCAAGACAAACTAAAAGCCTGTGTGTCATTCCAGTTAGGAGACGAGCCCCTTTCAATGGCTGCCGAAAGGCTCAAGCAGATGTTCAGGAGACGTTGGTTTCGCTTTAGAAATAAGATTCCCACTCAGGAATTTGGTCGCATGTAAGGAAAGCTTATAAGCTGGTGTGGCAGAGGGATGGTGAGCACGACCTATCGGCTGAATCCTCGGTTCTCTGCTCACACTGGGTCTCGCCGCCAGGCCGCCTTGGGTCAGCCCATTATCTTCACCCCCCTCCCCATATCTGCATTATGGAGGTGATAAAAATGGCAAACCTTTTTCAGAAAACACTTATTTTATAAAATGAAAGCATGTCGTGCATGAACTCCTTTGAGCTGTTTAGGGGACTTGCTTTAGAAACACATTTGTTATTTTCCCTTTCAGTCTTGCAAAAGAGTGCAGGGACCCTCAGCAAATGGATTTCTGGCTTTGGACTGGGGATGGAAGTTGCAGTGACTTTTGTCTTTGGACAGGAGAAAGTGGCACTGAAGCTTTAGGCTCAGCTCTGGGCTTTCTCAGCTCTTCCTGCGTGACCACTTTGCTGTATTCTTGGGCTGGGGAGGAGTAAATGCGTTCCCTTGCGATGGCAGTGTAGATACCAAGCAGTTGCAATAGCCACGTCTCTTGCCTTTATTTAGTCACAAATGTGTTTTCATAGTCAGATATGTAGCCAGCCACTTGATGGTTGCATGTGTGTGTTTGTATCCTCTCCTGGAATATAGTCTTGAGCAGGCTTCCTCAACCTCGGCCCTCCAGATGTTTTTGGCCTACAACTCCCATGATCCCTAGCTAGCAGGACCAGTGGTCAGGGATGATGGGAATTGTAGTCTCAAAACATCTGGAGGGCCGAGGTTGAGGAAGTCTGGTCTTGGGGCTGGAGCTGTGTTCATTTTTGCACATACTCTGCAGAATAAGGACCTTTTTCTGGGAGGAAGCAGGACTGGTTTGGTTCTTTTCCAATGCACTGATCAGGCCTGTGACCTTTAACAGGAAATAAAGTAGAAAGGTTTCAAGGACTCAGGCCAGGATGGCAATAAACAATGGTCTTCTCTATTTTTGTTGTTGAAAGTATAAAACAAATTCCAGTTATGATTGTTAACTCCAGGACAAGGCCCTGTTTCGTTTATTCTTCATCAGCTGGAATAATAAAGAATCTCAAATTAAACTTATATCTTCTGACATTATTATCTATTTAGTCATTTCTATCAAGACAATTGTGTAACAAGCATTTCGACACCCAGAGAAAGTTTTATCATGTCTATATGAAAGAATACACATAACAAATTATATTAAATAATATAGCAGTTCATGTTTGCTACATGACTAAATAGATAATAATGTCAGAAGATAGTATTTTCAACAACAAAAATAGAGAAAACCATTGTTTATTGCTGTCCTGGCCTGAGTCCTTGCAACCTTTCTACTTTATTTCCTGTATTCTCCAGGCAAGAGACCTGCTACTTAGCAGAGTTTTCCGCTTTGAAACTCACCTCTGTCACCTGCCTTGCTCCTTCCACCCAAATGATTCCGGCTGTGTGTCTTTACAGGGAGGATGGGGAGCTGGAAGAAGGGGAGCTGGAAGATGACGGGGGCGAGGAGCCGCATGATGCCTCAGAGTCCCGCGAGAAGAGTCGGAAGGACAAAAACGAGAAGCATCACAGTGACTCGGATGAAGAGAAGACTCACCGGAGGAAAAGGAAGCGTCGGAAAGAGCGCGAGAAAGAGAAGCGGAGGTCCAAAAAGAAAAGGAAATCCAAGCACAAGGTGGGTGAGGCCAGGCAGGCTCCAAGAGTATCGGTTTCAGGCCCCTCCTCAGCCGGCCCTTCGATGTTTGCCCTGGTCTGGGGTCTTGAGAGCTGGGGACGTAAAGGGGATGCCAAGCACAAGGCTGCCTCCTGCATTTCTCAACAAGGGTCTTGGTGGGGCCCAGAGCCTGCTGTGCCAACGTCACGCTGGCCTTCAAAAGTGCGAGGGGCCACAGAACTGCATGAATGAGATGGGAAGTGATCAGTGATGAACTAGAATCAAGGCTGGCAGAAATGCTTGGAGACTCTTGATTAAAAACAACTGCTTCTAAGGTGAACAGATGATACGAGGAACCAGAAACAGTTAGACTTGCCTATCGGGCTTATAATCTGGAAAGACACAACACAAAAGAAAAAGGGGTTGGGAGGGAGGAGGAAATAAGCGATCTAATGGCCAACTGGCAAGAAAACGTTAATGGAGAGGAGTCACAAAAAGTTGCCTGTCTCCCTGTTGTGCCCATGGGGTGTCCCTGCTCCCCTTGTCTTCTGTCGGCTGTCGCAGCCTGATGTAGTGACGGCTGCTTGCTTCATAAATAGCTGGGATTCCCAACATTAAAGCTCAGAAGAGCCAGAGCTGCCCTTTAAGCAGCAGCCAGAGCTGGGTAAATAAAAGGAGCACGATCTGGGGAGTCGCTGGTAACAGCCCTGCCCTCCTTTGCAGCGCCATGCCTCTTCAAGTGACGATTTCTCAGACTACAGTGAGGACTCGGACTTCAGCCCCGGCGAGAAGGCGCATCGAAAGTACAGGGAGTACAGCCCCCTCTACTCCTCCTCCTCGGTAAGTCCATTTGGAAGTTCACTGGTAATCAGGCTGGGGTTAGGCAGAGGCTCCCTTGCAACAGGGGCCAGCTGGATTTGTGGCAGAACGATGGCAGGTGGCGGTGGGGGGAAGCGGGCAGCTGGGTGATGTCTGCTCCCGGAAAGGGTGGTTTGGGGGAGAGCCTCCCCCAGATTTGTGGCAGAACGATGGCAGGTGGCAGTGGGGGGAAGCGGGCAGCTGGGTGATGTCTGCTCCCGGAAAGGGTGGTTTGGGGGAGAGCCTCCCCCAGTGTGGCGCCCTCCGTACTTTTTGGACTACAATTCAGCCTCAGGCAGCATGGCCGGTGATCAGGGATGGCCCTCTGGAGAGGCTGGTTTAGAAGATGCACAAGGAGCCCATTTGTACCTCAAGACCCTATACACCTGAGGACCAGGTTATGTGAGAGACCGCCTTATTCCTGCGGTCTACGGGAGAGTTTCTCCTGCAAGTCCCCAAGATCTCAGCTGCCCTCCCCCACAGGAACTTGGGCCAGGGCTTTTGGTGTGGCTGCCCCTGTGGTGTGGAAGCGCATTTCTGTCGAGAGACGGGTGGCTTTCCCTCCTGGCTAAATGTGTCTTTGCCAGGAGTGCCTGTGGCTCCATGTTTTCCGTGCATTGGCTGTTTTCATTGTACATCTCCTTGAGATGATTGGTGACGGTGACCAGCTTATGCCTGGTCATAACTCTGTGTGCGTTCACTTCCAGTCTCATCAGCAGCAGTATTCGTCATCTCACAGCGCCCCCAAAAAGGGATATTCCAAAATGGAAAGCAAGAGCTACCCCATGTACGAGGAATATGAGAACGAGGGCTATTGTGACTATGAGGGAGAGGATGACGAGGACATGGGCAAAGAAGACTATGATGACTTCGCAAAGGAGCTGAACCAATACCGGAGAGCCAAGGAGGGGTCGCACAGGGGGAGAGGTACGCACCTGCCTGGGCTTAGCCCTCATTCCAGGTGCTGGGAAAGTGTTGGCTCCCCAGTACAAAAATTACGCCCATCCTGAAAGTCAGTGTTCAAAGAGCTTTGAGGCTCAGTTCAAACTCAGAAAACAGGTTGGCACCAGGGTTGCATTCGTGCCTTCTTTTTGTCATCAGGGAGGAGCTGAACTGTCTCTGCCTGCTGGGCTCCCTTGAGGCCAGCTGCGTGTTTTGAGTCAGATTGACTTTGGTACCGAAGGTGTGTTAGCTCCTTGGTTACGCAGCATCCTCCCCTGGGACTGAGGTCCCTTGCCACAGCATGGCTGCTTTCCTTTCCTTTGAGATCTTAGTCATAGAAAGGCAAGACAGCATATCCCCGCCCCCCCAGGTGTGTTGTGTCCTCTGGTCCACAGAATCATGGAGGCCTGGCTGTGTGCCGCTGCATTTTGCAGTCCCTGATAGACAGATGCAAGACGCTCTGCTGTTCCTGCTTACAGGGAGCCTTGGCAGGAAGCTGGGAGCAGCGTCTCTTCATGCCCCAGAGTTTGATCTGTTTTTGTTTTGTTTGTCTTGTGTCCCCAGGGGGTCGTGGTCGAGGCCGAGGCTACCGTGGTCGTGGAAGAGGCGGGATGCGAGGGCGAGGCATGGGCAGAGGCAACCGTGGCAGGGGAAGAGGGGAGCACCCGGAGGAGGAGGAGGAGGAAATGTATGAAGAGGAAATGGAGGTGAGCTGGCACGGTTGGTGCTTGCAGCCAGCCCAGCTTCCTGCGCCATTGTGTGGCATCTAATCAAAACAGACACAACTGTATACAATGGAAGTATAATACGTACTGAATGTCCCAATTCAGTTGGTATCATGACCCAAAAGAATATCCACTTGAGGCCTATGTGTACAGTCGCAGAGAACTTGACAAAATATATATGCGGTCTTGCAAATTGCTGTTCAATATAACCAAGATCAAGAGTTCAATAGTTCAACTATGTAGTGAGTCTCCTAGATAAGATGAAGGACTCCGGCCAATGAGATGCCTGGGTATCGTCTTCGTTTTGCATGTCGTCTTCGAGTCGGTTCAGATACATTGCTAAATAATACGTTTCATGCTGTTATTACAATGTACATTGCGACTGTACATTGCGTGGACGTTGCCGTATTTTTCGCTCCACAGGACGCACCTCATTTTTAGAGGAGGAAACCCAGATTTTTTTCCTGGTTTTCCTCCTCTAAAAGCCCTGTTTTTTGAGGATCAGCTAAAAGTTTAGCAACTTTTTTGCAAAGGGAAAAACACTGTTTTTTTGAGGATCAGCTAAAAGTTTTGCAGCTTTTTTTGCAAAGGGGGAAAAGCAAAGCTCCTTTTGCAAAGGGGGAAAAGCAAAGAGGAGAAGCCCCGTTTTTATGGGGCTCAACCCACATTTCTGCAGCTTCTAAAGGAAAGGGAGCCTTTTCTACAGTTTCCAGACAGATAATCTAATCAGCCAGTCCCATGTCGCTGGGGAAACAAACAACCTCCCTCTGCAGCACATTCAACAAAGGAGGGCGGGGCTGAAAGGGAGCTGGGACTCTTATCTCTCTCCCGATCTCTTGCTGATCAGCTGCTGAGTGGGGTCATTTCAACACCCCCTTTTCTCTTTGTAAAATAAAAAGCATGATCCTCTTTTGGCCCCTGGGCAAATCAGCTCAAGGGACCACCATTCGCTCCATAAGACGCACAGATATTTCCCCTTACTTTTTAGGAGGAAAAAAGTGTGTCTTATGGAGCGAAAAATACAGTATTTTGTCCAATTGCATAATACCAATCGCATCGGGACATTCAGTGTGTGCTATATTTTTATTATATACAGAGTTGTGTTTGTTTTGGTTAGATTCTATTCTCTGTATTCCTTCATTGTTGGATACTCCTTGTGTGGCATTTCATGAGCCAAACCCCACTTTGCTGATTTCTCCTCTTTCTGAATGCCAGTACTGCGAAGGAGAAGAGCCTGCAGGGGGAGATGAATATGACGACTATTCCAAAGAGCTGAACCAGTATCGCAGGAGCAAGGAAGGAAGGGGCAGAGGTAGGTAGGCTGGCCGGCTGGGGGTCTTGCGGTTGGCCAAGACTCCAGCCACCCCTCTGGACGGCAGGCTGGAGCCCTCGCAGGCAGGCCTCACTTTCCCTTTTGTTTGCGCCGGCACTGTGTGATCCAGTTGCCTGTGTGGACTTGAAGCGATGGTGTGTTATCTGTTGCCGTTTTAGAAAATGTTGTCGCTTGACTTGTTCCAGGCTTAGGTCGTGGCCGAGGCCGTGGCTCCAGAGGGCGAGGAGGCAAGGGGATGGGCCGAGGAAGAGGCCGAGGGAGAGGAGGCATGGGCAAAGGAGGTGGAATGAATGAAGAGGACGACTACTACGATGACGACATGGGGGTGAGAGACTTCCCTGACCCTACAGTTTGTGTGTCTGGATCAGGCCCCTTCTGCTTCCATGGGGCCAAAAGCCTGATTGGTCTAGATGCAATTGCCATCAAAATTACTCAGCCGCCATTGCAAATCAAGGTTACAGTGGAACCTCAGTTTTCGAACGTAATCCATTCTGGAAGACAGTTTGGCTTCCATAACATCTGAAAACCGAGGATCAATGGGCGGTTGGCAGAATCCATTGAAAAAAGAGAGAAATGCGCCTTGGAAGCCGTTTGACTTCCGAGGTGTGTTCGAAAACGGAAGCAATTACTTCCGGGTTTTCGGTGATCTGGTTCTGAAATGTTTGGCTTCCGAGACGTTCGAAAACCGAGGTTCCACTTATTATCAAAATTTGGAGACTTTCAGCTGTTTGCAATGAGCAGATCAAACAAAAGCAATTGAAATAGCTCAGTGCAGCAGATGCTTCATGGTTCCCCCAAATTCAGCTGAAATTGCAACTTATACTGGCTTCTCCAGTCTCACTCTTATTCAACCCCCTGTATAGAACACAAATACAGCAGGCATTGTCTCAAGCGCAGCTGGCACAACTGACCAAGGGCTCCATTAGTAGTTGCACTAGGTGTGCTTGAACACATGAAATGCCTGAGCTGACTAGGGGGCTGCAGAGTGCCAAATTTGGCTGCGTGGTAGAAATATGGCTGAGTCAAAAGAATGGTCCAAGAAGGTAAGAGAAGAGAGCATCGCCCTTCACAAACAAGGAGCAGGATACAAGAAGATAGCAAAGGCACTGCATGTTCCTAGAGACACTGTTGGAAGCATATTTTGCAAGTTCAGTGTTAAAGGAACAGTGGTTACACAACCTGGATGGGGCAGGAAAAGGAATCTATTTGCAGCAGCAGCAGCAGCCAGACTTCAGAGAAGGCAGGCTGGGGAAAACCCTCGAGTGACTACAAAATTGCTGCAGCAAGACTGGGTGGCAGCAGGCAATACTGTTTTGTTCTCAAATTATGTAAGCTACTTTAGGAGGCTTTGCATGAACGTTGCATGAATAACATGGGTAAATAAAGTGTCTTGTGATTGCCATAGGATGGAGGCGGAGGCGGGAATTATCGGCGGAACGACCACGATAAATCTCACCAGCAATCAGATAAGAAAGGAAAAGTCATCTGCAAATATTTTGTGGAGGGAAGATGCACCTGGGTAAGTGTTCAGGGCCAGCTTTCTTTCATTCATGGCTGCCTGATGCTGTGGTGACCAGGCACTAGGTCTGCCGGAGTATGTGCCATCAGAGTGTCGCAGCAAAAACACCAAGGCGTCCGTCTGGTGGCACCTTAAAGGCTCATGGACTTGTTATGGCATAAGCCTTCTTGGACTAGAGTCCATTTGCATCAGAGGCTTGTTCAGTACAGTGGGACCTTGGTTCTCAAACTTAATCCGTTCCGGAAGTCGGTTCCAAAACCAAAGCGTTCCAAAACCGAGGTGTGCTTTCCCATAGGAAGTAATGCAAAATGGATGAATCTGTTCCAGACTTTTATTTATTTTTTACAAAAATTAAAATAGCTTTATTTAATTTCAGACTTCTAAAATACAACCATATCAAATCAACCAATAGAAACAAATAAACAAAAAAAATACAACCATATCAAATCAACCAATAGAAACAAGCAAACAACCCCCCCAAAAAACATATAATCTAGACATAATAATCCACAAAAAATAATATTTGAAAAAACAAAACACACAGAAAACGGCAAAGAATTATTAATAACAATTAAAAATTGACTTCCAATTGTCTGTATCTCACTTCCCTTAATAATGAAACTGTTCCAGACTTTTAAAAACAACCCCTAAAACAGCAATTTAACATGAATTTTACTATCTTAACGAGACCATTGATCCATGAAATCAAAGTAATAATATACTACAGTCACACAATCAGTCAATCAGTAGCTGAACGGGGTTCTACACAGTCACAAAAAAGAGCCACAAAAATGCAATATAAATATAAAACCGGGTTTGGGTGTTTGGGTTCCAAGTTGTTTGAGTCCCAAGGCGTTTGAGTCCCAAGGTGCCCCACTGTACCTGTGAGGCTGGTGGGTTTCGACTCGGTGTGGCTAACAGTTTGCGGAGGCTTCCGTAGTCGGCTGGAGAGCGTGTATCCAGTGCAGGAAGAAGATAAGGGGGGACAAGCCCAGAAGGGGGGCAAGGGGCTGCTGGCTCTGCTGTGCCCCTTGCTTGTGGCCTGCATTGCAGCGCTGGAAGAAAGCTTGCCTGCTTTTGCTGGAGAGCCGCCCCATTGCTTACAGGAGGCCAAGTCAGGAGTAGCAAGCAGTCAGCAGTTTCTGGGCCTCAGTAGAGGTCAGTGAGCAAGCGGTTATGTGCGTTGCTGGCTGGATGTTCTCTTGGCCCTCATGCCTTAGCTCCGTTCCCCTGTTGGTGGCGCCCATAACGGCCACATTTGGTGGTTCACCTGCCGGTGGTCGGATCGTGGAGACATGGAAGCTTCCGTCTCATTTAGGGATCTCTGTCTCCGGTCCCTTTGAACTCATTTTTGCTCTGATCCTGCCAGGAAAGGGGGACATGAGTATTTGGTTAGAATGCGCAGCAGATGAGGTGAAGTGCCCTTCACCTTCGCTGCATTTGGGGGTTCATGGCTGATGGGGGTCCCTCTATGTAATGCTAACTTGTGTGGAGGACGCAGTGGCTACCTCTTGAAGGAGGGATAATTGTTTCACCACTATTCCGTTTTGTGTGTTTATCAATGCGCTGCCCTTCACAAGATCTCGGTGTGGCTCTACATATGCAATAAAATAGCAGAAAAACCAGCAGCCAAAGAGTTAAATTATGCACCATTCCCCATCGCCAGAGTCAGACCTGGGTGCTCCACGCCCTCTTGGGATGGGAGGAGGGCAGAGCAGTGTGGCCCCATTGCATGTGCCTGGAGGTCTACAAGGCATATGGTGTTCTGTGGCTGGTTGCAGAGGGAGGGCATCAGTGGGCATCAGTTGCTTTCTAGAATTTGCTGGACTCCGGTTCCCATCAGCGCCAGCCAGCACAGCCAGTGGCCAGGGATGGTGGGAGTTTACCTGGGGGGCCATGGGTTCCTGAACTCTGCTGTAGGGGAATAGATCACCTTGGGCTCTCCATTGACTTGGAGCGTATTAGATTTCACCTCTTTTGCAGGCGTAATGTTACGCCGCTAGATGCCAGCTAAGTCCCGCTTCTGTCATGCTGTCCCCAAAAGCTCTGACCATTGTGGCCTCCTGTTTACTGCTGATGTCACAACAGCACCTGCCCGTCCAGCGTCCGTCACTGGCACAAAGACCTATTGTGTTGAGCCTGTCCTTGTAACTTGGGAAGGAGTTCGTGGTTGTACGTTACTCCAGTTGCTGTTCTTTCCAAATGAGAAGTTCTTCTTTTTTCCTCATTGCCTGATTGTGTGTAAAGGTGTCTCATCTTACCTCTGGAGTTGTTGGGGGAGGGGGAGTGTTTCCAGGGATGAACTGCAAAACATCCTTTGTGCTCAGGTGTCAAACTGTGCAAAAATCAGCTCCTCTTTGCACCTTCTGCTTTTTCCTGGCAGGGCGAACACTGCAACTTCAGCCATGACATTGAGCTGCCAAAGAAGCGGGAACTGTGCAAGTTTTACATCACCGGCTACTGTGCCAGAGCTGAAAACTGTCCCTACATGCACGATATCCTTTCTGGTTGCTTCCACGCCGGGGTTTCTTAGATTTGCCTCCTCTGAGTCCTGCATTTTTAGAGGAAAGCTAATATCAAAGGGGAGGTGGTGGGGTTTAATCTGATTCTCCATGCTGTGGACACTGGCTGAGCTTCAATAGAAGTTTTTGAGCTGGGCCAGGGTTGCTCTAGGGCAGGGATAGGCAACCTAAGGCCCGTGGGCCAGATCCGGCCCGCGGACAGTCCGGGAATCAGCGTGTTATTACATGAGTAGAATGTGTCCTTTTATTTAAAATGCATCCCTGGGTTATTTGTGGGGCATAGGAATTTGTTCATTATAGTCTGTCCCCCCACATGGTCTGAGGGATGGTGGACCAGCCCACGGCTGAAAAAGGTTGCTGACCCCTGCCTGCTCTAGGGAGATCAGCCCCCCTTCCAGGGTGTGAGAGCCCTGAGTCTGTGGGTGGGCCTGCTGCAAGCCGAAGCCTGGCCTGGCGTCCTGGGGGTGCGTGAGTTCTCCTGTGCCTTTGCCCTTGGCCTGATTTACTTTCTTTAATGCCTCGCACGGGACTTCCCTTGCAAGCTGTTTCACACGACTGGGAACTGCATCAATGGAGACGACTGCATGTTCTCCCACGAACCTCTCACAGACGAGACGCGGGAGCTTCTGGATAAGGTGAGTAGTGGGCCGGGGGGCTGCTGAGATTTGCTTCCGGCCGTGGAAGCCCCTTGCTGAGGGCAGTGCCTTCTCATTAGCAGTTTTGGGGGGCAGGGATGGTGGGGATAACGGGAGACTCCTCCCTGCCTCACCCCCCTGCCTTCTTCGCTCCCCTCGCCCCTTAGATGTTGGCAGACGATGCTGAGGCAGGAGCAGAAGATGAGAAGGAAGTGGAGGAGCTGAAGAAGCAAGGCATCAACCCCTTGCCCAAGCCGCCTCCCGGGGTCGGACTGCTGCCCACCCCCCCTCGGCCCCCGGGGCCGCCAGCTCCAACGTCGCCCAACGGCCGGCCCATGCCTGGCGGGCCGCCTGCTCCCCCGCCCCCACCGCCCCCCCTCCCGCCCCCAGGGCCGCCGCAGATGCCGCCTCCGATGCACGAGCCCCTCTCGCCGCAGCAGCTGCAGCAGCAGCAGGACATGTTCAAGAAGATTCCCTCCCTCTTTGAGATTGTGGTGAGGCCCACCGGCCAGCTGGCAGAGAAGCTGGGTGTGAGGTACGTGCCACCTTCCTTCCAGCGCGTCCTGGGGATCTGGTGAGGGGCAAGGAAGCGGGGGGGGGGCACCTGGGGCTGCCTCTGGAAAGGCTCCTCCTCCTCGGCCGTTTTGTTGACCCTGGCTGCGTTCTTTCCTCTAGGCACCCAGGCATGTCTCCGCCTATGTTCCCTGGGCATCCCGACATGCCCCCCGACATGCCCCCCGACATGCTTCCTGACATGTGCCCTGACATGTGTCCCGACATGCCCATGGGCCCCGGGATGAACCCTGGCCCTCCCATGGGCCCCGGGCCCCCAATGATGCCCTTTGGGCCTGAGGAGATGCCCCCTGGCCCACCAGCGCCCGACTTCTACGACGGCTTCTACCCGCATCCAGAAGGCTTGGAGATGGACCCCAACCTGATGGGTGGCCCAGGTACGTGGTCCTTCCTTTTAGCACATTTGTGTCCTGTCTATCCTCCCTCCCTCCCAGTGGCAAAACAATACCATTGCAGGAATTTAAAAGAAAGCATGTGAAAAATAAACTCATTTAAAAATAGCAGTTTAAAATAGGTGAGCGTCAGCAGTGTGGCGAGAGAGAAGCTGTGGGCAGTAGGCCTGTGATTACTATTAGATACCCCACCTTTTCCCCTTATGGGACTCAAGGCAGCTTCTGTATGAAAACGAGACCCGCTAGAGCAGGTGGCGCCGTGGTCTAAACCACTGAGCCTCTTGGGCTTGCTGATCGGAAGGTCGGTGGTTCAAATTCCCGCGTTCGAATCCCAGCTCCTGCCAACCTAGCAGTTTGAAAGCATGCCAGCGCAAGTAGATAAATAGGTACTGCTGCGGTGGGAAGGTAAATGGCGTTTCCATGCATTGCTCTGGCACTCGTCACGGTGTTCCGTTGCGCCAGAAGCGGTTTAGTCCTGCTGGCCACATGACCCGGAAAGCTGTCTGCGGACAAACGCCGGCTCCCTCGGCCTGAAAGCAAGATGAGCGCCGCAACCCCAGAGTCGCCTTTGACAGAACTTAACTGTCATGGGGTCCTTTACCTTTTTTTACCTTACCCCACCTTTTCCCCTTATGGGACTCAAGGCAGCTTCTGTATGAAAACGAGACCCGCTAGAGCAGCCGCTGCAGCCTGGAGAGGCCCAGGGCCCCCGGGGCCACAGCCTGCTGGGAGGCAGCCGCTCATGGAGGCTCCTCCATCCCTAGCCTGGCTGTGCTTGCTCTCCCTGCCTGCCCTTGTTTCTCACTGCCTCCTTGCCTGCGCTTTCCCTGACACAGAGGGCTACGGGAACTACGATGAGATGGACGAGTTGCCTGGGGAAAACATCTTCCCCGACCCTTCCCTGGAGCCAGACCCCTTCTGCGACGGAGGGATGCCCAGGCTGCAGAAGCCTCCCACCAACGTCCCCGACTTCCTGCCATCCACGCAGCGGGCTCTGTACCTGCGCATCCAGCACAAGCAGCAGGAGGAGGAAGAGAGGGCTCGGCGGCACGCGGAAGGCTACAAGCCGGATCGGGAGCACGAGGAAGGCAAGTGGCTCCGGCAGCCCCTGACTCAGGCTTGCTTGGAGCGGCAACTCTGGGTCTTGGAGGGGGGCAGGCTGCTTTCTGGGTGTCCCCCTAGATCAGAGGTGGGGAAGTGGACCCCCCCGGGGGAAAAAAACCCTCTCCATAGACCCCTTTCACAGTTGGGCAAGGCTGCCTACCTGTCAGTCACCTCCTGTCATAGCATGTCAGGTGACTCAGCTTCAAACCTGCAGCCTGCAAAGGAAAAGCCAGGCACTCACCTAAGTCATCCCTGATTCTTCCTCCTTTGCCAGGGGCAGAATTTGAGACTTTTTGAATTCAGTGCTTTTTTTCTGCAGGTTTATCTGCCCCGTCCCACCCCGTCACATGACCTCAGGTGATGAGCAGGGGGCCGTGGTTGGGGCCAGAGGTCGCCCGCCCATCTCTTAGAGCCCCTCCTCCTGGACACAGTCAGCTGCCACTCATGACTGAGTCTGGCATAGTCCAGAACCCCAACTGACCGCTGAAGCCTGGGCTGTGCCTACCTCAGAGGCAGACAGAGAGGCAGACACCATCCCATGTACCCTGTTTCTCCTAAAATAAGACATAGCCATAAAATAAGCCATAGCAGGATTTCTATGCATTTGCGAAATATAAGCCGTTCCACAAAAATAAGCCATACCCCGAAAATAAGCCATAGTGACGCGGCACCTCCCATTAAAACAGCCTGGAGAGGCGTGGCTATGCAGCGTACCGACGCGACGCAGTTAAAATAAGACATCCCCTGAAAATAAGCCATACTGTGTTTTGTTGAGCGAAAAAAAATATAAGACAGTGTCTTATTTTAGGAGAAACACGGTAGCTGCTCCTAGCGGTTTGCCTTAAGTGCTTTGGCCAGGCCAGGTTTGCGTTTCGCAGTCCCAGGTATCTCTCTGTCAGTTATCCCTGATTTGGTGGATACTATAGCCAGGAGTGATACTCCAGGTTTGCCTCATGCCTCATTCTATTGCCCCCTCTCTCTGCTCCCCGTCCCCCCACAGGTGATACTGGCAATTGGTACTCCAGCGACGAGGACGATGGCAGCAGCAGTGTCAGCTCCATCCTGAAGACTCTGCGGCAGCAAAGCTCCAGCCGGCCCCACGAAGAGGCTCCCAGTGGCGCTGGCCCCGCCTTGGGCAGGAGCGACCCTCGCCTCCAGAAAAGCCAGCCCCTGGGGGGAAGCAGCAGCCGGCCGGCCGACCCTCGCCTCCTGCGCGACCCCAGGCTTTCTCGAGGCGTGGAGCCTTCCGCTCCCCCTGGCGCGGGGGACGCAGGCCCCACAGATCCCAGGCTGGCACGCCACATTCCCCCCTCTGCCCCTAAAGCAGACTCTCTGCATTCCAGCCCCTCCGCTGGGCAGAAGGGTGTTCCAGTTCCGGAAGAGGAGGAAGGGGAGAGGGCCCTGAGGGACAAGCCGGTCACGATTCCCCTGGACGCTTTGCCAAATCACACCCTGAGGGACCCTCGGGGTCAGCTGCAGCAGTTCAGCCACATCAAGAAAGACATTGTCCTGGTCATGCCCGGCTTTGCCCGCACGGTCCTGTGGAGCCCCGAGGACCTCATCCCGCTGCCTGTCCCCAAGCAAGAGTTCGTTCCCGTCCCGGCGGCTCTGCAGGCCCTGCCTGGTCTCGATCCGCGCCTGAACCGGCCTCAGAACTCCACCAGCCTCTCCGACCCCAGGCAGCGGGCGGCAGCCCCAGCAGAAGCCTCGGCCGGCTCCGGCTCCAGCCTCCCGGACTTTGAGCTGCTCTCAAGGATATTGAAGACAGTCAACGCAGCGGGCAGCCCAACCCAGAGCGACAAGCCAAGCGACCCCCGCATGCGCAAAGCCCCCGCTGACCCCAGGCTGCAAAAGGCTTCTGAGCCAGCGCCCTCGGCGCCCTCAAAGCCAACAGACGCCGCCAGCGCGTCTACAGCCGGCCCTGCTGCCTCCTCGGAGGCAGCCCCCAGCATCGCTCCCTACGACCCCCGGCTGCTGACAGCGGGGGGGCTGAGCAGAGTCACCGGCCAGAGCAGCGTTCTCAGCGGGATCAGCCTCTACGACCCAAGGACTCCGGGCTCAGGCGGCAAGGCTGCGGAGCCAGCTGGGGAGGGCAGCCCTGCGGCCAAGGGCTCCGACAGCGGCAGCAGCAGCAGCAGCAGCAGCAGCAACAGCAAAGGCGGCGCCAGAGGGAAGGAGCCCTTGTTTGTTCGCCGGTCGGCCCTGGACCAGCTGGAAGCGGAGAAGCCGAGCGCAGAACCTTCGACCGACAGGTACAACAGCTACAACCGGCCGCGGCCCAAGGCCGCCCCCACCCCCACGGCCACCACTGCCGCCGCCGCCGCCACGCCTGCTGCCACAGAGACTGCCGCCCAGCCTGGCGTCCACAACCTCCCGGTGCCCCCCGTCTACGGCATGGTGAAGCAGGCGGCCAAGTCCGGGGCAGGAAGCCCCTTTGCTGGAAACAGCCCTGTGCACGAGGGGGACCCTCAGGACGCCGGCTCCTTAAAGGATGTTTTTAAAGGCTTTGACCCCACAGCCTCCCCCTTCTGCCAGTAGTATTAAAGACTTGCCCCTGCAGGCAGCCTTGTGCGCGAGAGAAGCAGCAGTGTTCGAAACTTGTTCTCTGATTTTCTTTTTTATTCCATTAATCCTCCCCCCTCTCCCCCCCCCCAGCCATATATCTTGTATATACACCCTTTGGGTTTTGCTCAGTGCTGTAGCGTGTAATATCCAAGCTGCATTGTAAACAAGTAATCAGAGTATCTTTAGTAGTACTAGCCAGTATTGTCTGACGCCCTGGGCCTTTGCTTGAGGCTCACCTGAAATCATTCATTGCCAGCTAATCCCTCCAGCCCTTAGCCCTTCCTTTGCACAGTGGGCTACGTCCGAACCCCTCCTGCTCCTCCTCCTCCTCCTCCTCTTCAGGTGTTGTCTGTGGGATGGAGGAGAGGCTGGGGGGGGGGGAGAAAGAAAGGTGGTTCTTTCCTGTTGCGTAAAGGGATGACGCTGTCAGCCATGCTGATCTGTAGAATATATGTATCTTCATTTCTTAGCTGTAACAAAATAAGTGTATCATAGCCTTTTTTTAAGAAGAAGAAGAAGAAGAAAATCTAGTGCGGTGAAAATTACCATGGAGAAATAACCATGTTGGATTATTTTTGTAATTGTGTTGGATTTTAAGTACTCGTTTGCCATTTCCTGGAGGTTGCTGGTGATCCAGATACAGCTGAACTAGAACAGGGCGCGGCCTCTCGAAAAAAGTGATGCTTTCTACCAAAACAGAATTTGTAGTATTGATGAAATTAAATTATTAATATCCCTTTGATTCCACTTGTCTGTCTTCTGCACGTCTTAATAAGCAGGCACTGCCAGAGCTCCAAAATGGCCTGTAGATTATGTAGCTCCTATAAGAACAGGCAGTTTTGCACAGGCCGTCTTGTGCAGGTGGAATGGACGGGGCAACTGTAGAGCAGGCCAGGGCCCAGAGTCTCAGCTGCAGAGCAGGTTCACTTAAAATCCAGCCTGAATAACTGGAGACTCCACCTGGCTTTAGAAGTGGAAATGTTGCTGAAGGTGGACAGTCCTTTTGGAAGCATCAGAAGAGCAGCCGATGAGGACCAGGAGCAAGATCCAGAGATTGCAGTGTCTGTTTCTTGAGAGCTCATCACAGTCGACTTGCCTGCTGGCTGTTTAAATCCCAGCCAGAATCTCTTCTCAAAGGGAAGAGGAGTTTGCGGCCGGCGCTTGCTCCGTAGCCCTCCCGCCCTGCATAGTACTGCTGCCTCTCCCCTGCCAGCATCTTGAGGTTGGCATCTCATCGTCTTTGTGTTAAAGCACACAAAGCCGTTTGGCCTGATCCTGTAGAAAGAAGCACCTGCCACCTCTCGGTGGTCTCCTTCAGGTGGGGCTGCTGCTCTTTGTGGTCTTCCTTCTCGCTTGTCCATCTGCACTTGAAGGCAGGAGAGAGACTGGATGCTGGCCTGGAAAAAGTATTTCTCAACAGCGAGGGTATTTCGCAGCTATTTGCAGTGTTTTGAAAAAAGCATAAGCTCTTTCTGCACGAGGAACCTACCCGGGGGAACAAGGAAGAAGAGGCAGCCGAGGGTTCCCCTCTGCTTTGGCTGAGTCTGTCCTAGCAACCCAGCGTGGTCGAAGGAAGTATCCTGCAACCATGCTCGGCACACAGCACCCCCAAAGATCTGGAACAGGTTGGTCTCCCCCCCCCCCCGCATGGAGGTCATAGTCTTGAGTGCTGAAGGTGGTAAATACTGTTGAGCGGAGCGTGTCTTAGCTGAAACTGACTAGCTGTAAGAAGGTCTTCACTCCCTGCCGCGCAGTATATATGGCGGCAGTTGCTGGCTGTATGGGAAGTGGTGGGGTGTCTCTCATTCAGAGAAAAAAGTATTTAGGGTTGGGGAAATGGCTTTAAGGCATTTGCATTGCTGGGAACGTTGTGGCAGTGTTTACTTTAAAAGGGGCCATCAGGACACCTTGAAAGGTTTTGGTCATTCCCCCAGACCAGTGCCGCTGCAGATCCTCCTGTTTCAGGCACATTCCTTTAATGGAGATGTGGTTTGGCTCTTGCCCGGGCGCATGAAAGCCACAGTGTATTGGAGGAACTGGTTTAACGATGGGAGGGACGTGCTACATCTCGCTCCAAACTTAAACCAGTTTTCCTTGGTGAAAGCCAAAATGGTTAAGCCAATTGTCCGTTCTACAAACTTGGCAGCCGTTTCACCGTTCTGAGTCTGTGCACAAGCATTGAGGTCTAGCTGCTGTAGGTCCTCCGGGAGGGACAGTGAACTAGAACGAACTTCGCAGCAACCTCCCCAAGCTATCATTTCCAGGGCTCCTTGGTGCAGCTACAGCTCTCAAACTGGTGTGAAGTTTTCGAGTGTAACTTTAACTGGGGAGGTTCTTTGTGAAGTATTCCGTCTTGCGTGCTTATTTAGATAGAGATGCTCAGTGACATTTGTATAAAAAAAAATGATCTTTTGTAAAAACTGTAAAATCACTTCAATAGACACAAATGGCAAAAAAAAACTTAATTGAGGAAATTGGTCATCTACCAGAGCTTTATAAACATGCTATAAAATGTAAATACTATTTGAAATGGGGTTTGTATATATTGTACCGGTATTTTTACAGTGAATCTTTGGTTGCATGGCTCTCTACTTTCTTTTGTATCACACATTTGTCTTCCAATGTCATCCAGACTCAAGTCTCCTATCATTGTACTGCTGACATTAAATGATGCAGTGATTTTAAAGGCTGCTGTTGTTTGGCTCTGGTGTGGTGGAATCCCTTTGTAACAGAAATGACACCCCACCCCCCTCCGGGCTGCAGTTTTTCATCCAGAGGATGCTTGGAAGAGACAGTATGCAGGGGAGGGGAGGGGAGGGGGGTCCCAGGATGGTGTGGTATAAGGTGACAGAGGAGGAGGGTGGTGGCATTTGCGAAAGGAAGGTGGCGAGGCTGTCTCTTGGCATCTGCCATTCTTGGGTTTTCCAAGCTACTCCTGAGTGACCAGCCCACCACCAGCCCTTTGCTCTGAGCTTACAGTGACAACCACTTCGCACACATCCTGCACCAGTTGTGCTTGGGGCTGGGCGGCTGTGCAGTGCAGTGTCATTGCGCAGGGGAGACTGCTGCTTGGAGAAAGGAAGCAGGTAGGGCCTCTTCCAGGCAGACCAGGAGAGGCTGCAGAATGTGGAGCAGGAAGGAGGGGTTTTGTCTAGGCCAAAACACACACCCCCGGGGCAAACTGGAGGTTGCTGCTGTGGGGGCAAGGGTGGAGCCCAAGAGGGTGGGTCTGCGGACTCCGTCAAGGGCATAGCATCACAGAAGTTGGCATCACAGAACAGCACCTGCCGGCCAGCCTGGTCCAAGGTCCTGTGTCTGCCCTTTGGGCCCTGATGCGTCAGACTCCTCCTTGGGCTTGCGATCTCCAGCAACTTGTATTCAGAGGCGTGCTGCCTTTGATAGTGGGGAGAACGCCTAGACGCCGTGACCAGAAGAAGTCATGGGTAGCCTTCTTCTCTGTTAATTTGTCTAATCTTTTCAAGCATCCCCGTCGGAGGCACTCCGGACAACTCACGGTCCCTGGGTTGCCAGGCTGGCTCCTCACCATTTCCCTGAGGGTAGCTTGGGCTGACACCAGCAGGTAGTGTAGGGGGCAGTCCTCAGGTGAGGGTGGGCTGGCGTGATCCTGCCCCTTTTGCTTGCATACAAGGCCTGGAAAAGGCAGCTGTCCGCTCTCCCAGGCACCAGGAACGTCAAGCGTTGAAACTAACCCTCTGCTGCGGCTTAGGTCTGGAAGGAGCTGAGCCCAGAAAGGTCCTTGCGAGGCGGAAAAACACGCCGCTCCTCTCCCATTGAAGACGGGAGGCTGAAGATCCTGGCCGTGTGGGCGATCTCGGCACCAGCCGCAGACCTCGGTCGCTGCCCTCTCCTCTGACGGTGGCAGCCCAGCCGGCTGCTGTGCTCTTCGTCCTTCTAGACGGGTAAGTGCTGGGCTTTCCTCCTTGTGTGGAGAACGCTCCTTGCTGCCTGCCTGCTTGTGTCGGGGGGCAGCACAAAGCCTGAATACTCTGCAACGTAGGGGCTGATGGACCTGCACCTGCAGAAACAGGGGGAGCAGTCTGGCCTGTGAAGCCCCCAGCATCCCTGTTCTCACAGGGGGCAACCAGATGCCTGCGGGAAGCCTCCAAGCAGGATTTGAGCACCAGAGCACTCTCTCTCTCTCTCTCTCTCTCTCTCTCTCTCTCTCTCTCTCTCTGTGCTTTCCAGGAATTGTGATTTGGAAGTGTTGCTGCTCCCGACTGTGGAGGCAGAGCTTGGCCATCGTGGCTGGTGGCCCTCGGTAGCCCTCTGAATTTGTGTCATCCTCTTTTGAAACCATCCAAGTTGATGCCTATTGCAGGCAGTGACCGTTTTACATGTGCCCAAATGACACGGGCACACGCTCCTTGACACGGCCCCCAAACAGGGTGGGGCAGGCTTAGGCACGCTCCTCCTACGCACACGGGGACCAGGAATGCAACTCTCACAAAAACGGGGAGTTGCCTGGACTGCCTCCTGTGGGAGCCCAATCCCCCAGTTTATGCGCTGCCTGAATAAGTACTTTTATCTCAGCTGAATCTTCCAACATTCAGCTTCATTGCTGCAGGGGCGGAGGAAGGGAGGTGTGGTGGGGGCGGGACGCCCTGGGTGCCACCACTGAGGGGGGTGACAAAATGCCGGGCCGCACTCGCCGCGGGGCCTGCAGCTCCTGGGAGAGACGCGGTGGCTTGGGCACACGCAGGCTCCGCTGCCCTAATAATAATAATAATAATAATAATAATAATAATAATAATAATAATATTTTTTATTTATACCCCGCCCTTCCCCGCCAAACCGGGCTCAGGGCAGCTAACACCAATAAAATCACAACAAAAACATAAAACAATTCATTAAAATAGAGATTAAAATACAATTTAAAATTAAATCTAAACTGCAGCCTCATTTTTAAGTAGCCCACCAATCACACCAAAAGAACGAAACATCAGGGTTAGACTGAAACCAACCCAAAGGCCGGGTGGAACAGCTCCGTCTAGCAGGCCCTGCGGAAAGATGCCAAATCCCGCAGGGCCCTGGTCTCTTGTGCCAGACCGTTCCACCAAGTCGGGGCCAGTACTGAGAAGGCCCTGGCCTTAGTTGAAGCCAACCTAGCATCCTTGTGGCTCGGGACATCCAAAAAGTTATCATTTGAGGACCTTAAGGTCCTACCCGGGACATACCAGGAGAGGCGGTCCCTTAGGTATGAGGGTCCTAAGCCGCATGGTCCACCCGCCGCCTCCCCCCCTGCCAGCTGTAGGTAGGGCAGCTAAGTGGGAGGAGGCAGGCAGGCAGGCAGACTCCTTGGAGGCCCTGCAGAGGCTGGCCCTACCCCTGGACGCAGAGCACGCGCACCGCCCCAGGCGCCCGATCGGCTTGCTCTGCCGCTGCCTTGGTCTCCATGAGGAGCAGTGGAACGGACTCCCTCCGGAGGTGGTGGCCTCTCCTTCTGGGGAGGGTTTTAAGCAGAGGCCGGGTGGCCCCCTGTCAGGGAGGCTTTAGCTGACGTTCCTGCATTTCAGGGGGTTGGACTGGATGACCCCAGGGGCCCCTTCCAACTCTGCAGCTCTATGATTCTGCAAGTTCTAGCCTTGTGAGAGAGGGAGAACTGAAAAGTCCCAAATGCTGTCACCGAGTCACCCTGTTCCCTCGATCCTTTTGACTTCCTGGTCATTTTGGGTTGGGCTTTTGAGTGCCTGTGCTCTCAGACTCTCTCAGCGGGGACACAGTCCATTGACTGGTGGTGACCTTGGGAGCCTCTGTGTGTGTGCACTATAAATAGCTGTGAATCGGCTTATGGTGAAAATGGGTCAGCAACTCGGAGGCATTATTGCCTAGGGCTGATTAGCACAGGGCAAAGTGTTCTGGCTAATCTGTGCGCGCTGCACTTCCTCAAAAGGGTGGCCTGGCTTTTGGCTGTGGGGGTCAGTGGGTGGAGCTGCCCGCCCAGACCACCCACACCCAGACCCCTCTGCCCCACGCTTTCCTTGGCTCTCGCACTGCCAAGAGAGTGGCTAGCACTCTGGCTGCCTCACAGTTCGGGTTGCAGCCTGGTCTGCCCAGCTGCCTTGAAGACATTTCAAATCAAAGCAGAGTTGCTGCTGATTTCCAGTGCTGTAGATTGATTGATTGATCGATCGTTAACATCATTCGCATCTGGCTTTTTTAAAAATGTTTTTCTTCTGGAGCAGCTGGTGAATCGTGGTTAATCCATCACAGGTGAATTACTTAATTTAATAAACGGTTTAAACAGTTGCCTTTTAGAGTCCCAAAGCAAAGGAAGGATAGCCCTGGGAAGTGAGGACATGGAGTGAGTGCCCCCCCAAAAAATCTTGCACTAGTGGAGGCCAGCCTGGGACTTGGCTTCAGGAGGAGGGGAGGGCCCTTCGCTGACATGCAGAGGTGCTCCGATAAGACTCCCCCCGTTCTCCATGGAGGATGTGTGCCTGGGAGCAGGACCTGGCCCTGGGCAGGGGGTTGTCAGCACAAGAATGCCCTCTCCCCCCACCCCTAAGTCTGCTCCTTCCGCCTCCTGCTTCCTGGCCTCCTGCCCTTGCGTACTGATCTCTCCGGCGCTCCTGGAGACCGGAGACCCGGCTGGCTGCTCCTCTCTGCTTACCAGGGGCAAGGCTGGCAGGTCCAGAACCAGCATTTGGGTGGCAGGCCTGGGAGAGGCCCCTGCCCGAGTCCTTGCAGAGCAGCCAGCTCCCAGTTCAGGCGGGGAACACTGCTGGGCTGTTTCTTTTCCTTGTGCCGCCGCTGTGCCTGGCATGTGACAAAAGTACAAGGGGACAAGTCTCTGCCCCAGGGAGCTTACAGTCACACTCCCATGTTCTCCACGTCATTCATCATTTCGGAAGCCTCTTTACCTGCCTTATTCTCCCCCCACAAAAAAACACTGAAACCTTTCCTCATACGTTGCTCCATCTCCCAGACCATTTTGGTAAAGGTAAAGGGACCTCTGACCGTTAGGTCCAGTCGCGGATGACTCTGGGGTTGCAACGCTCATCTCGCTTTACTGGCCGAGGGAGCCGGCGTACAGCTTCCGGATCATGTGGCCAGCATGACTAAGCCGCTTCTGGCGAACCAGAGCAGCACACGGAAACGCTGTTTACCTTACCGCCAGAGCGGTACCTATTTATCTACTTGCACTTTTTGGCATGCTTCCGAACTGCTAGGTTGGCAGGAGCCGGGACCGAGCAACGGGAGCTCACCCCGTTGTGGGGATTCGAACCGCCGACCTTCTGATTGGCAAGCCCTAGGCTCTGTGGTTTAGAGCACAGCGCTACCCGCACCCCGTTGCTGTATGTAGGTTTTATTTGATTTGTTTTTAATCTTATATTTTGGAAATGTACATCCAGTTACCCCCCCCCCTAACCTACAGCTTGTTTAGCTTATATGTAAATCCGGCACTGTAGGAGAGAGTGGGAATTGTTTTTCTCCCTCCACTTTCTCTAGGCCCTGCATAACTTTATAAACTTCTCTTGCTCTCCCTCTCTCTCTGGCCTGCGCTTCTTCCGCTGTTGCCCTTTGGCCTCTTAGACCAGCTGTCACACCCTGTCCCTTGCCTGCTCCTCCCCAGGGCCATGGAAAGACAGACCAGGTTGCTGCCATGGATTTGTGCAGCAAAGGGGTGGTGTTGTCTTTTTGGACAGAGCCTCTTGGCGCTGGGCTGGGCTGGGCTGGGCTGGGCTGGGCTGGGCTGGGCGGAGTGCCTGTCTGCAGCCCCCCCCCCGGGGGGGAGGAGGGGGCGAGGAGGCGGCCTAAGCTGGGCTTTGGCTTTGCGTCAGAGGCCGGCTCAGACTCCTCCTCGGACTGGGGCTGGGTGTTCTCACAGGCTCCCTGGGTGCAGCGCTGAGCAAGAAGGTGCTGGGCAGCTCCAGGCAAGTGCAACCCTCGTGGGATGGAGATGGGACTCGGGTGGGGAGCCTGTGAAGAAGCAGGGGGGCAGGAAACAGGAGGTAGGGGGTCCCTTTCACAAGACCCTTGCAAGGAGCTTTAGCTAGTGGAGTTATCATTTTGGGGGTAGGGGCAGAAACAGCAGCCACACCGTCTAGTCTGGTCCTTGGACTCCTTGACTCCCTGCCCTCCGGGTGTTGTTGGCCTCCAACTCCCAGCACCCAGCACCCCTGGCCCCTGTTGGCCACATGCCGGCAGACGGCTGGGAGTTGTCATCCAAAACAACTGGGCGAAAGCAGAGCAGAGGTGGCGCGTTTCCCTGCCCCTGCTGCTCTTCCCGGTTCCCTTTTAACCCGCGGAGATGCTCAGGGCTCGGGCCCTCAGTTTGCTGCAGGCAGGCAGGCTGGCTGGCTGGCACTGAGCGTCTCTCTCCCCATCTCTCTCTGGCTCCGCAGGTGAGCCTTGCATGGGGAAGGGGCTCGTTTGAAGTCCTTGATCATTGGGTGGCAAACTTTGGCCAGGAGTTTGTGGTGAGGTCAGGCCTCCTTTGGCGAACCCACCCTTCCCCACACGCGTGTCCAGAGGCGTGCAGGGTGGTGGGGAGGGGACCGCATGATAGGGGCAGAAACTCCAGAGGGCCGCCCTCCTTGCCAGAGGAGCCAGGGCCTCATCCAGACTTGGGATTTGTCAGGGAGCAGCTATTCAGAGAGCAAGATCAGAAGAAGGGCAGAAGAGAATGATTTCGCGATAAGCCTGTTACATCAGGGAGCAAGTGCTGCTCTGGAGCCGGCCTAGGAGGCATCTCTGAGCGCTGCCCTTGAGCCCTGGCAAGGAGGCTGAGGGAGGGGCAGGCGGCCGGCTGAGCCATGAGGCTTCCTCCTCCTCCTCCTCCTCCTCCTCCTCCTCGCCGTTGGAGATCAGCCGGTTCCCAACTCCGGAGGAGAGCTGGCTTCTCCCCTGAGCCAGCCGGTGGGCATGGCAAAGAGGCGCCCTGTGCCCCAGTCACCTGGGGGGGGGTGTCGGTGGCAGGTTATTCATGGCTGCTCCTTTCCCTGCTCATTGACCCCCTTGGACAGGCAGGCCACTTTTCCTGCTTGGCTGCTGCACTATTGATCTCAGCTGCTGCTGCGGCTGAAGTGCTTTGGGCCAAGCGGGTCCATAAGTGGTTCCAAATGCACCAGCCGGGGGGGGGGGGTGACCCTGGGCCTGACCTCGGGGGGGGGGGTCTCCCTCCAGCTCTTCCCTTGGATGACCTTTTAGTCCTGGGGGGGGGGGGAGAAAGAGGGGGCGGGCTCCTTGTTTGTGTGCCTGCTCCTTAGAGGCATTTGCACACAGCGGTTCATTAACATTCATCCCTCTGTATTTTACGATAGCATTTTCAATCCCAAACGGCAATAAGAATCCACAGTGACTCCTTGCAAGGACAGCAGGCTGCCCACATGGGCTTTTGGGGGGTCGGCGCTCCTTGCCCTTCCGAGGAGACGAGGCTGAGGCAGGACTCTCTGGCCCTTCGCCTCCACCCCTGCCAGCTCCAGGCCACACCAAAAGGCCAAGCTCGCCCTCTTCTGCCCAGGGCTCCTCCTGCTGGGGCCTCTTGGCCTGAGGGAGCCCTCTGGGTACCTAAGGCTGGCTCCAGCCTCAAAGCAGGGCAGGTTGTGGCCCTTGGCTGGGCCCCAGAGGTCAGGGGGGCTGTGCTTTGGCAGGCTCTCTTCCTCGACTGCCAGGCTGGGAGAGGAGCCTTAGAAACCAGCAGCCTCCACTCTCCCCATAGCTGGGCTTAGCCCCAGATTTGCTGGGGGAAGAGTCAGGCCTGTGCCTCCCCTGCCCAGCTCCCCCCCCCGATCCCCAGCATCTTGCCCCCCACCCACTCCTTGCCCAGCCTGGGCAGGAAGTGGGTGGATGTGGCTGCCTAGATTTTGCTGGCAGGGATGGGAGCAGGATGTGGAGCATGGACCCCTGGCCTGGGCACAAGGAAGGGGGTGTGTGTGCAGATTGGCACGGGCGAGAGATCCCTACGGCCTCTGCCAGGCTCACCTGTGCCTGTTTGCTCCTCCCGCAGGGCTCAAAATGCCTCCCAGGGAAAGTGGCGGCTGAGCAGAGGATCTCCGTGCCCAAGAGAGGTGCCTGGCGCCACGGAGGAGTCGCCGCCGCCTTCCGGTGGCATCGGAAGGGGCACCTGCCAGTCCTGTGAGAAAAGGCCCCTTGCCCAGCCCCATCATCGGCCGCCCTTCCGAGGAGCCCCTTGGGGAGAAGAGCAGAGGCCTCTGACCTCGGGGCGCAGCTAGCCCAGCTGCTGAGGCTCCCTCCCTGCGCCCCCGCCGGAGCATGCCAGCCAAGACGCCCATCTACCTGAAGACCTCGACCCCCAAGCGGGGCCGGAAGCTGCGCCTGCGGGACGTGCTCTCCAGCGACATGATCAGCCCCCCGCTGGGCGACTTCCGCCACAGCGCCCACATCGGCCGGGACGGGGAAGGCGACATGTTTGGGGAGCTCTCCTTCCTGCAGGGCAAGTACGACCTGCTGCCCCGCCTGGGCCGCTGCGGGGGCTCCCCGGGGGACGCCGGCTACCCCCGCACGCTCCTGAAGAGCGCCGTCTCCCTGCCCGCCTTCAGCAGCGGGGCCCAGGACCAGGCGCCCCCCAAGCCGCCGCGCCTCCACCTGGAAGAGATGCCCAGCGGCGGGGGGCAGGGGCGCTCCATGTCGGTCGGCTGCGCCGAGGGCTGTTTCCACAGCTGCAGCGCCGCCGAGGGCCTCTCCTTCTCCGCCACGGCTGCTCCTCACTATGAGCCACTGGCCTCTTCCGTCTCCTTTTCGGGCCCCCCACCAGAAGGCGACTGTTTTGTGGGGGGCAGCCAGGAGTGCCCGTGTGGGGGAGCAGCCGCCCTGCCTCGCTCGGACTCCCTGCTGCGCCTCGACCTTGACCTGGGCCCCTCCATCTTGGATGACGTCCTGCGCATCATGGAGGAATACCAGCGGCCTGCGCCCAAGGCCCTGTAGAGCGTCCGCCTGCCCACACGCCCCTCTCCCAGCTCCACCAGTGTGGCTGCGGCCTTCCTGCTGAACGTCCCCAGAGGGGCTGGACTTGCGGAGTCCCGGGATGACAAGGAGAGGCAGCCCCACTTGCCCGCTCAAGGGCCCAGGCAGGGGCTTGGCCAGGAGCTGAATTGAGGGGGGGGGGTCTTTGCTGAAAGAGAGTGGGGGGGGCAGCCAGCTGCTGTTGCCTCCTGCAACGCCAGAGGAGAAGCGGCTCCAACCACGCCAGGTCCCACCACCTTGCAGCTGCCCCCTCAGGCCAAGGTCCACCTGGCCCAGCCACAGGGGCCACAAAGGCAACAGCCTCCCCCCGGCATTTGTCCTCCAGCATCTGCTCTGTGGAGATAGACTTCCTCTGAATATGGAGGTTCTGCATAGCTATCATGACTTAGGAGCCACTGGACAGACCTCCCCCGTCTCCATGTTGGTTTATTTTGATGGCATCCTATATTGGGACCCAGAGCGATGTTTTGGGATTCTGTACATTAAATATTGTCCTCTTGCCTCAAAGGGAAAGTGCTGCAGCCCCCTCGTCGTTTGGGTGGCCCTTTTCTCAGGTCTACAGACGTGATCAAAGCATTCCAACATAACTTAAGATTTGTTTAAGGGCGTTATCGTAGAATGGTAAGAGTTGGAAGGGACCCCCAAGGGTCCTCTAGTCCAGCCCCCTGCAGCGCAGGAATCTCAGCTCAAGCTCCCCTGACAGCCTCTGCTTTGAAATCTCCGAGGAAGGAGAGGCCCCACCCTCCCAAGGGAGATGGCTCCGCTGTTGAAAAGCGCTTCCTGTCACAAGGCTCTTCCCAGCGTTTAGCCAGAATCTCCTTCCTTGTAACTTGAATGAAGCTTTTGGTTCAGACCCGACTCTCTGGAGCAGCAGAAAACAAGCTTGCTCCATCTTCCATGTGACAGCCCTCTATGTATTTGAAGATGGCTCTCATATCTCCTTCTTGGTCTCTACCAGGCTAAACATACCCAGCTCCTTCGACCGTTCCTCATCAGGCCTGGCTTGCTTGCCTCCTCCTCTGCACACGTTCCAGCTTGTCAACATCCTCCTTAAATGGGGGTGCCCAGAACTGGACACAGTATTCCAGGTGTGGCCTGACTAAGGCAGAATCGAGTGGGACTCTTGCTTCCCTTGATCTGGACACTAGATGTCTGTGGATGCGGCTGAGAATGGCAATTAGCTTTCTTTGCTGCTGCATCGCACGGTTGACTCCTGTTCAGCTTGTGGTCCAACAAGACCCAGAGATCCTTTCCACATGCCCTGCTAGTAAGCCAGGTGTCCCCCATCCTGTATTGGTGCATCTGGTCCTTCCTCCCTAAGGTTCTTGACATTTGTCCCTACTGAAAATCATTTCGTCAGCTTGCACCCAGTTCTCCAATCTGTTAAGGTCATTCTGAATTCTGACCCCGTCTTCTGTGGCATTAGCTACCCCTCCCAGTTTGGTGTCTTCTGCTAATTTATTTTTTTAAAATAAATATATTTATTAAGTTTTATAAAAACAACAATCAACAAAAACAAACAAATACAAAACAATACAACTATACAAAAAACAAACCTGCAATAAAAACAAAAAACCTATTACTATTACTAACTTCTGTCTTTTACATTGTATATTGACTTCCTCTCATCTCCCCTTCCTTGTCAATCATCTTTAGTAATTTCTATACATCTTGCAAAATCTTATTTTACTATAAAAAATACCTAATCATTAATCGTATCTAATATCTTAACTCATTCTCTCACAATTCCTAAACAGTTACAGGTGGGTAGCCGTGTCGGTCTGCCATAGTCAAAACAAAATAAAAAATTATTTCCATTAGCACCTTAGAGACCAACTAAGTTTGTTCTTGGTATGAGAACAAGAACAAACTTAGTTGGTCTCTAAGGTGCTACTGGAAAGAATTTTTTATTTTGTTTTAATTCCTAAACACTTAACCAAACTCTAAATCTACAGTTTAACTTTTCTTCCAAATTGTATCTAATTTTCAATCATACAATGATTTTTTAAATACAGTTTAAATTTCTTCCGCTCTTCTTCCACCGCGTCGTCCCTCTGGTCACGAAGTTTCCCGGTCATCTCAGCGAGCTCCATGTAGTCCATCATTTTCATCTGCCAGTCTTCTGCTAATTTGAGGAGCATCTCCTCAATTCCTCCATCCAAGTCATTTATACGGACGTTGAACAACAACGGGCCCAGGACAGATCTGGGTGGCACCCAACTCACTTTGGCCCAGCGTGGCAAGGAACCATATCATACTTCCCTAATGCTCCCTAATAGGAAATTACCTCTGTTCAAAGCTGCTGCACTCAGGATCTACGCTTTCCCTGAGCTGTCCACTGTGACCCCAAGATCTCATAACACGGATGGTACCTGAGCTCCCAGGAACCTGTACAGTGTGGTTCTTTTGCCCCAGGGAGCATCTCTTTGGCCGAGTCCCGTGTCCCAAGGCAACTCCCCGCCTAATGTGCCAGACATCGTCCGTGCAGCAAGGAGCGTTCCTCCCAGTCTGCTCTTATTCTGGTTGCGAATGGTTTGGTGTTGCCTGCTGCTGCCACCTTCAGACTGATCGTGAATAAAAAAAGAACCCAGTACCAATTGGTGGGGGGCCCCACTGGCTGCTTGCTTGCGTTGTTTAAAAAAAGTGTGTGTGTGTGTGTTTTTAATGCAAATTTCATCAGCTGTTTCGGCTGATAATCGAAATGGTCTGTGGCAGGTGTGGAAGGAGAAATTAACCCTGGATCCAGGGATGTGATTTGCATTTTCAAAAGTCTTCGCACTAGAAAAATTGGGAGTGTCTGGCCTTAAGTGTCCCCAACATCTAGTGAAGCTCTGCCTCGGAGCCCCCCTTCCTTTGATTCGTGCAAACCTTCCCTGCGCCCCAGGCTTGCTTGATGGGGGGGCGGCAAAGGGAGCCCCTGACGCAGTAGAAGGGGCAGAGTTTTTTCTTCCTGAGCCCAGGATGGAAGAGGCCGAGCGGGGCGCAGCACCTCCTGCAGCCACCGGGGGGCGGCACCTGCCCACTTATCCAGCAAGGAGGCTGCTCATTAACCCTTTCTGTGACAGCCGGAGTCGAGCAGGAGGGGAGGGGAGGATGAGCGATAATGGGGAGACCAAGTATGGAAGTGAGGGAGGGTGCAAGAGAGGGTGGTCCTGGAACAAACTCCCCTCTGGTTTTCCAGCAACTGGGATGCATTGCTGCCTGCAGCTGTGTGGTGAGGAGCCATCCAGGAATTTGTCTCTTCCTGTTTCAAAGCCGTCCAACTCAGTGGCCATCATTGCCTCCTTGGGGGGAATTCCAACTGCTGCTTGCCAGCCCACACCCCCTTTTCTAGGCGGGTGCTGGGGTGCGGGTTAACCCTTTGCCCCCACCCACCCAGAGGTGGCAGCCCCGCCTCCAGCTTGCCAGGGCTCCTGCAACAGCCTGAAAGGGCAGCCCAGCAGCAGCCCTGCCACCCCCTCCTGAGGTCGCCCCCTTGGGGCTGGGGCCACGTATGTGACATCCTCCTCCACAGCCCCAGTGCACTGGAAGAAACAAAGATCACCAGTGTCAAAGCAAGGATTCTTCAACATCAACTTCGTTGGACTGGTCATGTTGTTTGGATGCCTGATTATCGTCTTCCAAAGCAACTACTCTATTCCAAACTTAAAAATGGAAAGCGTAATGCTGGTGGTCAACAAAAGAGGTTCAAAGACTCTAAAATGTAGGATAAACACCAACAACTGGGAAACACTGGCCTGCGAGCGCTCCAGTTGGAGAACAGCCTTGACCGAAGGTGTCATGGGCTTGGAAGACACTCGAACTCAGGACGCAAGGGAGAAATGTGCTAAGAGGAAGGCATGCTTGGCAAATCCACACCGTGATCAACTCCTGCCCGGAAACCAATGTCCCCACTGTGGAAGGACGTGTGGATCCAGAATTGGCCTCCACAGTCACGGACTCACCATTAAGACCGTGTTCATGGAAGACAATCTTACTTGGCTACGAAGGATCGCCAGAGAAGAAGAAGACTGAATCTGCCGGAGAGCCCCCTACCGCCATCCTTTGCCTCTTCCCAAATAAGGAGATCAGAGCCAGGCTCCCCAGACAGCCATCGGCTGGGTGCAACCGGAGCCAAGGCTGGGTGGGGAGCCTGGTGCAAAGAAGGGGCTCACCACCCACAGTAGCAGAGGGTCAGGCCAGCCTGTGCTCCCTGCATGGGGGCGGGGGGGGGGGGGCAGAAGAAGCAGGCTAAGTTGCCCACTGGCAGTCTCTCCACATTCCCTGCCACCTCTTGCAGGTGGCCAAGCATCCATTTTTCAGCACCCAGCCGAGGGCACAGAATCATAGGCTTGTTGTGGCTCTCGTTGCAGCGGAAACCTCATCGCTGGGGGGCCACCAGAGCTCTGCACAGTTCAAAGTGTTGGTGCTGACCTTGAAAGCCTTAAACGGCCTCGGCCCAGTGTACCTGAAGGAGCCTGTCCACCCCCATCGTTCAGCCCGGACACTGAGGTCCAGCCCCGAGTGCCTTCTGGTGGTTCCCTCCCTGCGAGAAGTGAGGTTACAGGGAACCAGGCAGAGGGCCTTCTCGGTGGTGGCTCCCACCCTGTGGAACGCCCTCAAATCAGATGTCAAAGAAATAAACAACTATCTGACATTCTGAAGGCAGCCCTGTTTAGGGAAGCTAATATTTGATGAACTGTTGTATTTTAATATTTTGCTGGAAGCCACCCAAAGTGGCTGGGGAAATCCAGCCAGATGGGTGGGGTATAAATAATTATTAAAAGCCGCCACACACCCCACCCTGAAAGAGATTCCACCACCTTGAAGGTAGAAGGCGAGTTTCTCTCCAGCTGCCTGTGATGCGGCAAGAGGCCTCTGGGCAGAGGCTGGCACAGGTTGGCACAGCAAACCACAGAGCCCCATTGAGGGAGAAGAAGACAATAGGCACGTGTGCTCTTTGGGGAGGGGGGCAGGCAAGAGGGAAGCGGCAACGGCATGAATGCCCCACTGTATCTCCGCTGCAAGCGAGGAAAGGGCCGAGCCAGGGAGGCCGCCATGGGGCTTTCCGCCTCTTCCTGCTGAACGGGGCCAAAGAGACGCATGAAGTCATTGTTTTTGGAAGGACAGCCTGAAAAGAGTTCATTTCCAGTCATTAAACCTGGTAGTTAAACGGTGTCTGCCGTGCCAGTTGGGTCCGTGGCTGCAAGCTAAGCAGACCATAAAAGGCCCTCCGCCGCCCGCCCCCCCAGGTCCCTGCTGTGCTGGGGGTTGCCAGAGGAACTGAGGAAAACAAGGTCCTGAGAGGAGGGAGAGAGAGAGAGAGAGGGAAGGGCAGCTCCCCCCCCAAGACCCCTCCCTAATTCTTAAATTGTGCAACTATGGAGGCGCATCAGAGACTGCGGGGAAGCGAATGCCAGTCGAGTGTCCAGATCAAGGGAAGTCGGTTTCCCTCTCTCCTGCCTTGGCCAGGCCACACCTGAAATACTGTGGCTGGTTCTGGGCAACACATTTTAATCCGGGCGATTAAAATAACCCAGGGTCTGGAAACCAGGCCTTATGAGGAAGAGCTGAAGGGGTTGGGGGTGTTTAGCCTGGAGGAGACGATAACAGGAGAGCCGTCTTCCAATATCTCAGGCGCTGCCACATGGAAGAAGGAACAAGCCTGTTTCTCCCTGCTCTGGAAGTGGGGAACTGAACCGATGATTTTAAGTTACAAGGAAGGAGATTCTAAGAATCAAGAGCTTGTTTGACAGTGGAGTCTCCTTCCTTGGAGGTTTTCAAGCAGAGGTTGGGTTGGCCAGAGATGCCGGCATTGAAATGGGGGTCTATGGGGAAGACGACTGGGGCAGGAGAAGCCTGTTTTAAAGCGAAGAGACGAGGCCAGCTCTCTCTCCAGGAGGGGAAGCCCCCCGCCTGTGAAAAGGGCAGCCTCCCCACCAAGGGAGGAGGGTGAGCGGGGGGGGGGGCTGCTCCTCCTCGCTGCCCAAACCCTGACGGAGCTGGAAATGCAGGAAGACGCGGCCTGGGAGGGTCAGGAGAGGGCAGCGGAGAAGGCCTCCTTGTTCCCGTCCAAGGGATGTGTTGCCTGCAGCTGTTTATCCTGCGCTGTAAACAAGACCGGCAGCTGGGAGAGGCTGCCTCCCGGAGACGGCCACTCGGCCCACGCAAGGCGTCTCCGCTGGGCTGAGGGTAGGGCTACCCCCCCCAGCCCCAAAGGCCACTGGAGGCCATGCTCACGGCCTCCAAAGGGGGAGGACATCAAGGGGTCACGGAGGCATCCGCAGGAGCCATCCTTGGAGCCCAGCTACGCTGGCATTTTTGAACTGGAGAGGAGCCCCAGACTTTGCTCCTGGCAAAGAGGGGCATGGACGGACTCTGGCTCACGAGAAGCAGAAGAGCTGGAGGCAAGAGCCCCAAAACAGGCTTCTTGGCACTAGAGGGGGGGTGAGGGCCCCCCCAGCAGGATCCAAAGCAGCAATTCCTGCATTGCAGAGGGCTGGACTACATGGCCCTGGGGGGTCCCTTCCAAGTGCACGTTTCCCTGATGGCTTTGGAGAGCCACAGGCTGCCTATCCCCGCAGCCGATGTGCAACAGGTACCCCCTCCCCCCCAAAAAAACCCCACCTCCGCAGCCGAGGCAGCAGCTGACCTGTGAGCCGTTTGAGACACGAGTACTTTATTACAGGATACAAGGAAAGCAGACAAGACTCACTGTACAAAGTGGAGTGGGTGGGGAGGGTGTTCAAAGATGCTGCTGGGGGGCGCAGGGGTGCAGCAACTGTGGGGCTGGGGGACGTCCCTGCAGCCAGATGCAACTGGGGGGAGATGCACCTCCTCGAGACACCATTGGGACCCTGCCGTTGCTGCTGCTGCCAGCAGCCTGACTATATTGCAGCCTCCCTCCCCCCCCCCGTCCTCCCCCAGGAGTCCACCCCTGGGGCTTTCGGCAAAGCCTTCCGCAAGATCAGGCGGCTCTCACACTCGCTCCCCGGGGCTCCCAGGGCCCTGCTCCGCTCTCTCCCGGCTGCCGCTGCCTCCGCTGTCGGGGCTGGCCCGGCGGAGGACGTGCTCTGTCCGGAGGCCCCTCAGCTTCCCCAGCACCTCCTGGATGAAGTCCTGCGACAGGAAGGAAGGAAGGAAGGAAGGGGTGAGTTCCCCACAAGTTCCGCCTCTCTCCGGTCAGGAGAGGGGGCCAGAGTCCAGGGTGGGCCAACGGTTGGGTCAAAACGGCCGGCAAGGGAGGGGAAAAACATTCCCAAGGAGAGCCTGGCTGACGGATCAGACCAGGGGCCCATCCAGTCCAGCATCCTCTTCTCAAAGGAGCCAAATATCCGTCTACCTAGGAGTCCAGGTAGACTGCCTCTGGACCTGGAGGTTCCACAAGGACGCCAGAAGAGCCCGGCTGCGGCCAAAAGGGGCCTCACCTTGTCCAGTGCCCTCTTCTCACAGTGCCCCCCCCTGAAACTTCTCCCCAGCTCCCAGCATTGAGAGCAGCCAGGCAGCATAGCCCTGCGGCTGGCCCTGGGGGATGCTGGGGGGGGGGAGTGGCTCAATGCTTCTCAGCAGAAGGGATCCAGTGGGGGAGGCAGAGGCAGGGGATGCTCTTAGGAATGACCAGCTGGGATTGGAACGCCAGGAATCCCCGGGAGGATCCAGCAGCCATCCCATCAGCCACCAGGAGGGAGGGAGGGAGGCTCTGTTGTGGATCTGGATGGGGAGGGCTTTGTGCCAGCAGCGAGGAGAGCTGCATCCCCTCCTCCACAGACAACACCACTCCTGCTGGGAGAAGCTACATCCGGCAGGTGCTCTTGGGGGGGGGCAGCTAATTCCCCTCCCTCCCCTTGCAGGGTCAAAGCCAGAGAGATCCCTGGGGGTCAAAGAGCAAAGGAACCCACCTCTGTGTCCTTGTGGCAGGACTCCAAGATGCTCTGCAAAGAGAGGAGAATGAGGAACGGCTGGGGGGAGCCTGCCTTGCATCTCAGCCCCCCCCCCCCTCTCTGACCCTGGAATTTGGGGAGGGGGGAGGACGAGAATCCCACTTCTCTTCGCTCCAGGTGCAGCTGTGAACCTGACCCCCCCAACCCCCCAGGCCCCTCTGTCTGCTGCAAACTCATCTCCCCTTGGATAAAGTTCGGCAGTGCGAAGGATCCCATTCCGCCTTAAGCTCTTTCGGTTTCGGTTTCTTACAATTTGTATTTCTTTCTAGCTGGCGCGGCAACATGGCAGGTGTGCTTATCGATTGCACCAATGCCCTTTACCCCGCGCCCCCCTGGTTATTGCACCCAGGCCAGAGGCAGAACTCGCTTGCTCGAAAATGCGCAGAGGCTGGAAATCTTATCATCGGGAGCACTGGATCCCGCCCACCGGCCTTGGGAGAGGACCATAAAGAAGCCGCCTTGTACAGAGCCAGACTATAGGTCCATCGAACTCAATACTGTCTACACTGGCTGGCAGCACCTCTTGCCCAGCCCCACCCGGAAATGCCAGGGATTGGACCTTCCATGCGCCAGGCTGATGCTCTGCCACTCTGAGATGGCTCTTTTGGGGGTCTCATCCAGGGGGGGTTTCCTGCACAAAGCTCCCTCCAACCAAATTTGGGGCACAGGAACATGGGGGCCTGTCTCAACCTGGGTGAAAACGCTGCTCCACCCAGCTCAGTCTCCATGCTGACTTGGGAAAGGCTCTGCAGGCTTTTGGACACAGGCCTGTTTCCCTGCCCTACTCGAAGATGCTGCCAGGCTGGGATGGGTAACTTCTTGCAAGGTGTCCTGGCACTGAGATAGAGTCCCGTCCCCCCGCACCAACCTGCAGCTTCTTGGCCCGCTCCTCGTCTGCGGCCATCTCCAGCAGATCGTCAATGTTCACCTCGTCCGGCATCTCTGCTTCCTGCAACGAAAGCCAGGGGATCAATCTAGGGCTCTGCGGAACCAAGGAAGTGCCCCAAACCTCAGGAAATGGATCTTGTGCACAAGCAAGGCCTCACCAGGGACCAGCCACCATTTGTGAAGATCACAAGCAGGCTAGCTAGGAGATCCTAAGAACAGAAGATGGGCCAAAGACCCTTCTGGTCCAGCTGCCTGTTCTCACTGTGGCCAACCGGACGCCCTCATGGGAAACTCACAAACGAGACCCGAGTGCGAGAGCAGCGCTGTCCCCTCCAGTGGTTTCCAGCAACTGGGATTCAGAAGCATCACTGCCTCTGACCAGACAGGCAGAGCATAGCTTTTAGCCAACGAGAGCCCTCCCTGTATGCTCTGGGAAGAGCAGAGGCCGGCAGCAACAGGCTTTGGGGCCCATCTCCCCCTCCCAAATGCCCCCTTTCCCACCATCTTCCTGCAAAGACTTGGCTGGTGGCGCCACTCCCAAACTCTCCCTCCAGAAGCAGCACAGCGGGCCGGAGTGCGGCTGCCCCTCTGCCTTCCTCCAGCCCTGGGCTGATAAGAGGGTCTTGCAGAGGGGGCTGCGGAAGGCAGAAGAGGCTGGGGCAAGCCATGGCACCCAGCAGCACCCAGCCCTGCTGCCCCCGGAGGAGAGGGCCAGCTTCTATTCGCTTCCATTATCTAGGTTTAGGCTGGCTTAAAGGGTCAAAAGCCGCCTCAAGGCGGGTTGCAACCGTGCTATGCGCACACCCAAAAACACACACACACCAGAGCCCAAACATTAAAATGCCCCTGAAAAATAAAAGGCGAAGAAGATCAGTTAAAGGCAGACTACAACCTCCAGGCCTTTTCCGACCTGTTTGTCAGGGAGGGAGCCTGCCGCGCATTCCGTGAGGATCAGGCATCCCGAAGGGATCAGGCCCTGCCGGGAAAGGCCGCCTCCTTCCTCCTCCTCTGCTGTTCCAACCGGACAGACCTGCACTGATCGGAGGCCGGAGCTGTTGACACGCCTGCAGACACAAGCCAGCCCACCGGGGCCCAGACAAGGCGGCCGGCACAGAACCAGACCTCCCCATCGCTTGCCCCAGTAGCTGGAGCTCCCAGGACGTCCTGACCTGAGCAAAGGGGTTCAGGGGAAGGTCTGCATGCAAAGCGGGAGAGGGGGGGGACGCTGCTGCTGTGTCTGTGTCCCCCCCCCCACTGCTGTGCGGCTGCAGAATTAGCCGGCCAGCTGAGTCCTGCTCCACTCGGTGCAACTACTCCCCTGGGATGCGCCAAGCCAGACGGGCTGGAAACTTTCCTTTCATGGAAGGGTTGCGGGTGCCTCTTTTATAGATGGGTCTGGCATCTCCGCCCCCCCACCCCACCCCACCCCCCACCTCGCTCCCTCCCAGGCCTCAGGCTGCAGGAATGTGCTCTCTTCCTCTCAAAAAGCCATTCTTTTCGTGGGACCAGCTGAGGTCTGCCCCTCTCAAGCCACCCCAAAGCAGCCCCTTTGTGTGTGGGGGGGGGGACACAGGAGAAGGAGATGCCCACCATGGCTTGGGATGAAGGGCAATATATTAATTCAATTAATAAAGGCAAAGTCAAAAGCTCCAGGTTGCCTCCAAGAGCAGCACAAAAATGGTCTTAATTATTATTGTTGCTATTATTATTAATCACAGGGGCAGGAGGGGGCAGCAGCAGCCCCCTTCCACAGCATCCTTGCCTACCTCCAGAGGTGTCTGGGAAGGGATCAGAGTTGTGATTCTTCCTTTCATTGCTCTGGAATATCGGGAAGCAGAAGCCAAACTGGGGCGGGGGGGGCACCAAGAACAGGCAGGGGGCCCCTCCAAGTGGAACTGGACTGAGGTGGGGTGGCAGCAGGGGAGGGGCAGAGAGAGAATGGGCAAGCAAGACCAGCCCCACGGCAGGTGGCCAAGGACCTGTGCGCAGGGGGGGGGGGTAAGAAAGGCCTGGATGAAAGAAGGACCCGAAGGAAGGAAGGAAGGAAGGAAGGAAGGAAGGAAGGAAGGGTGCAGACTCTCCAGCCAAATCAGAGCAGAAAGGGATTCCCATTGGGAGACGGTGCAGAGAGAGACAGTGTGCCATAGTGGTTGGACTCGGACCTGGGAGACCAGGGTTCAAATCCCCACTCAGCCATTAAGTTCACTGGGGGACAAATCACTGCGTCTCTCAGCCTAGCCTGCCTCACAGGGTTGTTGCAGGGATACATCCGATGCCCTTTTAAAATGTCTTTTTCGGGGGGGCCATTGGGTTGTTGTTTTTATTTTTATTATGTATTTTGTGGTTTTATATCTTGATTTTATTCTGCGAACCGCCCTCAGACCCCGGGGTATCGGGCAGTATATTAATTCTAATTCTAATAATAATAATTCTAATAATAATAATTAATAATGATAAAATGAGGAGGAGAACCACGTGCCCCACCTTGAGCTCCTTGGAGAAAAAGGTGGGAAATAAATGCAAGCAATAAATAAACAAAGCCGGCCAGCTTCCTTTGCCAGAATCAGACCGGGCCGGGCTCTCCTGGTTTTGGGGCGCAAAAGGCTCCCCCCCCCAGTCCTGCCTGGGGCCTTGGCGGTTCCCTGCCCCTGAGTCGAGGCTCTCTCTCCCCATTTCACATCCTGACACCGCATGTCTTGGGCAGTGCCTTAATCCTGCCCTAGGGCAAGTAATCAAGAAAGATCAAGAAAGGGATTTGGCGAGATTAAAGGCGATTCTGCCCATTGGAAAGCCACATAGAAATATTGGGGTGGCAGGAGAAGAAAATGGAAGGGGGCAAAGCTCACGGCCTCCCCCGGCAGGGCGGAGGAAAGGCTGCAGCCACCCGGGGGTGCCAGGGGGGGAGAAGGGGCTGCAGCCCCCCTGTTCCAGCTTCAGGGATGCCACACACACAGCAGGGCGATGGCATCTGGGGCAAGAGAGGAGCAGGCCTGGCTGGGGTCCCTTCACAGATCCCTAGCACAGGAAGAGAAAGGATCATAGAACTGTAGTGTGAAAAAGGGACCCCTGGGGGTCATCTAATCCAACCCCGGCAATGCAGGAATCTTTTGCCCAAAGCGGGGCTCAAACCCACGAGCCTCACGCTCTGATAACGGAGCTGCCCCAGCAAAGACCAGGAATGTGGAGGCAGCTGGGTCAGGGCAGCAGATCCATCCTGAGGCGCCGGAGCCCGACACTTCCTGGAAACAGCGCCTTCCTTCCTGGTGACCCACAAAGAGCCCACGCAGTGGCTGGGAATTCCGCAGGCGAAATGAGCCCTGCTTCTTCCGTAAGAGGGAGGATTCTGCTGCCACTCCGGTGTTGGTTGCCCAAGGTCCCCTCTGGGCAACTTCTGAACTGGGAGCATCTCTTTGGCCCGACCCTAAAGCCTTCTTCCCGTGCGTGACCCTCCTTTGGAAGCAGCGGGTTGGGCTCGATGACCCCTGGAGTTCCCCTCCAACTCCACACTCCTCGGATGCTCAGCCCACACGCCGCATCATGCTGGGCCCTCGCTCTCCAGGGAGGGCGGCGGAGCAGCACAAGACCCCCGCCTCCAAGCCCTCGCCAGATGCGCCTCTTTCCCCCAGATGGCAGGCCGGATCTGTGCCCCCCCTTCCCCCTCTGTCGAGGAGCGGCGGGGCTGCATCGGTAGCCGCGCCGGAGGAAGCCGGGACGGAGTCTCCGCGAGAGGCTTCCGACGGGGCGGGCGTCCCTCCTGCTCCCCTCCCTCCCGGCCCTCGCTTCCCCTCCCTCCGGCCCGCTCACCTGTCCCCGGTAGAGCTCCTCCAGGCGGCCGTCGATCCACTTCTCGGTGTCGAGGCGCCGCTGCAGCTCCCGCCGGTCGTACTTGACGGTGACCCTCGCCTGGCGCCGCTGGATGCCGGGGCTGGGCGTCCTGTCCGCCGCGCGGCCGCCCCCCGGAGACAGCCCGGCCGGGCGCGCCGGCGAAGCCCGTCCCAGGCGCCTCCCCACCCGGTTCGCAGCCATCGCTCGCGCCGCCGCTGCCCGACGGGGCGCCCGCCGCCCGACGGCGCCTTATAGAGGACGAGGGGCGGGCGGGCGGGGCGGGGAGGGGCCGAGGGCTCCATGGCGCCCCGCCTCCCCGCAGGCCCGGACGGGGCGGGCGGTCCCCCAGCGCCACCTCCCGGCCGGCCCCGTCCAGGCCAGGCTGCGGGATCGCGAGGGAGACCCGCCCGGCCGCCTCGGACCCGAAGGCTCAGCGTCCAGTTTCGCGTGAAAGTCTCCAGCCAGATGCCTCTGAGAAGCGCCTGCTCTGTTGGGAGGTAGGCTGCCCCTGAACATGGAGGCTCCGTGCACCCCCACCCCCAATATATTCCTTTCCTCCATGCATTCGTCTTTTAAGGCTGTCCATCATCTCATGGCAAGGGATTCCTCAACAGGGAATGTGCGAAAATGACTTTTTGGCCCCTTTATTCCCTGGGTCCTTCTGAACTGGGAGCCGAGAGGTTGGTGTGATGGTGATGGACACCCGGCCCTTCATTTAAAGCTGCCTTGGGAAGGGGGGGGGGGAAGCCGGGGTTGGAGTAGAGGGCAAAGGATGATTTGGGGATGGGGGAGTGGGAAGGCGGTGAGACGGACCCCTCTAGGGGATGTGAGAGGCGGGGCTGGGGTCTCCGTGCCAATTTGCCCACCCCCACAATTGCTCACAGCAGCTGAGTTCTGCCCTGTGGGGTCCTCCTCCGGGAGAGGCTTGGGTCTCCCCGACCCACTTCCGAACCACACAGCAACCCCCCACCCCCCACCCCCGAGCAGACAGCTGGGCAGGAAGGAAGGAAGGAAAGGAGGGGGACGCGCAGCTCCTCTGCCTGTTCTCGTCGTTCTTGCCAACGCGACGCCCACGGGCTGCAGAGGGAAGTGAGGCGGGGCAGATGGGGCTCCTCAACCTGGGAAGGGAGCGGTTATAAAATTTCAGGGTGCACAAATAGCAGACACACAGTCCACAGAAAACCAACCCTTCACCCTTCAGATTTTAGGAAATATTCCCTAAAAAAATTACTTAGTTTTAGTACACAGAACAATCCCCAAAGCCATCTTGTCTCTCTTAATGACTCCAAATATTTCCATTTAGAATAAAGAAATAAAACTTGCTTCCTAAATCTCCGCTGCCTTGTGGGATTTTCCAGAAGGAGAAAAGGCTAAGGAATAAAACCTGCATTGATAAGAAAGGGTTTCGCAAAATATTATAGACAATTATATAAAAAATCTGGAAATCAGGATATTAATAAAATTGTGAAATATCTGAAAGGAAAAGAGGTGCGAAAGATAACGACAGAAATGAAGAACCGACTAAACCAAAAAATTGAAAAAGAGGAGATTACCAAAGCAATTAAAAATTTGAAAAGTGGGAAGGCTCCGGGACCGGATGGATTTACGGCAAGATATTACAAAAAATTTAGAGACATTCTACTTGAACCCTTCAAGGAAGTGATGAACAATATTTTAGAGAAAGCGGAAATACCAGATACCTGGAAGGATGCGTACATAACATTGATACCAAAACCTGATTCAGATTTGCTCCAAATCAAGAATTATAGGCCAATTTCGCTATTGAACAATGATTATAAGATTTTTGCTAGTATATTAGCAAACAGAATGAAGAATATACTGAAAGAAATAATTCATGAAGACCAGGCGGGCTTCCTACCAGGCAGACAGTTAAAAGACAACGTAAGAAATATAATTAATATCATTGAATATCTGACTGTCAGGAATGAGAAGCAAGCCGTTATGATTTTTGTGGATGCGGAAAAGGCCTTTGACAATATTTCGTGGGACTTTATGGTAAAGAATTTTGAAGCAATGGATATGGGAGAAAAATTTATAAGAAGTATCAAGGCAATATATTCACAGCAAAGAGCAAAAATAATTGTAAATAATACGCTAACTGAAAGTATAGAAATTGAGAAGGGAACAAGACAAGGATGTCCACTATCACCGTTATTATTCATCTCGGTCCTGGAAGTCCTTTTGAAGACGATAAGGCAATCAGAAAGAATAAAAGGAATTACAATTGGAAAGACTCAACATAAAGTGAAAGCCTATGCCGACGACTTGGTACTGACAGTTGAAGAACCTTTAGAAAGCGCAAACGCAGTATTAGAGGAGATGGAAGAATTTGGTCAATTCGCAGGATTTAAACTTAACAGGAAAAAGACCAAAATCTTGGTTAAGAATATGAAAAATGGAGAATTACAGGAACTGCAACAAAAAATACAAATTGAAGTGGCAAAGAAAGTTAAATATTTGGGAATATGGATAACACCAAAGAGCATTAATCTGTACCAAGACAATTATGAATTAACATGGAATAAAATTAAGAGAGACCTGGAAGTGTGGGAAAGGATGAAACTTTCCTTATTGGGAAGAATTTCAGCGGTAAAAATGAGCGTGCTACCGAGAATGTTATTCTTGTTTCAAACAATACCAATAATAAAAGGGACAGCTGTTTTCAGAGAATGGCAAAAGAAACTTTCAAGATTTATCTGGCAGGGGAAAAAACCCCGAATAAGATTTAAATTATTGACAGATAGTAAGGAAAGAGGAGGTTTTTCCTTACCGGATTTGAAGCTATACTATGAAGCAGCTTGTCTATGTTGGATAAAGGAATGGATAAATTTGAAGAAACCAGATCTTTTAGACCTTGAAGGACACGATAACAGATTCGGATGGCACGCATACCTTTGGCAAGAAAAGATAAAGGTACACAGAAGTTTTGGAAACCACATTTTCCGGAAGTCGCTCTATGAAGTATGGGACAGATATAAAAACCTGTTGGAAAGGAAAACACCATGGTGGTTATCCCCAATTGAAATAATTAGTTTGAAAAAGACAAATATGAGTCAGAAATGGATAACTTACGAGACATTGCTCAAGAAAGAAGGTAATAAATGGAAATTAAAACCATATGAGGAAGTGAAAGAACACGTTAATAATTGGTTGCAGTACCATCAAATTAATGAAATGTTTAAAAGCGATATGAAAAAGACGGGATTTAGCGAGACAAAATCCAAGTTTGAAGTTGAAGTACTTAACAATGACTTTAAAGTACTTGCTAAGATGTACAAAATGCTGTTGGAATGGAACTTAAAAGATGAAGAAGTGAAATCGGTGATGATTCATTGGGCAAAAGATATTGGACATAACATTATGCTAGAAGACTGGGAAAAACTTTGGAGGGAAGGAATGAAATTTACGGCATGTACGTCAATAAAAGAAAATTTATTGAAAATGATGTATAGATGGCATATTACCCCAGTTAAACTAGCTAAGATGTACAAGTCAGATAATAAGTGTTGGAAATGTAAACAAAATGTCGGCACCTTTTTTCACATGTGGTGGGATTGTAAAAAGGTGAGAGTGTATTGGGATATGATATATCATGAGTTAAGAAAAATGTTGAGATATAATTTTGTTAAGAAACCCGAAGCATTTTTGTTAGGTATTGTAGGTACAGACATTGAAAAAAAGGATATTAGACTTTTCCAATACGCAACGGCGGCAGCTAGAATCCTTCTAGCACAAAAATGGAAACAAGAAGAACTACCGACGAAAGAGGAATGGACAGTGAAATTGACTGAATACGCAGAAATGGACAAACTAACGGGAAGAATCCGAGAGCAGCGGGACCAGAAATTCATCAAAGACTGGTTAAAGTTTACGAACTATTTGAAAGACAATTTATATTTGAATACGTTAATAGGATTTCAAGAAGTTTTGTAGTGAATGTGTAGAACTATTATTGTAAGTAGGATAGTAAAGTAAGGGAAATTCTTTTTTTTTTGAAATGTAAGCAATAGTTGATTAAAGAAGTATAATATCAAGTTAAAAATTAGAAAACCATTTGAAGGGACTGACGGAAGTCATGGCTTGGCAGCCAAATGGAAAATATATGAAAATGTTTGTTAAGGATTTTTGTAGTATTTTAGTGTAAAAATAATAAAAATTATATATATATATAAAAAAAAGGAATAAAACCTGCATAAATCTGGAGTGGAGTCCTGAGACTCACACTAAGACGACTGCGACTAATCTTATTATTCAATTTTACGTTTCCAAATAAACATTTTACAAACTTTGAAATATCCAATGACTTCCCTTCTTCCCTTTCCATGGTCAAAAAATTGTCAAGTAGCACCTTAGAGACCAACTAAGTTTGTTCTTGGTATGAGCTTTTGTGTGCATGCACACTTCTTCAGATACACTGAAACAGAAGTCTCTTTCCATGGTTCATTTTACATATCCTACATCCCTGCGTATTTTTCTATAACCATTCAAATCATTTTTCCACTGTTACATCCATCAGAAATTATTTACTCTGTTGATGCAGCCAGCATTTTGAGCTGCATAGTTCTTTTCCATATAGTCAATAAATGTTTTCCAATCTTCTTTAAACATATGTTCTTATTCTATATATTAAATCTGCAAGTTGTGCATATTCTGTCAACTTAAGTCGCCAATCCTTTTTAGTTGGGACCTCGCTCACTTTCCATTTTGGGGCTGACAAAACACAGGCCGCAACTGTTGCATACAGTACATAAATAACCTTTTCCTGACACCTAGGAATTTCAATCTGGGTTATCCCCAACTAAAAGGACTCTGGGTTTTTTTTTGGGGGGGGGAAGTAATTTTAAACTTTTTTTTTTCAATTCATTATAAATCATTTCCCGATACACTTTTACCTTTTTACATGTCCACCACATGTGGAAGAATGTTCCCTCCGCTCCTTTACATTTCCAACACAGATCTGAACCTGTGTTATAAATCTTAGCCAACCTACTTGGAGTTAAACGCCATCTATGAATCATTTTCAGATAATTCTCTTTCAATGAATAACATGCTGTACATTTCAGGTTGCTTTTCCAGGGGTTTTCCCAGAGGTTAAGATCTACCGGTATATTGTGGGCAGTTGCACTGGGGCGGATCAGGAGGAGGCACTGGGGGAGTTTGTGACTGGGGCCAAGGAGGAGCAAGCGCGCTTCTTCCTGTTCAGGGAGGCAGGAGAGGATGTATTTTTTTTTTTAATTAATATCCTTCCTAACTTGCGCTAGCAAGTCCCTTTACTTAGCAGAGTTTCACATTCCCCTTTTAAACACACAGTGGGTAGCTGGTTGCAGGCTTGTTTAAGCCTCTATTAAGTTCCTGGCAAGTTCCCTTATGTCCCTCTTAAAAGAATAAACACGGCACAATCTTGTGTAAAGTATATAAAAGAAGTTTACTCACAGCATCATCAGCTCCTAGAACCACAGAATCCTAGAGTTGGAAGAGACCCCAAGGGCCATCCAGTCCAACCCCCTGCCAAGCAGGAAACACCATCATAGCATTCCTGACAAATGGCTGTCAAGCCTCCGCTTAAAGACCTCCAAAGGAGGAGACTCCACCACACTCCTTGGTAGCAAATTCCACTGCCGAACAGCTCTCACTGTGAGGAAGTTCTTCCTAATGTTTAGGTGGAATCTTCTTTCTTGTAGTTTGAATCCATTGCTCCGTGTCCACTTCTCTGGAGCAGCAGAAAACAACCTTTCTCCCTCCTCTATATGACATCCTTTTATATATTTGAACATGGCTATCATGTCACCCCTTAACCTTCTCTTCACCAGGCTAAACATACCCAGCTCCCTAAGCCGTTCCTCATAAGGCATCGTTTCCAGGCCTTGGACCATTTTGGTTGCCCTCTTCTGGACACGTTCCAGCTTGTCAGTATCCTTCTTGAACTGTGGTGCCCAGAACTGGACACAGTATTCCAGGTGAGGTCTGACCACAGCAGAATATAGTGGTACTATTGCCTCCCTTGATCTAGATGCTATACTCCTATTGATGCAGCCCAGAATTGCATTGGCTTTTTTAGCTGCTGCATCACACTGTTGACTCATGTCAAGTTTGTGGTCTACCAAGACTCCTAGATCCTTTTCACATGTACTGCTCTCAATACTCTCCAAAGATTGTTCTAATGTCAGCACCACATCATCAGCAAAAGTCCTTAATTTATAAATTCTACATCGCACCTCAATACCTTTAATTTTCCCATTTCTCCCTATATTTCTCATGTCATAATAAACAACAGTGGAGACAGGGGGCAGCCTTGTCTCGTTCCTTTTTCTATTTGGCATTTGTCTGAAAAAATATTATTTATTAATATATTTGCGGATTAATCTGTATAGATTGCTTTAATTCCTGCTAGGAAAGAATTACCTATTTCCATTTTCTCTAAAACCTTGTTAATAAATGACCATGAAATATGGTCAAAAGCTTTTTCTGCATCTAAAAATGTCAATGCAGCCTCTTGCTCATTTCTTACTTCCAAATACTCTATTAAATTACCGGTAATTACATTTCTTGTATTGTCTTTCATTCTGCTAATTTTATTATTTGTACCCAGCCCATCTGACTGGGTTGTACTCTGTACGCCTCCTTCTGGCAACTCCTGCAGCCCAGGTAATGCCCAGTGTCCTGCTCTGCTTGTCTTTGGGCCACGTCCATGAGGCTGCTGGACCGATGCTCAAACTTGGTACAAGGCAGCTTCCTGCATTTCCACAGGGAAGGGTCACCACTTACCAGTTGCGAAAGGAGAGATCCTCTCCTCGGACATCCTGTCCTGGGAATCAACACAACAGGTAGAAACTCCGAAGGGGCTTTTGGCATTTCCCTGACATTGTGGCGTAATTCTGGCATAATTCCTCTGAACCAGAGACCCAAATCTTTAGGCCCAGCCAGCTCCCCCCTCCCCATGGTCCTTCTTATCCTATTGGGGGAGGGGGCCTTCCAAGCTGAATTTCTCCCTCTCTTCTATTCAATTGTTCCTTTCATTAGCAAAAGCACTTTGTCCAAAGTGCTTTGCATAAAAGCAAAACGTCATCAGAGGTTGGTAGGAGAGGGAGGTGACCAAGAAGAGGAAGACACCAGGATTTTCCCCGCCCCAAAACAGGACCTTCTAGCGCCAACTCCCACAGGGAAGGACACAGACCCATTGCTCTAGATAGAGTTATTAAGATTTCAAGGGCTCAGGATATATGCCATAATCACCACAATTATAACAAGCAAAGGCTTGACATATCTCGCTTTGCATGTCATGAGTCTATCTCATATATGAAACTCCAGTAGCTAATGAAAACAATTGCTTACATAAATGGACTTTTCCACGATATTCTAATTTTTTGAGTTTTCACCTGCATAAAAGGGGATCTAAAAGTTGTTGGAAATGTAAAGAAAAAGATGGTACAGTACATTTTATTATATGTGGTGGGAATGCAAAAGGGTTAGAAATTATTAGGAAATGATATATATAATGAATTGAAAAAAAAAGTTTTAAAATACTTTTGTTAAGAAACCAGAAGCATTCCTCCTAGGAATTCTAGATCAAGATTAGAAAGGGGAAAAAAGAAAATTGGAAATTATTTATGTATGCAACAACAGCGGCTAGAATTATATTAGCACAAACTTGGAAGATAGAACAAATACCAATAAGAGAACTATGGCAAGGGAAACGTATGGAATATGCAGAACTGGCAAAATTAACAGATAAATTACATGAAAAGGATAACAAAGATTTTGAAAGAGAACGGGAACCATTTACAACATATATGAAGAGGCAACATAAGGAAATGGACTCACTGGCCGGGTTTGAGTAAACAATCTCAACTGCATACAACAAAAAAGAAGACTATATGCATTGGGAAAATTTTGGGAAACAACACGCAGGGTGAGTAATATGGAAATGAAACAAAATGGGAATATGAGGGAAGTCCAGGGGAGATGGGGGGATATGGAAAATTGTTAGAGAAATATTATTAAGAGGATGTATACATGGTAAAACCAATAAAAATATTTTTTTGAAGAAGATTTCATGGAGGCCTCTTTGCTGTTTGAAGCCTCCTGGGAAAGATCTGTATCCCAAAATACGAAATGTAAACCATCAAAACATATAAGCCAGATGCCCTAATGGGAAGTCTAGAAGCAAGACCTTCATATTACAGCCAGTCCCACCCCTCTGGCCTTCAGAAGAATTGCTGCCTCCAAAAACCCTGGAGCCAAAGCCGAGCCATCCTGGCTAGGAGTCATGGATACCCTTCTCTTCCTCCATGAATTTGTCCCACCCCACCCCAGTGGGTGGCCATCCCTGCTTCCTGAGGCAGTGAGTTCCGCAGTTTTACTTCCTTTTCCTCGGCCCTGCTGGCATCCAACCCCAGCGTCTGACCCCACTGGCTTCTGCGGTTCTGAGAGAGGGGCAGCAACTCTCCTCTCCACTTTCTCCAGGCCACACGGCAGCATTGTATGCCTGCGAAACACGGACACTTATCAACGCCATCTCCAACTCCTCAAAAGATTCCATCAATGGTTTCTCCGAAAATTTTTACACATCACTTGGGAAAACTAATGCCAGAAGAAGCAAAGATCACCAGTGTGGAAGCAATGATTCTTCATTGGGCTGGTCATGTTGTGTGGATGCCTGATGATTGTCTTCCAAAGCAACTACAGTGGTACCTCCTGTTGTGGACAGGATCCGTTCCAGAGTTCTGGTAGGATCCCGAGGTTTCCGCAACTGGGGGGACCGCTTCTGTGCATGTGCGCATGGCAAAACCCAATAAAATACTTCTGGGCTCGCTGAGGGAACATCCCAAAATTTACGTAACCAGAGGGTTACGTAAACAACAGAGGTACTTCTGTACTCTATTCCCAACTTAAAAATGGAAAGCGTAATGCTGGTGGTCAACAAAAGAGGTTCAAAGACTCTCTCAAGGCAAATCTTTAAAAATGTAGTATAAACACCGACAACTGGGAGACACTGGCCTGCGAGTGCTCCAGTTGGAGAACAGCCTTGACCAAAGGTGTCATGGGCTTTGAAGACACTCGAACTCAGGACGCAAGGGAGAAATGTGCTAAGAGGAAGGCACACTTGGCAAACCCTCACTGTGATCAACTCCCATCCGGAAACCAATGTCCCCACTGTGGAAGGATGTGTGGATCCAGAATTGGCCTCCACAGTCACTTACGGAGACATCACCTTGCCGACAAAAGTCCGTCTAGTTAAAGCCATGGTTTCCCCAGCAGTGATGTATGGAAGTGAGAGCTGGACCATCAAGAAGGCTGATCGCCGAAGAATTGATGTTTTTGAATTCTGGTGCTGGAGGAGACTCTTGAGAGTCCCATGGACTGCAAGAAGATCAAACCTATCCATTCTCAAAGAAATCAGCCCTGAGTGCTCACTAGAAGGACAGATCCTGAAGTTGAGGCTCCAGTACTTTGGCCACCTCATGAGAAGAGAAGACTCCCTGGAAAAGACCCTGATGTTGGGAAAGATGGAGGGCACAAGGAGAAGGGGGCGACAGAGGACGAGATGGGGGGACATGGTTCTTGAAGCTACGAACATTATGAGCCTAACCAAACTGCAGGAGGCAGGGGAAGACAGGAGGGCCTGGCGTGCTCTGGTCCATGGGGTCGGACATGACTAAACCACTAAACAACTTTAGGAATGTTGATATATAATATAATATAGCAGGGTTAAACATTTCCTTATTTAAATTTACACAGCAGCAAGTGGATTGCTGACTTGATTGAGTCCTTTTTAATAATTTCTACCTTCCTGCCTACTTGGTTGTTAATCCCTTTTGTCCCTCTTAAAAGAAAAATACACATGAATCTGAATGATAACAAAATAAACTAGTTTACTGTCAGATTCATTGAGTACATACTTAGGTTACAAAAGATATAAACTATATATTAGATCAGAGGTCGGCAACCTCCGGCCCATGGGCTGGATGCGTCCCACAAAGGCCGTTTTACTGGCCCACGAGCTGCCCGCTCGGCAAGCCCCCTGCGCACTGCGCTAAAGCAACACAGCGTGACTTGGGGACTGGCCAAGTGGCAACGGAAATCACGTCTGGAAGTTGCGTCTGCGCATGTCCAGATGCCGAAAAATCGTGTCTGCGCATGTCCAGATGCTGAAAATTGCTTCTGCGCAGGTGCGATTTTCGGCATCTGGGCATGCGCAGACGCGATTTCCGGCATCGCACTGTGCATGTCCGGCCCACGGATGCTCTCCAGGGGTTGATCCGGCCCATGGCCAGATAACCTTGCTGACGACACCTGTATTAGATATGAGTGAGTCCTCAAAAGACTCCATCGGAGCATTTACCACTTAACACTTCTATCAGCAGCAGCCTAACTGAGCAGCGGACCAAACTGACTGTCACATGGAGGCAGTTAGTCCTCTCTCGGAATGTTGGATTTGACTGACATGTCCCACAACAACAACAACGTCACTTATGGACTCATTGTTAAGACCGTGTTCATGGACGACCGTCTTACCTGGCTATGAGTGATTGCCAAAGAAGAAGAAGAAGAAAAACCAGACTCGCCATAGCCAGATGGGAAACCCATCTCCAAAGGGGAATATGACCCAGGCTGAACAAATGAACTGGCAACCGGCACTGCCATACGCCCGGAATTTCCCGGACAGTGACTCCATGGTCTCTTGTTAGGACCCTGTTCATGGAAGACAATCTTACTCGGCTACGAGGGATCGCCAAAGAAGAAGATGATTTTATCCGCTGCCCCCCCCGGCGCCCCCCCTTGGCGTTGCCTGTCCCGCCCTGACTTCCCTCCGCCGGGATCCCGGAGAACTGCCTGCAGCCGGGGCCGCCTTCTTCCCGCGGCACGGCAGCAGGATCCGATCGCGCCGGACACGGGCCGGCAGCAACCGGAGCCCTGCCGGAGGGGCGTGGCCTCTTCCTCTCCCCGGCCCCGCCCAGGTGCAGGTGCGCCGAGGGGCGTGGCCGGCTCCCTCCCTCCCTTGTGACGTGGGGCGCGGCGGTTGGCGGCCTGGGCGCGGGGGGCGGGGCTCACCTGCGGGGTCCGGGGGCGGCGGGCGCGGAGAGCGCAGTTGGGGCTTCTCAGGCAGCCAGGATGGGGCGCAGCGCGGGGCTGATCCTGATGGCCGCGATGGTGCTGGGCGCCGCCGCCGAGGCGCTGCCAGGTGAGGGGGGGTCGGGAAAAAACGGGGGGGGGGTTCTTTCTCTCTTTCTTTCTTTCTCTCTCTCTCTCTCCCTCCTGTTTTCTTTTCGGGGAGGGGGCGCCGTCGACTGCCGGGCTCCCCCCCCACCGGGCCGCGCAAGGGGGCGGGGCTTCTCTGCGGGCCCCTCCCCCTCCCCGAGGGACAATGGCTGCCCGATCCCTTGTTTTTGGGGGGTGGGGGGCTCCCCCCCTCCGCCGTGGTCCTCCTGTGGCTCTATGGGGCCCGCGCGGGGCTTGGGAGGGGGTGGCCCCATTCGGATGGGGGGGGGGGAGGCGAGGCGCGGCTTCCCGGCGAAGGTGAGCAGGTTCCCCTCCCCCCCCCCCGGCAGGAGGAGGAAGTGATCTCTCTGCCCGGGACTGTCTGTGCCCAGGTGTGTTTGCCAAGCCCCCCCCCCGCGTGTGCTCTTTGTTCCTGGTTCAGTTCCTCTGTACCTGGTGGCAGGTGCGAATTCTGCGCGAGGCGTGGAAGGTGGAAGGGCTGGGAGGAGAGAGACCCCACCCCGCTTATAGCCCTGGACAGGGGCCGGCCCCATAGGTCTGTGCCAGGGGACTGACTTGCCCCACTCGCCCTGGGCTGCTGCCCAGATGGTGTCTCCTCTTAAAGTCGAGGAAGTTGTGTGTTTATAACAACAACAACAACAATTTATTATTTATACATCTGGCTGGGTTTCTCCCCCCCCCCCTGTGTTTGCTCCTCGCTGGAGGGAAGGGTTGGGTCCCGAGTGGGGGGATTGGCAGAGGCAGTGATGGCACAATGGGCCGACTGTTGTGCCCCCCCTGGCACTCTTGCCATGCCAGTTTGGGAATTATGTGGGATAGGACTCCTGTCCGCCTGCAGAACTCCTGGTGGGTTTTGTTTTATTATCGGAAAGCTCTTTCCTGGCTGCCACCCCAGGGTGGGTTTTTTAGGCTGTGCTCCCTGGACCCAAGGCGGCAAGAAAACAGAAGTGGAGAGTTGGAGGGGACTCCAGGGGTCATCCAGTCCAACCCCCTGCAGCGCAAGGACAGAGATTCTCCATGGCTGGGCTTTGCGCTCCGGCTGCGCTGAGCTTGGTCCAGAGAGCTCTTTACTGTATTTTGTTAGAGAGGGCGAGAGTGCACCTGTGAGCACAGAAACCTGCTTTGTGGGCGAAAGAAAACAGCCTTTCTGGGTCAGGCTTCCAGGCGGCCTCCTCCTGAACTGGCCTGGCCAGGTGGGAAGGGAACCTGATCGGACTGGGTTCTGCAGGGCTGGGCAGACAAACTGGTTCAGCCTGTTTGTGGTGAGGTCACCGGAGCCGCTCTCCCTGAGTCACCAGGAGTCACCAGGCCGTCTGGCTCTGGGGAGGGGGCATCATCCTGCACAGGGCATCCTTCCTTTCTATTATCATTATTATATTTATAAAGTTTTCATTTTATTACATTTAAACAAATCCTTATTGTACTCATTACGTATTTGCTCAATCGAGCTTCGACTTCCCTCCCTCCCGTCTCATGGTTTCCATCATTCATTCTTACGTCATAGCGTTTATACATTTTCCCATTTATTCCATTAATCACAAATCTTTAAATAAATATAAAAAGGTACAAATCCTTAACACTGCAAGTTTTCTTACAACAACCCCGCTAGTTTTGCATCCTTCCGCCTCCACCAGAAACTTCCCCCGTGTCCCACTTTGGGGTCTTGGTTATTCCTTCCGTGCCCCGCTCACCTTCCTTAAACCTGCAAAAGAGCAGAACAGGGCTACCCCCACCTCTTAATTTTTTTAAAAATAAATCTTTTTTTTTTGTAAAATTTTTTTTTACAAAAACAAATCACAATAATAATTTAAAGTCCTTATCTTCTTGATTCCTGAGTCTCCCAGTCAGTTTTGGCATTTCAGCATAGTCCAGCAGTTCGGTTTTTATAAAATCATACTGCACGGATAAATACTGGAATATCCCATCCTAACCCAGAAGGTGATTCTAAGGCAATGCATGCAAAATATCAACCGAGCAACACAAATTCTTCTCCCCAAACTACTGTTTCTACAGAAGGCGATAAACAGTTTAAAGTTAGCCAAAAAGGTTTTCTGCTGTGAAGGACGTCCTCTCATTTCCATTTCTTGGCCTGGCCACTGGCGCGATTCAGTTACAGAAGAGTCTTTGTGCTTCAGGCCGTGGGCCAATTTCCTTTTATGATCTGATTTTTCCACAAGTGCTTTTTTTTTTGGCCATGCTTTGTTGGACCAATTTGTCAGAGAACTTGAGCTGTTCTTGTTTTCAACTGTAAGCCGCCTTGAGTTCCTGTCAGGGAAAAAGGTGGGGTACAAATGAATATGTCAATAACAATAATGCTAAGAGACGCCCCCTAAATTCTTCCAGCATCTCCTAAGAAGAGGACTTATTAAAGTTTTAAGCTGTTCAGTTGATACTGTCTCCTTAGACACGGAGAGACATTTTGCTTTTTGTCAGGGAGTTACTCCTTCCCTTGGATGTTGCTCATGACTAACGACAAGCCTTTAGGGAAGCTAAAACTATTTCTTGTCCATAATGGAATTACAGAGTCTCTGCAGCCATGACTGCTCAGTCAGTTTCAGTTCCTCAGAGTGGCGGGCTTCCTCTTGCCCGTCAACACAACCAACGGATCGGCACCCTAAAATGACATCTGCGTCTCCTCCCTCTCTCCCCCCCCCCCCGGCTCATCTTCCTGTCTGTGACTGACGGTGCTGGGCCTCTGTTCTGTCATCCCCAAGACTGGCATCTCCCTCTCTTCCGGAGACATTTCCTGACGGGGGCTGGAGGAGGAGGAGGATGAATCTGTAGAGATTATGGGTGGCTGTTCTCTATAACCCAGTGACCCCGCTTGCTCCTCTCTGCCTCCCTGCTCCTCCCGAGTAGTCCCTCTTTCCCTGACACTTTTATTTGGGTCCTTTCTCTCCTCCTACATCCCCTTCCTTTATGACAGGCACGTCCAACTCCCAAGAGACTGCGATCTACTCCCAATATAAAAAAAAATCGGCAGTGATCTACCCATTGTCATTGCCAAGAGTTGCTGAGCTTTCTTTGGGGGGGGCGGGAATGCAATGCAAAAAATCTCTCACACAACAGTCGGCCGCCCTCCCTCCTTCCCCCACTCTGCGATGGGACCTAGCACCGGGGACGGGGGGGGGGCAGGGACATTCATTGTCCACTTTATTTAATCCCGAGATCAATCAGGAGCACCCCGGGGATCTACCGGTTGAACAGGTCTTCTCTAAGAGGGTAACCTAACGGACAACTGCCAGGCGTGTAGAAGGGAGAATTCTCCCAGGTGTGGCCTGGCCTCTGTGCAAAGGATACCCCCCCCCCCGGAAGAAGTGTGCATGCACACGAAAGCTCATACCTAGAACAGACTTAGTTGGTCTCTAAGGTGCCACTGGAAGGAATTTTTTATTTTTTATTTTGTTTCGACTACAGCAGACAACATGGCTACCTACCTGTAAACTAGACCCCCCCCCAGACTGCTTCGCATGGAGGGAAGAATTGACTCCCCTTGCCCCCCCTGGGCAGACTGGGGGGCCACCGTAGTCGAGGGCGGCTGTGCCTCTGCCCATGTGAAGGGTTTTGCCAGTGGTTGGAGAAAGTTCTCTTGAGGTTGCTGCTGCTTTGTCACCAACGGAGGAGGCCTGGTGGGGAGGAGCATCATCCTGGGGGCTGGGCTAAGGGAAGGCAGCCTGTGTATGCTCAGAGGCACACTTTCCCTCTCGTCGTGCCGCAGCCGCCGGCTCGCCTTCCGCGCTCTCCCTTCCTTTATTATTGAGATTTTATCTTTTAATAGCTAGGAACGTTATAAAAACAAACACACTGTGAGCCTGAGAGCAGATTAACTCCAAAGGGCCGCCCAGGTCCATATTTAGATCTACATCTAACTCCTCAGTTAGCTAGCAAGCAGAGAACTCCAGTAACATAAACAGGAAGCAAAGACTCTCTGGGCAAACTTGGCTTATCTGTGTGAGAAGCGAATGGGAATCGTCCGCCCCAAAATGTAGTTGAATCCTGTTTAGAAGCAGCACCTTCCCTGTGGAGGCTGTGACTCTGGTTCACAGAGGCCTCCAGAAATGGGCGCCAGTTGGCCGATTGTGTTGGCTGTTGGGTGTCAGTTGGAGACTGGCAGTTGGAGCAGTCAGGGAGAGAGGGAAACAGCAATATCTACCTACCTACCTACCTATCCATCCATCCATCCAGGGGTGTCTTACCCATAGAGGCTAGTGGCGCAGGGTGTCAGGGCGCCAGGGAACAGGCAGAGGCTGGACATGGCGCCTCCCGGCATCAGCTTGCCCTCCTCGCCCGCCTCCGCCATGCCACGCTGAAGCAGCACCGCACCCGGAGCCTCCGTCTGCCATGGCCACCGCGGCACAAAGCGGCCAACTGAGCTGGGAGGCGCCGCATCCAGCCTCCGCCTCTTCCCCACTGGAGAAGCTGCTCTCCAGCCCCGCCGGCACCGCCGTCCTCCCTAAAAAACCCTAGGAAAGGGGGGGGCACCGCCGGAGGGAGCTTTGCACCACGGCGCCAGATATGCTTAAGACAGCCCTGTATCTATCTATCCAGTGCCAGATTTACATATAAGCTAAACAAGCTATAGCTTAGGGCCCCATTCGGTTGGGGGCCCCCAAAAAATTAAAGGAAAAGAACAACTGGATGTACATTTCCAAAATATAAGATTAAAATAAAATCATACATACATACATACATACATACATACAGCAACAGTGTTTTGTGTTGTGTAGGCTCCTATTTCCTAAAACTTTGAGGCCCTTCCCCATTTTTTTGGGGGGGGGAAAATAAAGATAAACCCAGTGAGCTTCATGGCTGAAGCAGGGATTCGAATCCTGGTCTCCCAGGTCCTGCTCCAGCACTCTAACCCAGGGCAGGATTGAGGTTTGATGCGGCCCTCAGTTCCTGACGGTAATGGGGCCCTTTCTATGCTCAGCTGTCCTTTGTCAACAACAAATGGTCGCTTTTTTGTGTTGAATATATGCTATATGTGGTAATTGATGGACCTCGTAGGTATCTCAAGCCATTTGCGCATGCTGCCATGCAACCAGTCCATGCAGAATGTGGGCACCCTATATATAGAAAGGAGCAAGCCAGGGATACTTGAGGGAGCAGGCTAGCAGGCGGGGCCCATGACTGATATCATAGGAGCCGACACAACACAAAACACTGTTGCTGTATGTAGGTTTTATTTTATTTGTTTTTTACTTTACATTTTGGAAATGTACATCCAGGGTTTTTTCCCATTTATTTTTTGGGGGGCCCCCAAGAGAGTGGGGCCCTAAGCTAGAGCTTCTTTAGCTTATACGTAAATCCGGCACTGCTCTAACCCCCCCCCCCCGCGCGACTGGATAGGTCCCCTCCTCCTTGTCGCAAGAGCCACTGAGCATGCTGGCCCCCTCTGCTTCCTTCCAGACGATTGCTACCTGCCCAAGGTGGTGGGACGCTGCCGGGCTGCCTTCCCCCGGTGGTGGTTCAACGCCTCCAGCCAGGCCTGCCAGGAGTTCATCTACGGCGGCTGCCGGGGAAACGCCAACAACTTTGGCTCGGTCGACAAGTGTCGCCAGATCTGCGCTGCAGGTAAGTGTGGGGTGTGTTCTGGTGCAGGTGAACCACCTGTGGCTTTACAGAAGTGTATCAATTGTTTTCAAAAAAATATATTTTTTACTAAGTTTTACATAACATTTAAATTCAAACACATCATTCACCTCCTCATTTAGGATTCTTTGAATCCCTTGGCTTCCCTCCGCCCTTCCAGGGTTACCGTTATCAACCCAATTTTCCATCTGCTTATCTTACTTCCTCTAAGTTGTTAAAAGAATATTATCTATTTTTCTGTATATTACAAGCATTACTCTAATCCTGCCAAAGGTTTTAATTGTTTACAAATTAAAATTAATTGTATTAATTGTTATATGTGTATATATAACTATCATCGATAATTTTTTATTTATACTCCGCCCATCTGGTTGGTTTCCCCAGCCACTCTGGGTGGCTCCCAACAGAATATTAAAAATACAACAAAACATCACACCTGAAAGGGGTCTTTCAGGTGTCTTCTAAAAGCCAGAGAGTTGTTTCTTTCCTTGACATTTGATGGGAGGGTGTTCCACAGGGCGGGCGCCACCACCGAGAAGGCCCTCTGCCTGCTTCCCCGTAACCTCACTTCTCGCAGGGGGGAGAACTGCCAGAAGGCCCTCAGAGCTGGACCTCAGTGTGCGGGCTGGACAATGGGGGTGGAGACGCTCCTTCAGCCTCTCCTGCTTTTCGCACATTGGGAGACTCGTGGTCTCCTCCCCCCTCCGGCTCGTTGCCCACCTTGGGGAGTCTTGGCTGCGGCCGCCTGACACCCTCTCTCTTGGCTTTCAGATGGCGGCAGGGGGGGCACAGAGGGAGAAGCAGCAGCACCCACCAGCAAGGGTAAGAGGCCGGGAGATGGGTAAGAAAGTCTCGGGGGGGGGGGACTGGGAGGGAGCTCTATGCCTGGGCCCTCCTTGCACAGGGAGACTCAGGGCACCCTAACCCCCCCCCCCCGAGAATGGGTGGCCTTCCTCGCAGGGGCGTCTAGGAGTTTGCCAAAGGGGCCAGGCGTGGGCTCTGGACTGACTTGCTCCGCCTTCCCTCCCTGACAGCCGCGTCTGGATCCGGACACCGCCGCCTGCCGGGAGACGACCGAAAGGGCTTCCAAGGTAACCGGGGTGCCTTTCTGTGGGGCAGGGGTGGCAGCTGAAGGGGGAGAGGTGGCTCCAGCCCCCCCCCGCCACTTCTGGCCTCTCTCCAAGGGCACCTTTGAGTCTCATTTTCCTCCTCCCCCCCCGCAGAGTTCTGCGCTGCCCCCCCAGAGGTTGGCCGCTGCCGCGGAGCCTTCCCCCGTTGGCACTTTGACCTGGAGACCCGGACCTGCAAGATGTTCATCTTTGGCGGCTGTGGGGGCAACAAGAACAACTACGACTACGAGGAGCACTGTCTCCAGTGCGCCAGAGACGGGGGTAAGGAGGGGCCGGCTGGGCGCCCAGGCCAGAGCTCCCCCCAGGGCTCCTTTGTGGGAAGCTTCCTTGCCCCCCCCCAATTCCCTCCTCTCCACAAAATCCAAGGAGATTTGGAAACGTTCCAGAGACTCCTCACTCCCTTCTTTTTAAAACTTTTATTGGTTAGCAAAGGAAAAAAGGGCAAAAAAAGAGAGAAAAGGGAACCAAAAAATTTAAACCACAGAAGCATCACGGTATGGAGGGACTAAAGGGCAAAGATCCAGCACTGCTCCAGAGTATGTTCCCTTTGCAAAGAATAAAGATTTAGAGAAATAAAAGCGTTCTCCACCTGGGAGTCCCATCCTAAAGGAGATTAGAGGTTCTACATGGTCTCAGGTGAGCCGGGTGTTTGTCCTGGTGGCTCGATGCGCCTCAGTGTTTGTCGAAGGCGTATCTTGTCATGCCTTGTCATATAGCAAGAAAACCGGTCGTTCCAGCTCTGCCCTTTCGATCCTATTAGTTTGTGGGGCGCCTTTTCCAGGAGGGCCATTTGCCAAAGCCTTGAATGCGGCCCATCCAGTTCCTTAAGCCTCAAGGTTTCCTGGATGTGGCAATGGGCGCCCCTGGCTGCTGCTTAGAGGCGTTTTAGAAGTGAGCTCCTTCCTTCGCTTCTCCCTGCCAGGAAGGCCCCGATCCCGTCCTTACCAGGCCTCCATTGGGACTGGGCTCTGAGGACTCGCAATTCCCCGTGGCTTCTCCTGCTGGAGCATTGAAGGATGGATGGATTGAATTTATATACCGCTCTATACCCAGAGGGCTCAGGGCAGTTCACGGAAAAGATCACAATATATAAAATCAAAAGAAGAACAATAACCCAATAATACCCCCCCCCAAAAGAGCCACATTTTAAAAGGGTATAGGACAGTGATGGCGAACCTTTTTGAGCCCGAGTGCCCAAACTGCAGCGGAAAAAAACTTTTTTATTTCAAAGTGCCAACACTGCAATTAAACCTGAATATCGAGGTTTTTAGTTAGAAAAAACTCCTACAGTTGTCCAAACATTTGCAGTCTTAAAAGTAAAAGTAAAACACAATAACAAAGTTTTCAATGTTACAGTTTTTTATTGAAAAAAACCATAAACTCTACATGTGCATGTATTTTAGACAAAGGGATACTCAACTTGTAATAATGATTATATGCCAGACTGACATTGTATGGAACAAGCCTTGTTGTTGTTGTTCAGTCGTTCAGTCGTGTCTGACTCTTCGTGACCCCATGGACCAGAGCACGCCAGGCACGCCTATCATTCACTGCCTCCCGCAGTTTGGCCAAACTCATGCCAGTCGCTTCGAGAACACTGTCCAACCATCTCATCCTCTGTCGTCCCCTTCTCCTTGTGCCCTCCATCTTTCCCAACATCAGGGTCTTTTCCAGGGAGTCTTCTCTTCTCATGAGGTGGCCAAAGTACTGGAGCCTCAACATCAGGATCTGTCCTTCTAGTGAGCACTCAGGGCTGATTTCTTTAAGAATGGATAGGTTTGATCTTCTTGCAGTCCATGGGACTCTCAAGTCTCCTCCAGCACCATAATTCAAAAGCATCAATTCTTTGGCGATCAGCCTTCTTGATGGTCCAGCTCTCACTTCCGTACATTACTACTGGGAAAACCATAGCTTTAACTATACGGACCTTTGTCAGCAAGGTGATGTCTTTGCTTTTTAAGATGCTGTCTAGGTTTGTCATTGCTTTTCTCCCAAGAAGCAGGCGTCTTTTAATTTCGTGACTGCTGTCACCATCTGCAGTGATCATGGAGCCCAAGAAAGTAAAATCTCTCATTGCCTCCATTTCTTCCCCTTCTATTTGCCAGGAGGTGATATTTAGATAGTTTGTTACTATTTCAACTTTGATTCAGACTGAAACAATATGCATATGATCAGGATGTCAAGTACTTATAGAGCCCAGTTCTGAACACTGCATCTGAAATTGTGTCCAAATGGTATTTGTGGATCTTCGTGAACAGATGGAGACACAGGCAGAAGTAGAACATTGACAGAATTTTTATATCGAATAAATAAATGGATCACTTTAACAGAATATGTGCTAAAATTAAGCTGCTGGTCAGGCAGATATATGTGTTAGCATAGTGGAAATAACTCATCTTATGCACAGTCTCTGAATAGCAGTAACAGATAGAGATTATAGTGCTGCTCCAAAAGGTTTTCTTTTTCTTTTTCCTTACAAGCATTTCTAGGGGCAAGCAAGATGTGATGTTAAATGTGTCTTTGCATCCAGTGTGCTGGCTTGCTGTTATTGTTTTAAATGCAAATAGCATCAATTGGGGCAGTTGATAATAATCAGGGCCACAGCAGATGGAGAGTTCAACCCTTTCCACACCTATTGTGGTCCTTATGAAAACCACCCCTTTGAAATTGCTATTTGCATTGGTAGGAAATGCAAATGTTAACACGGGAGGCTCTCTCCAAAGCAAATTAGGAATTGACCTCAGAAGAGCAACAGTCCTTAGGGCTGCAGCATGGGAGGAAATGGTTAAATTGCCTCTCCATGCCTGCTGTGTCCTTCATAAATATCCTTTTTGCCCCCAGCAAGAAGAGATGTTTTTACAATGCAAACCCACATCCCATCAGGAGAATATGCAATGCGGATGGGAGAAAAGAAAAGAAAAGTGGAGTGGAGAAGGCTGAAGGAAATGCTGGGGCTGGGGCTGGGGTGGAAGAAATGGAAAGGACGCAAAGAGGAGCAGGAAAGGAGGAAGGGAAAGGGACAGAAAGCGAACGAGAATCAGGAGGAGGCTGAAGGAGACCAGCAGCGCAAAAGGAAGGGAATATGAGGAGCGAGGGGAGAGAAAAAGGGCGAGAAGGGGCGAAGGTGCCCGAGGGAGGGGCAACAGAGAGAGAGAGAGAGAGAGAGAGAGAGAGAGAGAGATGGCTGGGTGCAGATGGAGAGAGGGAGGCAGGGAGGCGCGAGAGGGAAGAGCGAAGCCTGAGAGGCAGCAGCACAATGAGCAGCGCCGTCTCCACTCCCCCCCCTCGCAGCGCTCAAAAGGAGGGCTTCCCCCTCACCCACCACCCGCCGCCCCTGGCCCAGCCCCCGCTGCTGTTACCTCGTCGTCGTCGCCGCCTCGCGTCGAATCCTCCGCAGCAGCCAGCAGCAGCAGCAGCAGCCAAACACCACTGGGACAGGCGCCAAGGAGGGAAATTGCTGCTGTCTGCTGCTGCGCCTGCGCTGGCAGGACGCATGAGCAGAGCTGCGCGGCGGCGCCATTTCCCCGCCCCTGGCGTGCCAGCAGAGAGAGCTCTGCGTGCCAGCTGTGGCACGCGTGCCACGGGTTCGCCATCACTGGTATAGGATGTCCATCAGGTCAACCAAAGGACTGGTTAAAAAGGAACGTTTTTGCCTGGCGCCTAAAGGTGTGTAATGAAGGTGCCAGGTGAACTTCCCTGGGGAGAGCATTCCACAGACGGGGAGCCACTGCAGAGAAGGCCCTGTTCTTGTGTTGCCACCCTCCAGACCTCTCGAGGAGGAGGCACACGAATGAGGGCCTCAGAAGATGATCTCAGGGTCCAGGTAGGTTCACATGGAAAGAGGTGGTCCTGGAGGTATTGCGGTCGTCAGCCATTTATAGGTCAAAACCAGCACTTTTGGCCCATAGCTCCCCAGGACAGGACAGGGAGGCAGCGGCTGCTGCCCAGCCCCTTCTCACCAGCTGCCTTTTTGTCCTGGAGGAGAGGGCTCTGCGTGGCTCCTGGGCACAGTCAGGGAAGCCATGCTTCTGAATCCCTGTCGCTGGAAACCCCAGGAGGGAAGACTGTTGCTCTGGTGCTCGGACCCTGCTTTGGGGTTCCCTATTGGAACACCCAGTGTTTCCCCCTTGGGCCTGATCCAGCCGCAGGGCTCACCTTGCATTCTCCCCCCTTTTCAGAGTTAACGGAAGAGCCGTTGGAGCCCAAGCAGCACAGCCACCTCTTCCCGGACCCCATGATCCACTCCACCAGAGGTAGGTGCCTGGAGGGGGGAGTTGTGGTGGGGAGGGGAGGGGGTCGCAGCGCCAGGCCTCTGACTCTCCTGGAGGAGGCCAGGGCCTGGAGTGTTTGTCATTTAAATTCTACTTGATATTGATCCAGACCAGAGCTCTGACATATAGTTAGCAGAGTAAAAACAGGATTCCCAAAAAATGCAGGATTCCCCTAAAATAGACCAGAGGCCATTGCGTTTCATCCAGCAGAGCTTTACTGCTACTGAAGGCAAAGGAGCAGAATGGTCACAAATCCAAAACATTCAAGGATTTGCCCTGTCCAATTGCAGCAGATTTAACTTAAACTTACCATAACTTATAATAAGACTAAGCATACTATGTACAGAACAGCAGAAGGAAGAGAGATAGAAAGAGAAAGCGAAGCCCAGGCTCCTTCTGGCCTTACGGTTATAGTTTGCATGACCGTGACTGAAAGGGATGGCAGGGCCAGTTTAAACCAGCTCTGCTTTTCTGAAGGAATAACCCAAACATCAGGAACCTTCTGCTTGCATCTTTCAAACAGAGAAGCTTCCCGAACCCTCTTGAATTAACAAGAAGCGACACATCAGATCAGTACTTTCTGCACTAAGCAATGCAAGCCGACAGTGTTTGGGGGAGCCTCTGAAATCCAGAGGAGATTTGCCAAGGGTGCTGCGGGGCACCCTCGGGGGTCTGTCGCTTGGGTGCATCCGCTCTTGGCCCCCAGCCACCCTCTCAGCTGGCAGGTTTCCTGGCTCTGCCTCCAGCCTCTCTCTGGAGCTTCCCATTTGGGGAAGTGGCCTTAAGGTGGCACAGTCAGAAGGGCGTCCCCAAAGGCAGGAATCGCCACCTCGGTTCCTGGCCGTGGGTGGGGAAGAGGCAATATCTCTTGGTTTCTCTTCCTGGGGGCCAAGAAGTCTCCGCTGCAACCAGTCATATACGTGTTCTCTGATCTCTTCAAATTCCTCGAGCCATTTTCCTTCCCTATTTATTTGTTTTATTGAGGTTGCTTCTACTGGAGACAACAACCATTGGGTTTTTTGTTCTAATTAATCTTTATTTTTCTCCCATGCTATGAAGAGTGATCTCCTGATTATATGGTTATGAAATCCTTTGTGTATTTTCCCTTTGTTATACCACAAATAAGCGTGCCACCCAAATCTGTTATCATGACCTTCCAGATCTAACAGATCTGTATTTTCTAACTTAATCCATTCTCTGATCCAGGTAACACAGGCAGCTTCATAATAACTTCCCCTGACACTTTAACCCTTTCCCCTCTGCAGCAGTGGTGTTGGCGGTGCTGTTGGCCCTGATGGCGGCTGCCCTGCTGGGCTCCATGGTGCTCTTCCTGGTCAAGATCTGCCGGAGGAACCCGCAGCTGAGCCTGGGGCCAGTATGGACCACCCTGGATGACAAGGAGTACCTGATGAGCAACGCCTACACCCTCTGAGCGCCAGGGGTAGGCGGGCTCCCTCTTGCCGGCTGGGGCTCCAGCTGCATGTAAATAATGGAGACGTGGTGCTCTCCCCCTGCCCTGCCCGCCCCCTCTCTGGGGCCAGCTTTGTAGAACACGCTTGGATCATAAATCTCTCCCAGGGAGGGGGCTCTTTTCTCATGACGTTGCTTGTCTCTCCAAGTTTGCTCGCCCCTTCTCTTCTAAGCACAGCCGCCAGGAGCAGGAACACGGTCGGGGGGCAGGGGGGGGCTACATCTGGGGCCCCACCTCCCCGGAAAGGTTACTTGGGGCATGGGGGAGGCCTATGCCCCAAACATGGAAGAGAAGGGCGCCTGGGCAAATGTAAGAGCCCCAAGATGGGCGGCCTGCCCCTCCCCCCCATTTATCACAGCCACCCTCCTCAATGCCACAGCCCGCAAGCAGTGCAAGTTGGGGGCCCCTCCCCAGCCTTGGGATCCACTGCCGTTCCCAGATTCCGGTGGGTCTGGTCTGTGGGAGATGCTAAACGCAGGCGGCGAAGCCCAGTTCTTACAGTGGGTGTTTTTTTGGGGGAGGGGGCACAACACTGGAGTCCCCGACTCTGTGAAGCTGTGTCTCCTGACTGCAGGATAGAGATGTGAAGGTAGAGGGTGAGAAATTGGCCTGGCGGGGGCCCTCTTCTCCTCCTCCCCAAGGGTAGGAAACTTTGCTTTGTAGGGGAGGGAGGGAAGCGTCCCTGAATGTCCACTCTTTCCCCCTCCCCCGGTGTTCACAGCGCTGCTCCTGAGAGTTGAGGATTAGGGGCGGGGGGGGGGGGAAGAGAGGTCAAAGTCTCTGTCGGGTCAGAAATGCCCTGCTTCTGCCTGTCTTTGGTGCACCACGATGCGTGGGGGTGGGGAGGAGGACTTTGTGGACTTTGCCGTCTGTTTTATGGTCTCTTGTTGCGAGGGGGTGGGGGGGGAGGAGGAGGCGACGGTGGCGGCTGCTGTTGCTGCTGCTTCGAGGGAGACTCCAGCCATTTCTCACAGCCCCAGACAAACCCCACTGGGTGTCACTGAGCCCCACAAGCCAAGTCTGGCCACAGGTGCTGTGCTTACCCGAAAGGGGACTGGCCCTGGCCTTCCTCTCCTCAGAAAGACACTCCCCAGGCAGACAGGATGACCCCCCCTTCAAGGCCTGCTTTGCTTTGGCCCCTTCCGCTCCTCCTTGAGCTGCTCCTGCCTTGTCCAAGGTTTATTTCCGTGTGTGTCCAACTCTGCTGGCTTCTCCCGTTTGTTTTGGATCAATTGAAGTGAGTTCTGGTTTTTTCACGTTTGCCGGAGAGGCCTTTCCTCTCTGTCTCTGCCTGAGCTGCCGCCGCCGCCGCCGCCTTCCCTTCCTTCCACCTGCAGCTTCCCCATCCATCCCTCCACCCTGGCCCCTTTCTGGGGCAGAACCAGCCTCTCCTCTCTCCTGGCCTTCACAGGTGTGCTTTCCAGGTGTGGCCTCTGGTCCCTGCCAGAGTCATTGCAGCAGCAGCAGGAGCTTCAGGAGGAAAAATAAAATGGGAGGCAGGTTTTCAGTTTGGTCCAAGTCCTCCTCTGTGGCCTTGAAATCATCTTGTGCTTCTGGGACTGGCTGCACCGAACATGTCTGCATCTTCCAGATCTGTCAGGCACCGCCAGGCTCCAGCTGCAGGGCTGGCAGGCGGGAGGAACAAGCAGGCCGCTTACTTCAGAATCGTGGAGCCTGCTTGTCTGTCTGGGTCCTCCCTTGGAGCTGAGGCTGCTGGACCTCCTCCTCTGGAGAAAACAAGGAACTGACACCCACTTATTCCGCATTCGCCCCCAGGAGCTGGAGCGACTGCCCTGCAAGGCAGACTCCCTCCCTCCCTCGTTCTGGGGCTGCTTTTGTTCTGTCGGAGCGGGACCCTTCCTGCCTCCAGACAAGCAGCTCCCCTCCCCTTGGTGGGCAGCCAGGGTGCCTCTCTCTCAGCAAAATCTGACTTGTGTGTAGCATTCAGTGGGTTTTTATACTTTTTTAAAAAATTGAAAGTTGATTGCATTGAATCTTTTGGAATTGTTCTTTTAATTGCCTTTTTAAATCTGGAAGGTCTTTGAATAAAACAGATCAAACCCTTGCGGTGGCTGGAGTAATCTTGTGCTGGACAGCGGGAGAGGGGAGGGGTGTGCGTATCTTTTGGGGGGGACCCCTGGCTCTTGAGAGGGAAGGAAGGCAGAGAGGCAGCAACCTCTGCCCCCCACCTGGGGGAAAGCCTAAAAGCCTGGTCTGTCTCTGCACCCCCCCCCCAAGGACAAAGCCATTGGGGGCAGCTGCCTGGGTACCATTCCTGCTCCAGGCCCGTTCTGTGTGTTCACCTGGGGCGACTCCTGTTGTGGAGAGGGGAGTCTAGCTCAGAATACCTGAAGGAGCGTCTCCACCCCCATCGTTCAGCCCGGACACCGGGGTCCATCTCTGGGGGTCTTCCGGTGGTTCCCTCACTGCAAGAAGAGGTTACAGGGAACCAGGCAGAGGGCCTTTTCGGTGGTGGCGCCCGCCCTGTGGAACACCCTCCCACAAGATGTCAAGGAAATAAACAACTACCTGACTTTTAGAAAACGTCTGAAGGCAGCCCTGTTTAGGGAAATGTTTGATGTTACATCGTGTTTTTAATATTCTATTGGGAGCTGCCCAGAGTGGCCAGCCAGATGGGTGGGGTATTTATTATTATTATTATTATTATTATTATTATTATTATTATTATTATTACCAGGACAAGCCTCTCTGGCCTCTGTCACATTACTCTGCCCAAAGGAGGGACCTGTGAGAACTCTAGCCTTCCCCTGCCCCACACCCACAAAAGCCCCACATTCAGGTAAGGCCACAATTCAGCCACATACAAATCAAAAGCTTTATACTGAAGCTGGTGCAAGGGAACATTTCCTGCTTGAAACAGAAAATGCCTGGCAGGCACAGCTGCCTCTTGGCAGGTGTCCAGACCCACAGTTTTGGGGCAGTGGCCCCCCCTCTCTCTCTGTGGTTTTTAGTAAGCAGAGAGAGCAACTATTTTCCTCTCTATCAGAACCCCCCCCCCCAAAAAAAAACAGCACAGAGGGGAGAACAAAGAGGGTTTGCATGCTTCCCTCCTGTGTCCCCTTGTGATAAAATAACCCCCTCCTGCCTAAGGCTGGAACAAGCAGGAAGCAGATGCTCTGCAAGTCTACCTGCTGGCCTGTTGCACCACTGGGGGGGGGCAACCCTTAAAGATTCAGGCACCCCCAATGAGCAGAGCACCAAAGCAGGCATGGCTGTACCTTCCCCGCTGCACTGAGCCAGCCTCCGTTTTCTGCTGCCCAAAGGATTCACCTAACAAGGAAATATGTTGCCTCGGTAAGAGCTGCTGGACAGGAACAGGTGGGACAGGAACCCTCCTTTGTGGAGGTTTTTTTTTAACAGGTTGGATGGCCCTCTGCCAGGGGTTCTTGGTTCCTGGGGTTAGACTAGATGACCCTGGGGTTCATAAATGTACAAGGCAAACCGAAAAGGCAATCAGATAAGGCAGACAGGAGAGAAGCAACACTCAAATTTCTGCTGGGGACCACCTCTTCCTGTGATCTATGTATGATGTTTTGGGGGGTGGTCTTCTTGAGCTACAGGGGAGGCAATCTCAAAAGTCTACTAAGAACTAGCACACCAATGTTCGGGGTTCGTCTCCTCCCTCCCTGCGTGGGACCCTGTTGCAACAGTTGAATAAAGATCAGTCTTGCTAGTTGCTTTGCTTCTCAATATTCTCTGGCTGGCCTGTGATATGTTCTCCTACCGATAGGGGACCCACTTAAGGACTCTATACGGGCTCTTGGGTAGCCCATAAGGGAAAAAGGAGCAGTTTTTTCTTACAACACTGTCTCTAAGCTCAGGACGTCTGGCCAGGCGGGCAGGGGTGTGCGCGCCCTATGCCCACCAAGCTCCGGCCCCCGGAGACCCACCTCCCCGTCTCTTGGCCACTTCTGCGCTTCTCGGCCCGGAGAAGCCCCTGGCGCCCCCCGACGGGGCGGCAGCAGCCCCGCCCGCCGAGGGTGACGCATCGGGCTGGTTCCCGAAGCCCGTCCCCCGCGCTCGACGGACGCTCCGGGGCGGCTCCCGAGCCAGCGCGCGCGTCCCTCCTCTCCGGGCGCCGCCTCGCCTTTCCGCCGCCTGCCTTTGGGGAAGCGCCCCGCCGTCGCCCACCGGAGCAAGTGCGCACCTGGCGCGATGGATTTCGACCTGGCGGCAGGTGAGTTGGGGTGGGCTGCCTGGCAAGACGGCTGGGTTTTCTTTCTTTTTGCGGGCGGCGGGGGTCCCCAAGGCCAGGACGCCTGGGTCCCCTCGAGGTGAGGCCCCGCGTCACCCTAGCGCGCCTCTTTCGCTCTCTCCTCTGCCTGCAGCGCTGGGGCCCGACCCCCCGAAGCCCGAGCCCGTCGCGGAGATGAAGCCGGGCCCGCGCAGCGGCGATGCGCCTGCCCAGCCGTCGGGGGCGCCTTCTGCGGTCGAGGGCGCCGGAAAGAGCCTCGCGGTGAGTTGGGGGGTCCCTCCCCTCCCATTCCCCTCTTCCAAGGGCCGCGGTCTCGCTGGAGCAAGTGGCGGAGACCCCCCCCCTCTCACTCCCGCTTCCCCCTTGCAGGAAGGCGGGCCCCGATCTGCATCCGACTCCAGCAGCAGCTCCTCCTCCTCCTCCAGCGACAGCGACCAGGAGCGCAAGGCAAGAGGCGGTGGCGGGAGGTTGGCAGAGGGACACCCCCGTCCAGGAGAAAGAGGCCTGACCCCCTCCTTTTGCAGACCTTCCCGGGAGGGGCGCGTCCATGGAAGCCTAGAAGTGCAGCTGGAGACCAGACTAGGAGAGGGGCTCCAGCCTGGGTCTCCCACCATGGCCACCTGGCTGGCCCTCGTCAGGAGGGGGGTGGGATGGACTAGGTGCCCATTGGCCTCTTCTTGACTTCAAACCCTTTCCAGTCCAGGTTCAGATGTGCCTCTTTGCCCAGGTTTTGAGTTTGTGGGTGTTATGCTTACTGCCAGTTCTGTGTGCCTTTGGGGGTGGAGATGCTCTCTCTTAGGAGACAAGCAATAACTCCCTCCATCTCAGGACTGTGGGCAACGCTTGGGTGCAGGCAGCTCCCCAACGCTTCAGCCAACAGCTCCACCCAGCACCCCCCCCCCCAGAGCTGGATATGTCAGGGATTGAGGCTGGGACCCTTCTGCACGGAGACAGGGCACTTTGGCCCCTTCCCAAGCCCCACATGGGGCAAAGGATTCCTGCACTGCAAAGGGTTGGACTAGATGGCCACCACACCCCTTCCTACTCTACCATTCTCTGGGCAATGTAAAAATCTCCTGCATGGATGCCA